>NC_091361.1:9058159-9163159 GCF_038502225.1 Cherax quadricarinatus | reverse complement strand
ATCCTGGGTCCAGTCTTGCTGGTTCATCCTCTCATCTCTCTCTCTTTCTCTGGTAGTGTCCTTAACATGTTATTACATGAGGTTTTCCAGTACCACCTCCATTATCATAGCCCACCACTTTTCTGGGTCCCCATGTGGCTACAGTTTCTCCTAGTTAATTTCCTTGTGGTTGAATTCACCCATAATCAGCATTTTGCCCTGCTCACACGAGCCCTCCTGGCCACTTCGGCCAATGTGTCAACCATCGCTCTATTACTCACATCATACTCTTCCTTGGCCTCATGCTGTTCTGTGGTGGGTTATTCATCACTGCAATTACCGTCTTCAGACCTCCAGACTAAATTGTTCCTCTGTCTCCTCTCTCCATCTCGTCAAAATCTCACTGATTTTTGATGAGCAGTGACACTCCTCAACCCCCTTTGTTCCCTCTCTCTTTCCTCAGGATCTGATATCCCGTTGGAAAGATGGCATCTGCTATCATTTCTGTGAGCTTGGTTTCTATTAGAGCTATGATGTCTGGTGATGGCTCTTTGATTCTTTCTTGCCACTCCTACTTATTCATTATTTCATCAGTGTTGATGTACCATACCTTCAATTTCCTTTCCAACACTGTGTTCTGAGGGTCTGTAAGGGGGGAAGGACCTGGCAGTGTGCTGTGGGATTCTAAAGCTGTAAGTGTGGATTGTGGTTTGTGTTGGGATAGCATGTTTGGTTGTAGGGTTCTGGGGGAGGTTGTGGGGGTTGTTCTGGGGGGTGATTCTGCGTGTGCTTGTGCTTGTTGCTCTGTCCTGCTCTGGTTGTCCTCTGCTGATTCTGTCCTTGTCTCTCTTCCTAGCACCTTCGCTTTTGTGTCCTCTCTCTCAGCTGCTGTCATTCTGATCATGTTCTGTCTCAGTCTAGGAACATCCTCCTGTATATTGATGATTTCTTCAGCAGTGGTTTCTCTTGCAGGATCCTGTTTCACGCCATTTCTGTCTTGAAAATCAGCTTGACCGGCCAATTTCTCCCTTTCAAGTACCACCCTATTCTATGAAAATTTATCATTTCAGTCATGTCCTCCTCGCCTGTTTCCTTGATTACATTTTCAATCTCCCATTTTTCTTCTTGCTGGCTTTCATTGTGTATCCTCCCCTCACTCTTCCGAAACCCATGAATAAACACTGACTTCTCCCTCTCCTCCTCCCATTGCCTTTCCCACAGTGTCTCTGGGTCCCGTTTGTACATGATCATTGTCTCCCTTATTTTTTCCTGTAGCTCTTGGTGCCATGGTCATGCCTCTGCATGGGATCTATTCCCCTCACCACCTTCTCTCCCTCCCTTACTGCTATCCTTGCTCCCATCTGCTCTCCCATTTCATTCCTCGGCCCTGTTTAGTGGACTGATAGGGTGTTAGCTTAAGTCATGTCTCCTTCCTTTCCATTGGGCTCCTCATTTAGTAGAGGTGCACCTGCTTCAGATGCTATGTCTCTTCTTCGCTTCAGCCTATTCACCTCATATTCTAGGGCCCATATCCTGGCTTCTGTGGCTTCAGCTTTTAACCCTTTCAGGGTTTAGAGGCCCTCTCCTAAACTCTCAGGGTCGAAAATTTTTCGGAAAAGAAAAATTATTTTATCTTATGAAAAGATAGAGAATCTTTTCTCGATCATAATGACACCAAAAGTATGAAATTTGATGGAAAACGTACAGAATTATGCTCTCGCAAAGTTAGCAGTCTCGCTGATGTTTACGCATCGGCGATTTTGCCCACTTTGAGCCCTACTTTCAGCCAATTGTAGTGTACTAGTCGACAAAAATCATAACTATTTTGCTATAACTCCATTTTTTCTATCGAATGAGTACAAGAAACTACCCATTTACCAATTTCAACTATCCAATAAAGTGGTCAGAATTTAGCAATTTTGCCAATTTCACACAAATTTCAAAAGATGCCAATTTCCAAATAGGGTCCAGAATAAGCAAGACAGACATTCCTGGCACTAAAATAACATTTTTCTCTGTTCATTAGTCACATCCCCAGGCCCCTCTTAAATTTCTTTTGCTTTCCACTTTGAATTTTTATTCTCACATGTAAGATTTACTGTTATACAGACTACTGCATTAGTGTAGAAATGGTATAAATAATATCAGCGCACTTGTGAAAGAATATTAGACTCACCAGTTGACGTGTATTGGACACATGGCATGATTTGTTTACTTTTGAACTTTGGCAAAAATCGAAAATTTCTGCTACTTTGAGCTCAATCTCAAGGTACTTTTCACTGTGAAACCAATCAAAATCATCTCAATTTCTGTAACATGTCTTCCATTCTATAAAATAAGACCAGGAAAACTAGAATACAACAAAAAATACCATACGAAAATACAGTGCAAAGTCGCTGTTTTCACCCTTAAACTGTCCAAACGTAGATCTACGTTTCTGCGCGTAGCGCTCCAACCTTAATTTTCTCCATAAGAAACAGTGTATAAAAAATGTTGATCTACATTCGGAGCGCTACGCGTGCAAACGTAGATCTACGTTTCTGCGCGTAGCGCTCCAACCTTAATTTTCTCCATAAGAAACAGTGTATAAAAAATGTTGATCTACATTCGGAGCGCTACGCGTGCAAACGTAGATCTACGTTTGGACAGTTTAAGGATTAAATAAAAAATGTGGTCAAAGTTATTTTTTCTCATTATGCACTGTGTGCTGCAGGGCTTTTTTTTATACTGTGCACACTAACCACATAGACCCATTCTTTCATATGTAGGCCTACCAGCTTTCTCTGGATAGATTTGAAGGTGATAGAATTTATGCATACTAGTACATCAATAACCCTGGTGCATAAGCCGTACTAGGACGTCGGACACCCTGAAAGGGTTAACTCCAATTTCATCTTCTCTGCCTCCATCCTCTTGTTACCTATTTTGACCCCCCACTCTTGTTCCATCCTTTTACATTGCTCTTCCATCCATTCTTCCTTACAAGAGCCACTTTCCTCTGATCCCCTTAGCCCTCAACTTCGCTTCTGAGCCACCATTTATGTGTTGAATGTTGGAATGTGTGTGTGTGTGTGTGTGTGTGTGTGTGTGTGTGTGTGTGTGTGTGTGTGTGTGTGTGTGTGTGTGTGTGTGTGTGTGTGTGTGTGTGTGTGTGTGTGTGTGTGTGTTTGTGTGTGTGTGTGTGTGTGTGTGTGTGTACTCACCTAGTTGTACTCAACTAGTTGAGGTTGCAAGGGTCGAGTCCAAGCTCCTGGCCCCGCCTCTTCACTGGTCGCCACTAGGTTACTCTCCCTGAACCATGAGCTTTATCGTACCTCTGCTTAAAGCTATGTATGGATCCTGCCTCCACTACATCTCTTCCCAAACTGTTCCACTTCCTGACTACTCTGTGGCTGAAGAAATACTTCCTAACATCCCTGTGATTCATCTGTGTCATCAGCTTCCAACTGTGTCCCCTTGTTGCTGTGTCCAGTCTCTGGAACATCTTGTCTTTGTCCACCTTGTCAATTCCTCTCAGTATTTTGTAAGTCGTTATCATGTCCCCTCAATCTCTCCTGTCCTCCAGTGTCTTCAGGTTGATTTCTGTGTGTGTGTGTGTGTGTGTGTGTGTGTGTGTGTGTGTGTGTGTGTGTGTGTGTGTGTGTGTGTGTGTGTGTGTGTGTGTGTGTGTGTGTGTGTGTGTGTGTGTGTACTCACCTATTTGTACTCACCTATTTGTGGTTGCAGGGGTCGAGTCCTAGCTCGTGTGTGTGTGTGTGTGTGTGTGTGTGTGTGTGTGTGTGTGTATGTATGTGTGTGTGTGTGTTTGTGGGTGTGTGGGGGGGGGGAGTTATACAGGGGAGAGACATAGGGAGATGGGGGGGAGGGGGACAAGGAGAGTGATGGGTTGGAGAAAGAGTGGGAAGCGGGCTAGAGGGAGTGAAAGGCTGGAAGGGAGCTCCCATCCTTCTTTCCTCAAACTGGTTACTTGATACTTGACTGTTGTTTTCCTCCTTCAGGAGGATTTAAGGAACTTCAGGAGGATTTAAACAAACTTTATTCTTGGTCAGAAAAGTGGCAGATGCAGTTCAATGTAGATAAATGCAAGGTTCTGAAGCTCGGGAGTGTCCATAACCCTAGCACTTATAAGTTAAATAATGTAGAACTTAGCCATACAGATTGCGAAAAGGACTTGGGGGTTATGGTAAGCAGCAACCTTAAACCAAGACAGCAATGCCTAAGCGTACGTAATAAGGCAAATAGATTACTGGGATTTATATCAAGAAGTGTAAGCAACAGAAGTCCAGAGGTCATACTGCAGCTTTATACATCATTAGTAAGGCCTCACCTAGATTATGCAGCTCAATTCTGGTCTCCATATTACAGAATGGACATAAATTCGTTAGAAAACATTCAGCGTAGGATGACTAAATTAATACATAGCATTAGAAATCTTCCTTATGAAGAAAGATTGAAGACTCTTAAGTTACATTCACTTGTTAGACGAAGAATGAGGGGAGACCTGATCGAAGTGTATAAGTGGAAGATAGGTATTAATAAAGGGGATATTAATAAGGTCTTGAGGATGTCTCTCCAAGAGAGAACCCGCAGTAATGGATTTAAGATGGATAAGTTTAGATTTAGAAAGGACATAGGAAAGTATTGGTTTGGAAATAGGGTAGTAGATGAGTGGAACACTCTACCTACTTGGGTTATTGAGGCTAGGACTTTGGGTAGTTTCAAATTTAGGTTGGATAAGTACATTAGTGGGAGGGGTTGGATTTGAGTGGGACTTGCACATCAGAGCTTATTTCTTGGGTGGCATTGAAAATTGGGTTGGGCAAATGTTTTGTTAGTGGGATGAATTGTAAAGGACCTGCCTAGTATGGGCCAACAGGCCTCCTGCAGTGTTCCTCCTTTCTTATGTTCTTATGTTATGTTCCTCACGTGGATGTATAACAACTTTGGGTAGAATTTGGCTTTTGATGCTACGTCACTCTCTTATTGACACTGAGTTTCTCTCTTTATCCATGCATATTTATTTATTGCTCTTAGACTCAACTCACTGTTTTCCAGTGTCCTTTGCCTTAATATACTTTTTCACTACTCCACCACACTTGGTTTTGGCCTTTCCACACCTCCTGGTAAACCATAAGGTCAATCTGGTCTTTCTGTTGTTTCTGTTGTCCTTTAATACGAGCTTCTCCACTGCCTACCTGCACTTTGTGATTATATGTTCCATTGTTTCATTTACTGTCTTCCCTTCTAGGTCACTTACCCACTGCACCTCACGTAGGAAATGTCTCATACCTGTGTAGTTCCTTTTTCGAAAGTTTAGCTTTTCCCATCTTTCTCATGCTGCTTCACTCACCGTTGTTTACTATATATTCGAAACCCAAGACTACGTGTTCATTACCACCGTGTGACATCTTCTATGTCTGAACTGCTCAAGGTGAATACGAGGTCTACCCTTACTGGTTCGTCTCCTTTTTCTCTCTCTCTGGTTGTGCCCTTAGCATGTTGGTATATGATGTTTTCTAGTACTGTCTCCAGTATCTTGTCTCTCCACGTCTCTGGTCCCTCATGTGGCTCCAGATTCTCCCAGTCACTCTCTTTGTGGTTACAGTCCCCATGACGAGTAACTTTACCCTGCTCATGTGGGCCCTTCTGGCAATCTCGGCTAGTGTGTCCACCATCACTCTACTGCTCTCATCATATCCCGGTCTTTGCCTCCTGCTGTTCGGTGGAGGGTTGAAGATCACTGCTATCCTTAGTATGCAATATTCCTACTATGTAGTCATCCTCTACCCCTCTGACTTGTCCTCCCATCTGAAAACTCCATTGGTTTTTGATGAGCAGTGCAACTCTTCCTCCCCTTCTGCCCTCCCCCCCTGCATCTTTCCTCAGGATCTGATAACTAGACAAAAAGATCACGTCTTGTTGTTACTTCCATGAGCTTTGATTCTGTGATTGCTGTGATGTCTGGATATGCTCCAGTGACTCTTTCCTGCCACTCCTCACTCTGATTTGTAATTCCATCTGCATTGGTGTACCACACCTTCACCTTTCTAGGACTGTATTCTGGAAGGTGGGAGGGGTTGGTGCTGGCTGTGGGTGTGGTAGGCAGGCCTGGATATTATGGGAATCTGCCAATGCCTGCCCTGTTCCCCCTTCCTGTTTCTGGTGCATTTTTACTCTTTCTGTCAGTTGTTTCCTTCCTTTTTGTGTTCTGTCGTGGTCAAGGTATGCTCACTGATATTTTTGGAAACCTTTGGCAATGTCTTCCACTGCAGGATTTTGTTTCATGTCATTTCTGACTTAAATGCCAATTTGATTGGGCACATCTTTTCCCTTGAGAACCACCCAAGTCTCTGAAAATTTGTTCATGATCCTTTCTGCCAGTGCTTCTTGTTCAGCCCAGTCATCCTCTGTTCCATAGTTTCTTCATACTCCCATGTGTATCGTGTATATATGTGTGTGCAGGAGGTGTTATTGTAGGGGGGTTGCCGGCATGTGTGTGGGTGTGTATGTAGGATGTTAGTGCGCGCGTGTGTGTGTGTGTGTGTGTGTGTGTGTGATAGAGAGAGAGAGTGTGTGTGTGTGTGTATTCATATATATTCATAAGCTTTCTAGATATTTTATGTAAGCTCCGTAACAGTCCACACTTTAATAACTAGGGACTAAAACGTTTTCAGTTTACGTTTAAAAATATATGTTTCTAACTAATTTTGGTACATTGAATTCAAATCTGAATTTAATTTTCCTCCAACATGACCATTTTCTTTGAAACAGAATGCCGGCCTTTACTCCTATTACTTTTCAACTATATTATTCTTACTGAGTTCTTGGTCACCTTATAGTTTTGTTTGAAGATTGAAAATGAATGACATTACTCTGTATCTCATGGTTTGTGTGATATTTTTCTCTTTCATTGTAAGTGGTATTTTCAAGCATCAAGTTATAAGTCTACTATGCCTCGTGGTTACTTAAACGACAGTAACGTTTTTTGTTATATATGTATGGCACCTTTTCTACAACAAAGCAGAACGAAACATCATGCTTCTTGCGAGAACAGTCTATTTTCACTTCTTTGATGTGAAGATCGGAGATCATTATTTCTCTATCACATGAGTGTCGGAATTTTCATCAAAATAACATATCTAAATTTTCCTTCAGTAATCCAACCAGTTGAATATTCAATGATCTTCCTGTTCCAGTGCCACCATCCTGTAAAGAAATATTCCCTTTGGATGTTGAAGAAGCCACTTACTCAGATGCAGAGTCTGAACCAGCTGGAGTTAACAGCCAGGAATCACATCTAGTGTCTCAGACTTGTGCACGATCTTAATTTATCCAAGGAAAAGTCAGAGCTACTTGGTTCAAGAATTGAAAAGTGAATGTTTCAGTGTTACGATATTAATGGACTTTTCCATTATTTGGGTAAACATGATGCTAGTGCAATGTGGAGTTTATTGATTCCAGCAAATTAAGTGTAAAGGCAGTCTTACTTCACAACAGCAACACCTTAGTCAGTCTGCCTTTAACTCTCACTAGAGACTTGAAAGACATGTGAAACAGTACAAAAAGTGTTACTCTAATCGAATATAAGAAGTTTGGGTGGGTGGAAAATCTATGGTGACCTATAAATATAAAGTTTTAACTGGGACTGCATGGTGGATTTACAAAGTACTGCTGATTTATGTGCCTGTGGGACAGTTGCGATATAAATCAGCACTATATTTAACGTACGTGACCAACCCGAGAATCGTATGAGGAAAGCGTGAATAACGTTCAACACAGGCCATTAGTCAATCAAAAGAACTTTTACACGTCAAGGTAGGCCTCATTAAAAACTTCGTGGAAGCTTAGGACTTGCAGGGCTTGCCTGTTTCAAGCAGAGGTTTCCCTAAAGTTAGTGATATCAAACTGAATTAAGGAATTTTCATCGGATCACGAATTCGAAAGTTTCAAAATTATTCTCACTTTGTCGAAATCTCAAAGATGGTGAGCAGAAAGCACTTGCACAACAGTCTTAGGCAGTTATCATAGTGAAGACTACAGAAATATTGTAGAATAGCTACTGACTGCATATCATCTATTGGTATGTCGGATGTCACTAACGATACATTTAGTCCCTTTCATTTCCTCCTTTCCCGCATTGACTTTTTTCATCTAAACCTCAGTGACGTTAATGATGAACACGGTGAATGATTTCACCAAGACATGGTCATCTTTTAGAAGGGATATCAGAGGAAACCTAGGTTGTAGGTTGGTAGACAGCAACCACCCAGGGAGGTACTACCGTCCTGCCAAGTGAGTGTCAAACGAAAACCTGTAATTGTTGTACATGATGGTATGACTGCTGGTGTCTTTTGTCTGTCTCATAAACATGCAAGATTTCGGGTATGTCTTGCTACTTCCACTTACACTTAGGTCACACCACAAATACATGTACAAACATATATATACACACCATTCTAGGTTTTCTTCTCTTTTCTTTCTAGTTCTTGTTCTTGTTTATTTCCTCTTATCTCCATGGGGAAGTGGAACAGAATTCTTCCTCCGTAAGCCATGCGTGTTGTAAG
Organism: Cherax quadricarinatus; assembly: GCF_038502225.1. NCBI lineage: Eukaryota > Metazoa > Arthropoda > Malacostraca > Decapoda > Parastacidae > Cherax > Cherax quadricarinatus. The sequence goes on along the minus strand of NC_091361.1, from coordinate 9,154,616 downwards.
AGGCGAATAAAATGCCAGGAGCAAGGGGCTAGTAACCTCTTCTCCTGTATATATTACTAAATTTAAAAAGAGAAACTTTCGTTTTTCTTTTTGGGCCACCCTGCCTTAGTGGGATACGGCCGGTGTGTTGTGTTGAAAGAATCACAGGAAACCTGACGATCAGTTTGATTGTCGACTACTGCTCAACTCTGGTTCGGGAGAGCCATATTGAACACGAAAGAAAAATAACCGCAGAAAACTGAGATGTAATTGTCTGTATGTATGGAAATTTTGTTTAGTTTTGTTTTGAATAGCTATATAAAAAATGCGTTAAGAAAGCTTTCTTTTTCCCATTGCTTGAATCACACTTAAAAATCTATGCATAGTATTATAACTATGATTGTTAGGTAACATAAACCATTAGATTTGATTAGATTCTTTATTTCAGCATAATACAATGTATATACAGAGGTGGATGACATTTAGTTGTGTATGCAGAAAGCCGCTTAATATTCAGAGCATATTAATCTTATGTTAGTTGAGACTAGCATAAGATTAATAAAGCATTGACTAACTTCGTGTTTTTAAATACAGTCTCTCAAGAGGTTGCAAATATAAATTTAGGAGTTACAGTGAATACAAGAGAACCGAATATCCTCGTATTACATGTTATATGGCTTTTATCAAGTTTAATTGTTTAATGAATAACAGGTTTGATTATGATTATAGGTAATGAGGATTTCAGCATATTAACATAATGTGGACACATTCATTGTTTTAATTGTAGTGAGGATTACGGCTATTAAAATAAGATTATATTGTTTTCCATATGTTTATGACAATGAGAATTTGGATATATAGTTTTCACATATTTAGCTGATGTTGGGATATACTAGGGAGAGGTGTTTTTTAACGGTAGTTTTGAGGATGCTGGCTGAGAGGGTGGCTCTGGAGATTTACGGCAGACAGTTCCAGATTTCGATCCTTGTTACGTAAATTGAATTTTTACAAAGATGTAACGATTTTTGTGCCTAGTATCATGTCTACGGGTCCTGTTGCAACTATCAAGATAGTGCTTCAGGTCGGGATTTACATTAGAATTTATTATTATGTAAATGTAAGCTGCAGAGTAGTAAGAGTGAATCCGTAATGACACGATTGCAAACAAACCATACCCCGGCCGGGATTGAACCCGCGGTCAGAGAGTCTCAAAACTCCAGACCGTCGCGCTAGAGTTCGTCACGGCCACGCTAGCTGGAGATTCGTCTGTAAAAACTTGCATTTGTGGTCACAGTGGTGCCTGTGCTAACCTTCCTATGGTGTAGAAATATACCTAGTTGGACGAATCTTATTGTAGCTAGCTGGTCTAGTGGCTAACGCGACGGTCTGGAGTTTTGAGACTCTCTGACCGCGGGTTCAATCCTGGCCGGGGTATGGTTGGTTTTTAAGAGTGAATGTTTTGTATAGTGAGTAGATTTACGTCTTTAAAGAGTAGGGGAGGGAGAGGTGTTGTCTAGCACTGGACTGTGTGGTCATTTGTACTGCGGCTTTTTGATGAGTTATTGGCTAAAGGTGATTTACTATTGTAGATCCTTCTGTAATTCTTTAAACTTGTATAGCCGAAATATTAATCATAAGATTTCAAAAGCTTTCGAGATAGAGACTAGCCAAGCTCAGATTCATGATCAGCGCGTGAAAGCTATCTTAAAAAAGCAATTAGAATTTTCAACAAAATAAAAAGTTATACTTCTGTAGGCAGCGTAATTTGTCTCAGTTTTGAACTAAATTTTCAGCAGCATATTCCGGTTTAAGTTTTGGTTGGATATTTTTTCTTAACGGTAGGCAATGCGTGTGTGAGCTTGAGTGTATAAAATTATCTCCATACATGTGTCAAATTAGAACTTTTGTTGGAAATCCCCATATATAAAACACTAGTCTGCATCTGGAAAGTTTTTAATTTTTATTTTTATTCATGGTTGCGATCTTACATATTCTTGGGCTGCAAACTGTAAATGTCTAAACCATTTTGCTCTATCATATAACGATTTTGAATAAAATACAAATTAAGGATAATGAAAATGTGATTTTTTAATAAATTGTAAATTGATTAAAATTAGTCAAGTAATCATGGAAAAGGACATTCTGTTAGTTTTAAGAACATATGAATTCCAAATCAACATGAATCAAATCAAATGATTTTATTAAAAAAATATGCTGTTAATGGTTAGCCTACACACCCTGATGAAAAGCAGGGGCGCCACTAGTACATTGAGAGGCAACACAAAATTGTCTGGGGCCCAAGACTGTTCAACTGCCTCCCAGCATACATAAAGGGAATTACCAATAGACCCCTGGCTGTCTTCAAGAAGGCACTGGACAAGCACCTAAAGTCAGTACCTGACCAACCAGGCTGTGGTTCGTACGTCAGTTTGCGTGCTGCCAGCAGTAACAGCCTGGTTGATCAAACCCTGATCCACCATGAGGCCAGGTCTCAGACCGAGCTGCGAGGGCGTTCACCCCCGAAACCCTCTCCAGGTAACCACTCCAGGTGAACATATTGAATCCAAGGAATGAGGACGGCTTTGATTATCGCTTGTGCTGGGCATCGAGACCATTACGTTTCAATGACCAGCAGCAATCCACCATCATGCTGACATTGTTGGGAAAATAGTCAAGACGTACTGCAAAAATTGCATCTTCACACTCATTCTAGACCCAAGTTGTTGGAAACTTGAAATCAGGTCTTGGATTAATTTTTCATATTCGGGGGAGCGCCTGTTTCCCAGGAAGTTGTGGACAATCTGTTTGAATGAAAATCAGGCATTCGCCTCGACACCTGCTAAAACTTCATCAAAATACTTGTCCTTCATCAAGTCCTGAATCTGAGGGCCAACAAAGATTCCTGCCTTTAGCTTGCCTTCGCTTATACGAGGAAGCTTTGAATCCAAGTACTTGAAAGCAGTTTCATTCTTGTTCAAGGCCTTCACAAAATTTTTCATAAGCCCTAATTTGATGTGGAGTGGTGGCAGCAGAATTTTCTTGGAGTTAACTAGTGGCGCAGTTTTCACGTTGTGATTTCCGGGTTAGAAGCTGGTTCTTGGTGGACAGTCTTATTGTTCATAGTGCTGGCTGTCTGCCCTACTATCCCAAAGAAACAGAAAACAGGTATACTTGGTGTAACCGCCTTGAAGACCTAGAAGGAGAGCAATAACTCTTAAATCATCACAGGTGAGAAAATGTGATTCTGGTACTTGATTGCAGGTATTAGTGTCCTCATATCTGCGTAAGTTTCTGACATTTAGACAATATTGCCAGTTGGCACAGACGCAACTGTGTTGCCATTGTAGAGAAGTACAGCCTTAAACTTCTTTTAGAAGAATCAATGAAGAGTCTCCATTCATCTGCTTTGTATGACATCCCCATGTGTTCAATAATGCCAGAAAAAATTTAACAGAAAACTAAAGATTCCTCTTTGTCAAAGAACTGAGTGAATTCCGCTTCACGATGACGGTACCAAGCGACTGTTGTTGCAGGAGTTAGAAGCCTGTGTTCCTTCAGTCTAGAGTCAAGTAACTGTGCACTTTCTTTTGGAAGGTTAAGGTCTCTCACCAAGTCATTGAACTCAACTTGGTTGAAGGGTTTGGGATCGTCATTTGTTGGTGGTTCATTGTCTACTTCCCTCTCCTTAGAATCACTGGCATAAAACTCTGATGAAATTTGCCATGTCTCAGGTGGCACAGGTACAGGAATATCTTCAGAGTGTGGAACAGGCCTTATTGCTGAAGGAATATATGCGTATATTATGCCATCTTTAGTCTTCTTACTGAATCCAGCTACTTTAATCATACAATAGTAGCAGTCACCATGGTGGTTCATCTGCTCCCGCCATACCATTGGCACCCCAAAGGGCATGCATCAATAAACTCCAACTGATCACATTTGGAACTTACTGATGTCTGGTGAATTTATACAGCATCTAGACATATTAATAATCCGAAAATAAAGAAAAATATATTAGATTTAACATTTAAATCAATATAAGGTAAGCATTTTAAGTGGTAATATTCCACTTTCTCATCTACTTATGTTATACGAAACGAGAAAAGTAACGTTTCCGTATAACTTGACAACCTGATGTGATGGAGATGAATAAAAAAACACATTGAATCACTATTTTCCATATATATATACCGAAAAAGATACCATAGAGTCAATAAAAAAAATCATGCTGATAACTGTAATGAGTGCCTGAATGGAAATAAACATTGTTATTTCAGGTCAGGAAACAATCACGGTCTCCAGACAGGAGATTCATAAACTTATTCACTTGATGAAGTGTTAAGTAGTTAAAATTTCTACTGGCATTATTTCCTAGTCATTTGCATGTCTTGAAGTTTCAGTGCTGGTGTGGTTAAGGCAACCTATTCGTCATATATAACTGAAATATGGAACATAGATTTGACAAGTTGGCTTGGTTATTCTTGGCTATTCTGTGCTCAGTCACGGTTCTTTTAACGTAAATTATTAGACATAGATTTAATTTCATTTTGCTTTATGTGAGATATAGAGATGTTGTATCTTTCTTTGTGCAAGTGTCCCAGTAATTCTGTCACAATGGTGCCTATGCTAACCTTCCTATGGTGTAGAAATATACCTAGTTGGATGAATCTTATTGTGGCTAGCTGGTCCAGTGGCTAACGCGACGGTCTGGAGTTTTGAGACTGATCGCGGGTTCCATCCTCGTCCGTGGTATGGTTTCTATATTTTCAGGCTTGTGTCATACTTATGTGGTCCTTCGTAAATGGACTTCTTTTGTTCTACTTGTGTCAGGTAGTATCGCATGGCCTTATTCAAGTTACTGTTAAGGGAGTGTTTACCTTCCCTCTATCCCATTACTTACTTGCTACAGTTCTAACACACTAGTGTGTACAGGCTAACACTACTATGAGACTGTACCTGTGTACAAATGTCCTGTTTTTTGGATAAGCTGTGACCTATGAAATTTAAATATTCTATTTGAATCATTGCTCTTATACTAAGGATCAATTTAAGGCTCTAGCATTCCGGTGAGCTTTCAGGTTTTTCTCTTACCATTGATTAAGTTTAACACTTGACTCTGACCTCTGTAACCTAGTTTTGACAGGCGATCTTAACAATGCAAGGCAAGTCACGGGGGTGGAAATCTTCAGTTCAAGGATTTTTACACTTCTCAGTGAGTCATCAGGAACTGTGTAATGTTGCAAAGGTAGCAACAGGAGAAAAGAGGGCAAGTTTTCTCAGAGGTTAGTAGCATGAGAGACTCCGCCAGCGTCTCTCTCAGAAATATATTTTGTATATATATATATATATATATATATATATATATATATATATATATATATATATATATATATATATATATATATATATATATATATATATATATATATATATATATCCCTACCACCCCATCTTTTCATTCTTCTTTTCATCAATAGATACATGTTATTAAGCAATATGGTACAAAAGAATTTAAGAGATACATTGTTGATATAAAGATGTCTTATACAGTATACGAGGTGTGAGAGATACATGTCTAGTACATATTGTTATGTATTTGTCACTGATTATTATGCGAAAATTTCTTCCAGCTGCTCAAAGCTGGATCACGTGCCCAAAATACAACAGGCATTACCCCTCTGAATAGCAGTGCTGAGTCGCTGGAACAGAAAACTAGCGGCCGTGGGATCCCTAGTTACCCTGATGAGTCTCTAGCCTAGCTCCTTAAGGAACTTAAACGCACTCTTTCCCCATGAGCCTAGGGTCAGGGTCTCCGAGCTTATGTAAACAGACTTATAATGATGGGCAAGTTCTATGTAATTTCTAGACTTTAGTGTCTCTCTCTGAAGCTGGCGGCTGCCCCTCCTTCCTCCATTGTGTATTGGAGATAGGTATCACCCAAGGTAAACATGTATATATATATCTATATATATATATATATATATATATATATATATATATATATATATATATATATATATATATATATATATATATATATATATATATATATATATGTCGTGCCGAATAGGCAGAACTTGCGATCTTGGCTTAAATAGCAACTCTCATCTTGCCATATAGGACAAGTGAAAATTTGTGTATGCAATAATTTCGCCAAAATAATTCTGAACCTAACGAAAAAATTAATTTTCACTGTGCTTGTTTAGTATTAAATTATTGTAAACAAATCTAAAATATATTTAGTTGGGTTAGGCTAAAATAAATTGTTCTTGTTATAATAAGGTTAGGTAAGTTTTCTAAGTTCCTTTTAGTTCAAAATTATAAATTTTTACATTAACGTTAATGAAAAAAATATATCTTTAAACGTGTAAGAGAAATTTCTAGAAAGGACTTAATGTTAAATGAGTTCTTGCTAATTGACCAGTTTTACATATTCGGCACGACATATATATATATATATATATATATATATATATATATATATATATATATATATATATATATATATATATATATATATATATATATATATATATATATATATATATATATATATATATGTATATGTATATATATATATATATATATATACAGTGGGATATTTGGTCTTCTCAAAGGCCAAATACCAGTCGAAAACACTGAATATATCAACTTGTATAAATATGAGGCTAAATGTAGAATTTCTTACGATAAAAAATTGAATTATATGAATTTAAATGAAGGAATATATCTAAAAATTATTAAAGCAAATAAAATAATGCGAAAGACTATGGTATTTTATCAGGAAAGTCAGAATATTAAAACGAATTTATTTTCCTAATTTATTTCTCCCTACCGTTATTCTCTGCGCACATATTTATTTCTATACAGTACACAGGGAGGCCTGGTCACAGACCGGGCCGCGGGGGCGTTGACCCCCGAAACTCTCTCCAGGTAACTCTCCAGGTAAAACACATAGCTATCATCTATCAATCTTTTATCTAAATATCTGTCTATCTCTCAATCTATCTGTCTATCCAGGGAGACAAAAACGGAATGTACCAGAGTATAATGGTACCAACACTGATGAATATAAAGAATGGGTTCCGAATGTTGCAGCCAGAAGGAGGCTGGAAGCAGTGGTGATATCGTGCTTGAGGACGATATCTGACGTGAACATTAATCAGATATTTCGGTGTTTGGAGTTGAGAAGGAGGTGTGGAGTTACCAAATGAATTATTCAGAGGCTGATTTGGGATTGTTGTGGTGGATAGGATATTTAGAGACGCTGGAGAAAAATAAGATTACTATGCAAGCGTAAATATAAATTTAAATTGGAAGGAAGGAGAGGTAGGGGGTTGTAGAAGGAGAAGGTGAGGGAAGTTTGTAAAGGGAGTTTTGTTTGCTAGGGACTTGGAGACCTAACAGGCTTCAGTGAGAGTATTAAATAGGAAAGAGTTGAGACAAGTGTTTTTGTTTATTATTTTACGTGTTGTTGGAGTGTGGGGCCCAGTAGTATTATGAAGGGATTTAGGGAAACTGGTTAGCCCGAGTTGAGTCCTGAAGGCGAGATATACAGTGCCTTCACTCTGAAGAAGGGGTGGTGATGATGCTGTTTGGATGGACATTTGAACTATTATGTCGACGCCCTTCTGGCAAGAGAGTGATGGAATAAATATGAATGAGAGTTTTCTTCACCATCGCGTCACTAAGCAATTAACTGTGACAAGTCGGGGATAGAATCCGTGTAATTTTAGCCTGCTTTGTGGGAAGCCAGACAAAATCCACTACACTCTAACCACTAAACCATTAAAGCTATAGATACCAATTCCCCAATATATATATATATATATATATATATATATATATATATATATATATATATATATATATACATATATATATACATATATATATATGTCGTGCCGAATATGTAAAACTGGTCAATTAGCAAGAACTCATTTATAATTAAGTCCTTTCTAAAAAAAATTCTTATACGTTTAAAGATATATTTTTGTCATTAATGTTGATGTAAAAATTTATAATTTTGCACGAAAAGAATCTTAGAAAACTTACCTAACCTTATTATAACAAGAACAATTTATTTTAGCCTAACCCAACTAAATATATTTTAGATTTGTTTACAATAATTTAATACTAAACAAACACAGTGAAATATATTTTTTTCGTTAGGTTCTGAATGATTTTGGCGAAATTATTGCATACACAATTTTTCACTTGTCCTATATGGCAAGATGAGCGTTGCTATTTAAGCCAAGATCGCAAGTTCTGCCTATTCGGCACGACATATATATATTTATATATACATATATATATACATATATATATATATACATATATATATATATATATATATATATATATATATATATATATATATATATATATATATATATATATATATATATCACTTTGTGCCTGTCAGTCCCAAACTTACCTACTTCCTGAGATGCTCCCCAGCCTTCAGCAGTCCGAAACTCAAGGAATATGACTCTCTTCTTAAGACCATGGAAATGGAGTTGGTGGGGAGGACTATGTATTTCTTCTCGTCAGCGTCTTCTCTGGGTGTATTGAAGATGTTTAATGCCCGTCGTTTGCAGTCTCTGATGAAGAGACTGCAGACGACGGGTATTAAGCATCTTCAACACACCCAGAGAAGACGCTGCCGAGAAGAAATACATAGTCCTCCCCACCAACTCCATTGCCAAACACGTTTCCAACATCATTTCCAATACCTCATTCCAAGTATCTACCTCCACAACCACGACCATCAAGGACATTACCAGTAATAGACAGGACAAGCTTCCGTCCTCTGCAGGGGTATACATAATCCCTTGTAATGACTGCAGCAAATTATACGTGGGTGAAACATCAAGAGACCTCCAAACACGTGTTTCAGAACACCAATACGCAAGCAGGTCTGACGATACAAGGAATGCCTGTGTACAACACCGTAATTCAGACAACCATTTAATAAACTACAGAAACTCAAGATTTATCGCCACAGAAGACAACACTCAATACCGAAGAATCCTGGAATCATCGTTTATCTCTACATCCAACAACTTCAATCAGAACAATGGCTTCTATAACATAGGTGAACCACTTGCCAAGAAACTTCTTCATCGCTATCCCACATAAGAACATAAGAATGGAAGAACACTGCGGAAGGTCTGCTCACAAACTTATCCAATCTTCCTTCCAAGCTACCCAAGATTTTAGACTCTAAAACCCCACTCGGTAGATCATCAGATGCAGGCAGCATTCTCCACCTGACGTCAACATTCTGAACCTGACTATAAATACTCGCGTACCTTCCACCCCAGGTAGATCTGTTTGTGACTTGAAAAAGCCCACTGTGTGGGCGAAACGTTGTTAATAAAGGATCACATTATACTGCATATATGTTTATATTTCTACCTTACATTCCAGTGAATTTAATGGAAGGGACCATTGAGTTTAATCTGGATAGAAAGTTATCAGGACTCTTATTATAAGGCCTCAAACTGAGTACATTATTCACATTCCTCAACCATTTTGTATTTGGAGGAAAGATATTTTGGAGTATTTTGGTTTTAAAATACACATGATTTGTACTCCATGATGTACAGAGAACCTTCACTGTACATATAATTTCAGCCAAGGGCCTTAATTATTGGGAACGTTTGGAGATACTTGACCCGTACTCAGTGGAGCACAGGCGAGAGAGATACATCATAATCTACACTTGAAAATTCCTAGAGGGACTGGTCCCAAATTTGCACACAGAAATCAATGGGCAGACGGTGCAACGTACCCTCCAGTGAAAAGTAGGGAAGCCCTGAATACACTAAAAGAAAACACAATAAGTGTCCTGGACCCTAGATTGTTCAACAGCCTCCCATCAGGCATGAGGGGAAATTACCAATAGGTCCCTGGCTGCCTTCAAGAGAGAGCTGACAGATACCTAAAGTCAGTACCCAATCAACAGGGCTGTGGTTCGTATGTTGAACTACGTGCTACCAGTCTGGTTTATAAAGCCTGGTCAAGGACTGGGCCACGGATGCGTTGACCCCTTCAGGTACAAGATTCTCATCACTGGAGACATTATTACCTATCGCCATGCTAAATTTGGCAAACCTCTTGAAGCAGAGATAGTAAACAAAAACGTCAACACTCCATCAACGTAATGAAAAGTTGCACTTTACAAGTGGTCTGCGATTAGTTTTTGTTTGTGCAGGTTTTGCCACTACTTACGATCTTGTTCATGAACTTGTAGGCCATTTTATTTTTGTTCTTCACTTATTGCTGCTAGTAAGTAACCAGTAGCGAGTTTTATTTCACCCTCGGACGTATCGTTTATTACATTCAGAGCGTGAACGTTGACAAGAAACTGTGTCAGATATCACGTTGACGACCGCGTCTGCACACTGCCAAGATTCGAGCTTCTTCGCGGTCAGGTCAGCAATTATTTCACCAGATTTTGTGTCTGTACCGAGTAGATGCGAAGGAGCACCGTGAAGCTGCAACTCATGCATATTTTAAGTACAATGGTTAGGATAGTGTCTCATAGCTCGGTTGGTAGCGTACTCATCTCACACAGTGAGGTCCGTCATTCGATCCTCAGTTCGGGTAGAAACATTCGGGCGTGTTTCCTTAAGACACTTGCTGTCCCTATTCACTCAGCAGTAAATTGGTTCCTTGGTTTTATAAATTAGACACATGTGCAACTTGGGTATCTTTAATGAGGAAACGTTTTGCCATACAGTGGCTTCATCAGTCCATACAAAGGAGAATCGTGAAGAACAGGAGGAGTTTGAGGTAATTAGTCTTTCAGCCTGGAATCGATGTGTTCAGTCCATCAATCTTATAGAATGTACAGCATAGGTATGTATGTATAATGTTCGCCAAGACCGTAGTCCTGGCACGGGTCTTAATCTTGCTATGACCCGTCTCTGGCTCCCGAAGGAGAAGGTTTCTACAATGATGCGACGTATGCTGCTCAAGCACTCTTCTGGGATCATTTTTGGCAGATCTAATTTCCCTACTAGGAATAAAAGTTGTCTTGGCAGTTAGAACTATGTTCTGAAAAACGTCATATTGGCAAACAACACCACCTACCTGATCCATAGTCAGGACATTCCAATTTAGCCCACCCAGGTAAGTTTTCAGTCCCATGAAATTGGCCAAGCGAAAGTCTGGGACAGAGATTTGATTGCAGTTATCTTGGTAATTCCATGATATATTGAAACTAAGTGTTTTGTGATCACTTTCCCCAAGCTCATCATTAACCTCAAGATTATTAACTAGTGATTCTTTGTTGGCAAGAACCAAATCAAGTAGATTGTTTCCTCTAGTTGGTTCTGTCTCAAACAAATTTTAAAAGCAATCCTGAACCATATCAAGAAAGTCACTAGACTCAAGATTTCCTGTTACATTGTTCCAATCAATTTGTCTAAAGTTAAAAATCTCCCATTAACACACCATTTTCATATCTAGATGCCTTATGAATTTCGTCCCATAGCAGCTTACTGCACTCTCTATCAAGGTTTGGAGGCCTATAAATCTCTCCCAAAATTAACTTTTCATGACCCTCGAGAAACTGTAGCCAAACATATTCTGTGTCTGATGTTTCTAATCTTATATCTTGTCTAACATAACAATTTAAATTATCTCTGACATACATCGCCACTCCACCACCCTTCCTGTTGACCCTATCAGTATGGAATAGTTTATAAACCATATGTTCCATTCAGAGGGCATTTCTCTATCTTTCAAGTTGAACCAGGTCCCTGTTATAGCAATAATATCTATATTACCTACACTTGCAAGTATTCTTAGCTCATCTAACTTATTTCTTAGACTCCTACTATTTGTATAGTAAACCTTAAGGGAGCTAGTCACTCGTTGCCCTCTACTATCTCTCTTTGTTTGTTGATCAATTGCTTTGTCTTTACTAGCAACTTTATTTTGAATATTGACTTTTAAACATATCCCTGATGTATCCTGGTTGTATCTACTGTTTTCAACCCTAGTACTGCAGCCTGATTTTTTCCCTCAGACACCCATACCTCTATAATCTATCAGTTTAAAGTCCTAGACAAGTCATCAGTGACCCTCTCAATCGAATTGGATAATGCAACCACTCCAGCCCCAGAAAGATGAACCCCATCCCTTGCATACATATCACGTTTGCCATAGAATATGTCTCAGTTATCAATGAATGGGACTGCAAGTTCCTTGCAGTACCTGTCTAGCCAGCAATTTATACCAATTGCCCTAGACATCCATTCATTGGCCACTCCTCTTCTAGGCAAGATGCTACATATGATAAGAATCCATCCCTTACACCTGACTACATCTATGGCTGACCTATACTTATCCAGCAGCTCCTGTCTCCTACCATTCCCGATGTCATTTCCACCAGTACTAAGACAGATAATGAGCTTGTTCCCATTGCCTGACATAATATTATGCAACCTGCTGACAATGTCACCAATACCATCTCCTGGGATACACACCCTCTGTCTGACCTTTCTATCTCTGTTTCAAAAAGCATGGTCGATAGGTTTTTACCAATTCCTCTATCATAGTAGTTTTAGGAGCATCTGAAGTTGGTGTTAAGTGTAAGATATTTTGCAATGGTATCTAAAGTATCCGTCTCAGTCTTCTCAGATTTAACAACATAATCGGAATAAATAATAAATGTGTTTTTTTAAAGGCTCTATTTAAACCTTCACATATAAATTTTACAAATACAGCACTGCAGCAAACCATCTGTCATAGAATAATAATTCAGTTCTTTATCTATTATATATTACTGTATGAAGTGAAAATTTAAAAAAAAAATGAACGAATGAGTAATTTAAATATTTTTGGAGAATTTTGTAAGATATGCATATTTTTATCCCCTGGTTGCACGAAACTTCATGTCATTTGCGTTAAACTTAAAGGTTTTAATGAGATCTCGCACGTTTAAGTTGTATAAGTGAAAAGAAAAAGTTGAATGCTATGAGTCTTTCTTCATTAGCTGTTTCTGAATAATGGTAGGAATTTCTTATCTATTCTCAGTACCCTCTCCAGTATATCTTTGTCTTGTTTTGTAATTTAAATGAAACAAATACGAGGCAGAATCGTTGCTGTTTCACAGCTGAAAAGAATAGGAAGAGGCGGGAAAAATGTTATATGATCTTATAAATCATATACATTGGAATTTTACTCACAATGCATATAAACAGAACTAAAGGTAATTTGTAAATGGATGAGTGACAGATGACTCTTTAGCAATGATAAAGCGTGCAATACAAGAGTGAAAAAAATCGGGCGTAATATTGGATCAACTGAGCCAATCCGATTTACATTTTTTGTGTTTGTTATTATTTATATATTATCTTTTTTCTCTTAAACCTTCCCTCAACACTAACTCTGAAAGCCCATTTTGTCGTTTCTTTTTACTTCTATATTCATTACCGTCCTGTTTTCTTCGTCTTTTAAATTGTGCATTTATGATTGTCCTGTTTATCGTTTATCCTGTAGAACACTCGTACACACACAAATCCGCTGTTTCTAGGTCATCATCTGCTAGCATATACAATGCCAAAATCAAAATTTTTCAAGCCTACTTTTTTCTGACTTTCAAGTCATCACGGAATATCATTGCAATATTGACCAAAATCTATTAGTGGAGCATATTTTAATGAAGGTTTCTGCTGTACCAATAAATAACGTAAATTTCAGTAGAGGACAAAACATGATTGGACTTTCCTCTCGCTAGAAATCTATATTTAAAATAAAATTAAAATCATCAATCTTAATTGTATATTTTATATATTTATTTGATATGGACTTTAAAGGGTAAAGTTACCCAGTTTTACTGCAGATTATTAATCAGGCTAGCGAAATGCCTTGATGTCGATAAAAGGCCTTGATAACGTAAAATCATGTGAAATTTCCTCTCATTTTCCAGGGACTGTTTGATGCATTCAGGTTAAGTTTTTTCAGTAAACTAAATTGTATTTGTAATAATGATTCTAATAATAATAACAATAAAAATAATACTAATAAGTGTGGGAAAAAATCAAGTACTGATATGCCATTTTACAGCCAAATTCAGACGTGGGAGGATGGTAGCATGTGAGTGTTTTGGGGTATGCAGTAAAACCACACGTATGCCTACCCCGACGTTTGCCACATTCTTCTACCAATTATAAATTCTAAGTATTATTTAGTGGTAAAACCTCTATTGGCTAATATATCACCTCTTATAAGTATTTTAGCTAGGTTAGAGTTAGATATAGAGTTATTTAGATTAGAATCTACGATTACGTTTATCACAGTCTACACAAATTGGCAAAACTGGGCACCCACTTGTACCAGTGACCAGAATGGGCAATACCCACACTAGTTAGTCACCAAGAACCGTTTGTGATGACAGTGTAGGTGAACAAACTCCCTTTATATAATAAACCGCTTAGTTAGAGTGAGGACGACCCTCCGCTCACCCTCAACTCGTTACACTCCTAAAGATACACAGTGGAGGATATTACCCTTCACTGTCTTTGTTGCTCACTTAATATATGATGGTGTAAAAACTTGATCAGGCTTTTATATGTATTTGAAAGTGAAAAAAGGCTATGTTTCATTTTACAGCGATTTTAGTTGTACAGTAGTAGTCTGGAACCTAACCTGCGGGGCCCAGTGAAGATGGAAGACATGTGCACAAACCGGGAGCAAGGTGGCTCAACCACATGTCTCGCGGTGGTTTTAACTGAAGGTAATAACCTAGAGACCCTACACCTTGCTGACAGTGGTGTTGAATACGCATTTAAATGTATGTTACTGAGCGCTGACTACGTGTGAGGGATCTTCCACTACCCTGTAGTCCATCGGAGATACAACACTACACCGGCATACATTGCCCTGTGTAGAATCAGAGGTAAGCAGTCCGGTTATCTGGGAATGGAATGACAGATTTCTTGAACTGGATTCAACTAATGACTTGACTGGATAATTAACTGATCAGTCATACACCCACATACACCTTCGATTCCACACATTAATAATAATAATAATAATAATAATAATAATAATAATAATAATAATAATAATAATAATAATAATAATAATAATAAAAACATTATATTGATGATTCTTAAAATGTTTTCATTAAACAGTATTATTGAGCTATATCATTAGATATGTGTTGTCAAGACTTGGGTAAGTACTCTGTGGCATGCAAAGAGTATGTAACCTTTATTCGGAGTATGTCCACATTTTCACCTAGGCTGTCTCCCCAACCAGCGAACCAGGCACTAAGGGTCTGATGATCGGGGCCCCATCGTCAGTTCAGCACCTAGGTTCAGCCAGTCATAATGTAGATCTGGCAAATGTGAAGGTGACGTGGTTTTCACTCACGTTTTCACCCTTGTCATTTTCATTCTGCTGCTGGTTGAAGCACGGTTGGCTATTGTCTCTTAGCTGCTGCTCTGCCTTGACTATCGTGGCAAGCACTAATACCTATTTGCTGGACATAGTGTATATAGTGTACATACGTCTGTTTATACTTGGTGAAGGATAATATAATTCTAAGTTTTCTACTGCGTTTATTTTGCTCCAAGCTCCCTTTTTATACCCAGTACACAGGTCTGATTACCTGGGTAGTAATATACTCTCTACAGTAATTACGAATTTATCTGTTCCAGATTACCTGTAATCCCATGTTAATGCAGAAGCAAAATATATTGATAAAGAAGCAGTATACTTTGACTGATGATATTAGTGGAGAGTTAACTACTGCATTTACACATAAGCGTAAGTGCAGCAGTTATCAGTATATTAGTCCACCATCCCAACAAACGAAAACTTTCCAGTAAGCAGGAACTGCAACAGCAACATATAATTGCCGAAAAAGCCAAATTCAGCAATAAAAATGACTATAGTTTGTGGAAGTCCAGATGTACACGAACGCAAAAAGCCACAACGGAAAGTTATTTCTGAAAGAGCAAAGGATTTTGAGGACAAAATACTGAAGGCCTGTAATAATTTCAAAGGAGAATTGTCTGACATAGCGAGACACAGAACATTTTTGTTTTCCGTTCAAACTCTGCCAGCTACAGTCGTTGATCAATAACTTCATGTTAAACTTCACTAGGAATGGTGTCTAGTTGGTATGACTCACGAAGTTGGAATAACACGACTGCAAACATACCACGCAACAGGTGGGGATCGAATTTTAGGACTAACTTGCCCTGGGTTCAAATATCATCCGTTCCGTGGGCTACTAGGTATGTTGTACAGTATCGTTTTATAGGAATAAATGATTGTTGCTCACGTACGAAATTTGTTAGAAATTGTCTACCTATGAATGGAGGATCTTAAAGATGTAAATTTCTTTGTGACAGATTGACATTTAAAACATTTTTAAATTCTTCTGGCATCTTCTTCCCCTTCAAAGAATAGCTACTAATCATTGTTTCTGCCACTGTTGATATTTATCATAATATTTATTTTTCTAAGAAAAAACATTTAAATTGACTTGCAGTCATAGAAAAGTAGTGACACAATAAGAGGTCTACTTAACAGCTAAATTCTTAAAATATTTTCGGTCACAGTGGATGCAATTCTTCACATAGAAACAATGTATTTTCCATAACAGCAGTCAGAGTATCATTAGTGATACCACCTATGTCTAAAATATCTTTCAACGTTTTATAATTTACTGGGACTTGTGAACATTATCCTTCAAAAAACAATAGAGAAAAATTGTTAAGAGTAACTAATATCTTCGATGGAAAAAAAGCTACTGAAGGAAGAAATTATCCTCACCCCAGTATTTACTGCCTTAGAAGTTACAAAATATTTCTAGCATATTGGTATGTTACTTCATCTTAATAAAACAATGTGTTTAAAAGCATTTGCTTTGGTTTTACCTTCTTAATTCATAATGTGGCTAAATCATCAGCATTTAAAATATAAACCACCTCCTAAATTTTGGGTAGTATTGCTCTTGCTATACAGGTTATATAGCATTGATAATTAGATGCTTCTTTAAAAATCCCAATAATAAAGATAATTAGTAACTCTATACGATAAGTGTCGCGAGTAAAGGCTGAGTAAGTTAAAAGGCTGAAGTTGGTTCTTGAAGACGATGTTCCATTTCTTATCAATGTCATTTGCAACATTCTTATGCAATTTGCTTTTGTAATAATGTTGATAGAATTACCGACAATATGTTAAGTTAAAAGAAACAACTTAAATTTATGCAACATTTTATTGTGGCAACGTTTCGCTCTCCAGGAGCTTCATCAGGTTTGACAGATCGGTTTATATTTTAAATGCTGATGATTTAGCCCAAAAATAATTCGTTATTAATGTTTTAGCCAGAAGCAACACAAAAGTATCATTAATTTTTGGGACAAATTTTCCCAGCAAGTTTCTATGGCAATCCAGGATTTCTGCTTTACATATTCGTAGGTAAACTTTAGCAGCAGTATCAGTACAATCTCTAACCCGACATGGTCCTGTTTTCTTAGGCTTTTAAATCACATAGAAGCAAGACCGTCTGCTGACTTACCTCTATAGGTGAGGCAGAGGCAACGAGAAGGTAAAACTGAGGTGAAAATCAATTAAGTGTTTTTGAAAGTAATTACCAGGGGCAATTTATACTGCTTTGTTTACTAACATAGGCGTCACTTTACCTCAAGCACTGGAGGTGGAGTTTTGTGACCTGGTAGGCTACATCCCACATACACCGTCTACTTCCACACACCAATTACTAGGTCAAAAACACGATTTAACCATAATAATTCTTTCCTGTAAGATTAGACTGGTCTCTCTCCAGTGACCGTGTTTACCATGTACCACTGAAGGATCTAACAAAAACTCAATAAATTATCACTTACTACGACCAATAACTTTTCAATAATTAAAAAAAATTAACAAATATTACGGTACATTCATATAATAAATAAGGCGATTTACAAATAATATCAAGTTCCTTAACACTGTATAGCCATTCCAAAAATTTGTACTCAAGCTTTCATGTTGTAGTATAATTACTGTTGATTATCTTTCTTGGAAACTTTGCCAAAAAGACTGATAGTTACCAGAAATCATACACACAAAAATAAATTAATGAACGGAAAACAACATTTCTACAGTTCAGTGACAGACTTCATATATCCTACATAAAAAACGTATCACCCAAGATCTCATGACGGTTCAGCACGATTTTTAATTTCGATGATTAACCCGAATAGAAATTTTCTTCAGTTTTTATCATCGGATGTTGATCTCATTAGGTCTTTGAGCAGGTCCGGAAATTCAATGTACCGATTAATTGCTTTCACGGATTCTGAACTTAATTATGTGTCTCTTTGTGCCAGGCTCGCTGGCAAGAAATGTTACGAAACATCTGCTAATTTTAATTACTGTGTTTCCTCCGTTCCAGGTGAAGCAAATTTCATATAGGAATTAGACGTAATTTAATTCTCCTGAACAATGGGTCATTGTTCGTTTGATACTGCATCGTTGTGATGATTGTTTAAACAAAAGATTAATATGAGACAAGTAGAATAATCAACAGAGAAAGAGAGAGAGAGAAAAAAAGAGAAAAGAGAGATTATGTATAGCAATATCTTCAAACGAACTTTCATATATATTGCAAATAAATCTTTATATTTCTACGCAAACATATTACACACAGACACACAAACACACACACAAACACACACACATACACACACACACACACACACTCACACACACACACACATACACACACACACACACACACACACACACACACACACACACACTCACACACAGACACACACACACACACACACACACACACACACACAAGGAGGGAGGCCCAGCAACAGTAGTAGAGACAGGAAGGGCTCTGGGAAGACATCACAGATGGTAACATCAACAGGGAATATACCAACAAGTTTTGAATGACATACAAACAACGGAGGAGGAGGTGCAGAAGCCGCTAAGTGATCTTGATACCTCAAAGGCGATGGGACCGGACATCTCTCCCGTGGGTCCTTAGAGAAGGAGCAGAGACGCTGTGTGTGCCACTAACCACAATCTCCAATATATCCCTTGAAACTGGGCAATTACCTGAGGTATGGAAGACGGCAAATGTAGTCCCCATTTTTAAGAAAGAAGACAGAAATGAGGCACTAAACTACAGACCAGTGTCACTGATGTGTATAGTATGCAAAGTCAAGGAGAAGATTATCAGGACGAGAGCGGTGGAGCACCTGGAACAGAACAGGATTATAAACGACAACCAGCATGGATTCATGGAAGGCAAAACCTGTGTCACAAACCTTCTGGATATTAAATGACAAGGTAACAGAAGTAAGACACGAGAGAGAAGGGTAGGTTGATTGCATTTTCCTGGACTGCAGGAAGGCCTTCGACACAGTTCCTCACAAGAAATTAGAGCAGAAGCTGGAGGATCAGGCACTTATAACAGGAAGAGCACTGCAATGGATCAGAGAATACCTGACAGGGAGGCAATCAACGAGTCCTGGTACGTGAAGAGGTATCACAGTGGGCGCTTGTGACGAGTGGGGTCCACAGGGGTCAATCCTAAGACCAGTGCTATTTTTGATATATGCGAATGACATTATGGAATGGATAGACTCTGAAGTGTCCCTGTTCGCAGATGATGTGAAGTTAATGAGAAGAATTAAATCAGATGAGGATCAGGCAGGACTACAAAGAAACCTGGACAGGCTGGACACGTGGTCAAGCAACTGGCTTCTCGAATTCAACCCTGCCAAATGCAAAGTCATGAAGTTTGGGAAAGGGCAAAGAAGACCTCATACAGAGTATAGGCTAGGTGGACAAAGACTGCAAACCTCACTCAAGGAGAAAGATCGTGGGGTGACCATAACACCGAGCACGTCTCCGGAGGCACACATCACCCAGATAACTGGTGCAGCATATGGGCGCCTGGCAAACCTGAGAATAGCGTTCCGATACCTTAGTAAGGAATCGTTCAGGGCATTGTACACTGTGTATGTCAGGCCCATACTGGAGTATGCGGCACCAGTCTGGAACTCACACCTGGTCAAACACATCAAGAAGTTAGAGAAAGAACGAAGGTTTGCAACAGGGCTAGTTCCGGAGCTCAGGGGAATGTCCTACTATGAAGGGTTGAGGGAAATCGGACTGACGACACTGGAGGACTGGAGGGTCAGGGGAGACATGATAACGGCATACAAAATACTACGTGGAATAGATAAGGTGAACAGAGACAGGATGTTCCAGAGAGGGGACACAGAAACAAGGGTCACAATTGGAAGTTGAAAACTCAGACGAGTCACAGGGATGTTAGGAAGTATTTCGTCAGTCATAGAGTCGTCAGGGAGTGGAATAGCCTAGCAAGTGATATAGTGGAGGCAAAAACCATATATAGCTTTAAGACGAGGTATGACAATGCACAGGAAGCAGAGAAAGAGAGAGAACCTAGTAGCGATCAGTGAAGAGGCGGAGCCAGGAGCTGAGTCTCGAACCCTGCAACCACAATTAGGTGAGTGCACACACACACACACACACACACACACACACACACACACACACACACACACACACACACACACACACACACATATATATATATATATATATATATATATATATATATATATATATATATATAATATATGTATATATTTGTATGTGTACAAATTCTTTCTTTTTCTTTCATCGTACCAGCCGTATCCCACCGAGGCAGGGTGACCCGAAAGGAAAAACGAAAGTTTCGCCTTTTAAACTTAGTAATATAAACAGGAGAAGGGGTTACTAGCCCCTTGCTCCCGGTATTTTAGTCGCCTCTTACAACACGCATGGCTTACGGAGGAAGAATTCTTTTCCACTTCCCCATGGAGATAAGAGGAAATAGACAAAAACAAGAACTAGAAAGAAAATAGAAGAAAACCCAGAAGTGTGTGTATGTATATTCTTGTACATGTATGTGAAGTGTGACCTAAGTGTAAGTAGAAGTAGCAAGACGTACCTGAAATCTTGCATATTTATGAAACAAAAAAGGACACCAGAAATCCTACCATCATGTAAAACAATTTCAGGCTTTCGTTTTACACTCACTTGGCAGGACGGTAGTACCTCCCTGGGTGGTGGCTGTCTACCAACCTACTACTTATACATACATAAATACATACATACATACATACATATATATATATATATATATATATATATATATATATATATATATATATATATATATATATATATATATATCTATATATATATATATATATATATATATATATATATGTATATATATATATATATATCTATATATATATATATATATATATATATATATATATATATATATATATATATATATATATATATATATATATATATATATATATATATATATATATATATATATATATATATATATATATATATATATATATATATATATATATATATATATATATATATATATATATATATATATATATATACGTATATATATATATATATATATATATATATATATATATATATATATATATATATATATATATATATATATATATATATATATATATATATATATATATATATATATATATATATATATATATATATATATATATATATATATATATATATATATATATATATATATATATATAAAGAGAGAGAGAGAGAGAGAGAGAGAGAGAGAGAGAGAGAGAGAGAGAGACAGAGAGAGAGAGAGAGACAGAGAGAGAGAGAGAGAGAGAGAGAGAGAGAGAGAGAGAGAGAGAGAGAGAGAGAGAGAGAGAGAGAGAGAGAGAGAGACAGAGAGAGAGAGTAGTACCAACTCTATAGCTGGAATGGGGACCGTCATCCTCAGAGAAGACAATTAACGTACCTTAGGGAAACTCAAGGTTCTCCCCGGAGCTGTTTGAATATTTTCTTCTTCTACCACCCCCTATTTTTTATATTCTATTTGAACATTTATTAATAAACAGAATACATTTTCAGAAACACAAACATGAATACAATGGTACAATGTATCAAAGATCATGAATTTCCTCCAGCTCCTCCGAGGCTGGACGCGAGCCAAGTATGCAGCAAGCATTTCCCCTCTGGATGGCCACGCTGAGGCGCTGGAACATGAAAGTGGTTGCCCTTGGTTCCCTGGTGGTGTCGATGAGACTGGAACCCAATTCTTTAAGGAAACGTGTGGTATTTTTTCCCCATGATCCCAAGGTCTCTGATCCCACTTGATTTAGGGAATTGGATTTGTGCTCCAGTTCCCCGAATTAAGCCTGAATGCCTTCCACTTCACCCCCCCCAGGCGCTGTATAATCCTCTGGGTTTAGCGCTTCCCCCTTGATTATAATAATAATCTGATCCCACTGGGACAAATTGATACTGTTCGCTTATGTCCCTGTACTTGCTGATCTTGTACTCCTCCCTGTGGTCGGCTGCTCCTCCCTGTCGCCCGACACTGTGATGGATGTAGGTGTCAGCCAGTGTGGACACACAGGTATAGTCCCATGTTAAGAGCTTGCCATTCTTCCAAGGATAAATGGTGATCTTGTCGGAGCGGTTTACTGGCTTGTGGGTATTGTTGGCTGCTAATGATCGGAGCTCTCTCTCGGCTGGGCATCCAGCTGTAGCAAGGGTTCTCTTTATGATGTCGTTGACCTCATTGTGTCTTGCATGCCAGCCCTTGGTTTTGGAACAGTTAAGACCATGTAGACCGTATTGGTCTGCTTGCACTTCGCTGCAAATGCACGTATATTCTGTGTGAATTGGGGCAGCAAGGCGCGCAGCCACTGCAATACGGAGGGTCTTAGGGTCAAGTCGCGTTCCCATTGCCGATATGGGAACTATTTGGAGGAAGTCCCTGGAGTGATGTGCGCTCACAGCCTGAAGATGAGCAGTCTCCCTATCTGATGTTGCAGCCCTGAGCATGTTGGCAAGCACCTTTTCAGAGATCGGGCCATCCCAGCTTGACTGTTTGTGAGCCAGTGCTGTACTAAGGTTTTTTGCTGGAGCAGCAAGAGTCTCCCATTCTGTGATGGCACTGGCATAGCTAGAGTCCTGTATTCCTGCTGAGTCACTGAGGTTATCGGGAAGAATTTGTCTTATCAACTCGTTTGATGCTATGGAAAAGGATAGGAAAGCTGGTAGAGCAATCTGGGAGGATCTGCGTACTCCCAGCCCCCCCAAGCCTGACCGGAAGTGACGCTTGCAACCACTGTCCATCTCTCTAGCATTGTCATAAGGAGAGAGTCATATTCCTTGAGTTTTGGACTGCTGAAGGCTGGGGAGCATCTCAGAAAGTACGTAAGTTTTGGGATTGACAAGCACCTGGTGAGTAGGTAGAAGGCATCATGTGTGTCAATGTCTTTCATCCTGATTTTCAACGTCCGGAGGCCTGAGATTTTTTTTCTAGGATCAGATCGATGGCATTGGACCCAAGAGGAGCACCAAGGAGAGTGCTATTGGCTGGATCAATGGCTCGTGCTCCTGGTAAAACGGCGCTAATATTCTGATTGGTAGAAACTATTTCACATTTGGTTGGGTTTAAAGAAAGGACCAGGCTTTCTCCCATGTCTTTAATTTTACTGATGTCCTCGAGGAAAGATTCTGTTGTGTCAGCTAGGGTACCATCATCCAGGAACCAGATATTGAGCTCACTGGAGAGTGCTTATGTGTCTTCCTTGATGACCAGACAGAATAGAAAGGGGGCACACCCTCACATGAGTCAATTTCATGGTCCCCAAACAATAGTTTGGAAGTCACACTATAACACGATTCTATGAAGGGAAGTTTCTATAAACTGCTTGTATAGCAGCGTCCCTTCTGACTGAGTTGAAAGCGTTGGCAAAGTCCAATTTGACCAAGGGTTTTTCATCGGATATGTTAATATACACTCGTGCAGCGTGGGCAGCTGCTTCACAGCCCTGTTGAATGCCAAAACCGAGATGAGTTGGTTTCAGCATTGCAGCAGCTTCTTAACTCAGCGACTAGGCGCCGAAGGGTGTTTCCCACTGCAATGGGCCTGATTCCGCTATCCTTTTTCCGGAGGGCACACAATGAGGCCCCAAAGAAGAGGGGTCTGATAGCCTCTGGGACACTGCCAGCCTGACACAGGTTGGAAAATTTGGTGAGTTCAGACAGCAGCCTCTCTGAAACATCACCAAGTGCTGGACTGAGTATTTGTTTTAAGTGTTGAGGCCTTAAACCGGTTAAATCTCCTGCTGAGCCCTGTAGAAATGACATAGCAGCTTTATACATATCAGCATCCTGTAAGGTTAGATGTTCTTCGCCTGCTCCAATGTCAGGGAGGTCAATGTTGGTACTGGGAGCCCTGGGTGGATGTTTGTCCTTTAGAGCTTGCGCCATGCTGACGTCCTTGGGAGCGATGGTATCCTCACTGGTTACAAGCCTCAGAGCTCCAATAGTATTACCCTCTTTTATTTTTTTGCTAATTTGGGCTCTGATTTTTGAGGCGTCGGGTGTCCTCTTGTTGGCATTTGCCCGGTGGGTGTTTGTCGCCCTAGGGGGGAGATGGACGAGGTTGTCATCCCTTGGGAATGCATTTATTGCCCTAATAACATGTGTTGCTAGTGACTTGTCCCTCCTTGGTGGGACAGCCAAATAGGCATTGCCAAAAAGCAGCAGGTTGTGCCAGGATCTGTTGTTTGAAGGAGCATCGTTGACTTTCTTCAGGAAAGTGAATTTGCTAGCAGCTTGAGGGCGAGCTGCTCTGGGGACGTGTGTCAGAGTCGTGGTGGATGTTAATTTGATTGCAGATTTGAGGTCCTCTGTAGAGGTGAACTCACGGTAGCTGTCAGCGCTGTCTGCTGGGAGGGGCTGTTGGTTTCTTTCATTTGGAGCTCTCCTGGAGCCTACACATCCATTATGTGGACAACTGTTGCCAGTTGAGGGATTGAGTGCACATTCCCTGTAGCACACCCGGCAGATGCCTCGTGAACGACGGCTTTGGCTCTGTCGTTGTAGACAGCCTGTACTGTCTGCACAGTCTATGCTATCTGCCAGCTTAGTTCATATTTCGCGGCACTAAGGTGCTGCCCTCTAGGCCAGCCCAAAGTCAGTGGGACGCTGGGCCCACATGCCCTCACTCACTCAGCGGCCTAGCAGCAAGACACAAGGCCTACTAGCTCTCTCCCTCGTGGGCATGACCCTACCGGGCCATGGGCACAACACACAAGCCTGTGTACCCAACACGACTTTGCAAATAAAGTAAAGAAGCCTCCAAAGACGTATCATTAAACCCCGCTCTGCAAGAGCCACCAAGCATCCATCTCTCAACGAGTTATCCTGATGTCGTGTCTGCACGTTTCAGCATCCAGACACAGGTACAAGCAGGATCTAGCCGAAATTTGCCGAATTTCTTCGAGAATTGTAAGTGGCGTCCCAGTGACCCCACACCACAGCATCCCATGCTGTTTCTCAAGTCACATGTTCAGCGTCACTTGTATGTTCTGCTGTTGTGTTTCAGCTCAGCACAGCTATTTCAGCAAGCCAGAGGTGAGTTTTGTGGTGATTTCTGCATCCAGTGTGAGTTTCTCCACGTGTTTGTGGAGAGAAGAGGAAGTGGCCGTTCCTTGCCTCGCCCACGCTCGCCCTGCTGTACACTCACACCTCACCCACCTACCATCACTCCCTCTGCTGTGTTTTCTGCTGTTTTCTGTGTGAATTCATTGCCAGTGCTGTGTATCCGAGTGCCCGAGGCCACTCGAAGCCACGTGGATCAACAAGCCACGTGGATCAGCAAGCCACATAGATCACGAAGCCACGTAGATCAGCAAGCCACGTGGATCAGCAAGCCACGTGGATCAGCAAGCCACGTGGATCAGCAAGCCACGTGGATTAGCATGCCACATAGATCACAACACCACGTGGATCCCAACGCCACGTGGGGTGTGGACGACGCCACGTGGACCTACGAGCCACCTGAGTTACCAACCCAGATGTCCTAGGCCTCATGCTGTGGTCTGCTGCCTGCATCACATTGACGTCACCGATGCTGCTGCCCGACTTCATGACATCACGATATCTGCCTGATGTCACCTCGATATGTCTGCTGTCACAGTGCTGCTGACATCACCTTGCGACATCACGCCTGACATCACATGATGTCACATTGAGTGTTTCAGTAATTTTGTCAGTATTGTCGAGAAGATTGAGAGAAGATATATGTCGTGTGTTAATTAATTCCTCTCAGTCAGTGTTCTCACATGTTAGTGTATGGCTTAGTGTCAATTTTGTGCACAGAAAATCATCTTTTGCTGGTTTAAGCCATGTTGTACCGCATGTACCGCGGGTGTGTGTAAAGTTTTCCGTGAGTCCAGTATGGTCTGCGGCCAGACTCCTGAGTAGCACCACCGTGTTAAGTCACCCAGTGTGACCAGCGCGTTTGACAGCTGAAGTTACTCAGCCCCGAGCGACCGAGCCCCCTTGTACAGAAAGCTATTATGCTCATCGCTCGTAGATGTTCTGCAGAATCGTACATGCTATGGTTCCCAACAAGATTTGTTTCACTTCACCTCCAGACCTTCAGAGTGCAGTTATATGTAGAGAAACAAGTCTGGGGACGCTTAGACTAACCTCTGCTATAACTCCAACTGCCGAGAGAATGACACTCGTCAAGCCGCAGTTAGCCCTGTCGGCAGGCGCTGTGTCAGCCTCGTGTCACAAGCTTCAGTGAGCAGCCTGCACAAAGATGATGTCACTTTGACTGCTAGCTCTCTCACTGCAGTCTGGTGTATGATGTTACGACTCCCAGATGTTTCGCCCTGTCGTCTCTGCCACTACTCGCTCCACGACTCACTCCACGCTCGCTGGCAGTAACAGCCCAGCGACAGTACCAGTCGAGAAATGTCCTCCTGAGTCGCTTGCAAGAAGTCCTGCCCAGTTGCCGAGTTTTGACGACGCCTCACTCGAGGGCACCAGCATGTCGTGCCCCAGGTTGAGTGAAACCTGCAGTGACTCCTACGATGACT
The DNA here is from genome assembly GCF_038502225.1 of Cherax quadricarinatus. Classification (NCBI taxonomy): domain Eukaryota; kingdom Metazoa; phylum Arthropoda; class Malacostraca; order Decapoda; family Parastacidae; genus Cherax; species Cherax quadricarinatus. The sequence goes on along the minus strand of NC_091361.1, from coordinate 9,127,632 downwards.
GCTTCACCGTTCTAGAGGAGACCGTACCCTGTTACGTCACAGCTCAGCCGCAGCGATGTCTCCTGTGTTGCAGTATCTGTCCAGACGCAGGAAGGCGTGCAGTGATGCCCTTCGACGCTCACTGCCTATGACCACGATGTTTAGCACACCCCACATGTTGTTTTCTTCCCTCCCTGTAGAATTTTTTTTTCCATGTCCATATGTATACACGTTTTTTTTATTTTGTGTTCTGTTCCCTGTTCATACGAGAGTTTTTTTTTTTACCACCAGTATTGTCGCGTTGGGACAACGCAAGGTAGGTGGCCGAGCGCATGTAGACAGCCAGTACTGTCTGCACAAACAGCCAATGCTGTCTGCCAGCTTAGTTCATATTTCGAGGCACTCAGGTGCTGCCCTCTGGGCCTGCCCAGGTCTGTGGAACGCTGGTCCCACATTCTCTCACTCACTCAGTGGCCTAGCAGCAAGTCAACAAGTTCTTTTAGCTCTCTCCCTCGTGGGCATGGCCCTCCTGGGCCATGGGCATAACACACAAGCCTGTGTACCCACCACATGGAAGATAAGTAGTACGTCAAGGACGAGATCATGATAGTTACAATAAAGTGACCACTGACTATGAAATAATGTTCCGTTGTGCATTCACAATATTTGTAATTTTGACGTATTTATCCAATAAAATGTGCTGTTTTACACGTATATGTTTATTATCCAATACCTTTATCGTACTCATGAGTTTAAATGCAGATGTATAATGAATGTATAAAACGTACTCCTGACGTATCAAATTATGTGCTATTTCTAACACCTGTACCGTACCTGACTTCAGGTTTTTGTACAGTGTGACTTGTTCTCGGTAAATCCAAACTTGTTTCCGGTTGTTCTCGGTAAATCCAAGCTTGTTCCCGGGTATTATCGGTAAATCTGACTTGAACATTAAAATGGTATAAAATACCGACAGGTTGTTAGGTAAGACACATATGCAACAGTTAGGTATCTTTATTTCGAAACGTTTCGCCTACACAGTAGGCTTCTTCAGTCGAGTACAGAAAAGTTGATAGAAGCAGAAGATACTTGAAGACGATGTAATCAGTCCATCACCCTTAAAGTTTTGAGGTGGTCAGTCCCTCAGTCTGGAGAAGAGCATTGTTCCATAGAATGAAACAATATGGAGATGAAGTGACAGGATGGAGCCTTATATAGCGCCAAGAGGTGAGACGTAGGTCACTAGAAGAGGTAAGAACTCAGATGTTGGGAGGTCAGGTCCCTCTCAAATCCAGCCGTTCTCACTAGTAGAGGTTGTCGAAGTTGATTGTAGGTCTGTACCAAGATACCCTTGTGTTGCAGTGTCTGACAGATTGAACATTAAAATGGTATAAAATACCGACAGGTTGTTAGGTAAGACACATATGCAACAGTTAGGTATCTTTATTTCGAAATAAAGATACCTAACTGTTGCATATGTGTCTTACCTAACAAATCTGACTTGCTCTTGGTTCATCTCGGTTGTTCTCGGTAAATCTAATTTGCTCTCAGTAAATCCAACGTTGTTCCCGGTTGTTCTCGGTTAATCTCGGTTATTCTCGGTAATTACTAGGGCCCACTTGTTGTCGGTAAATCCAAGCTTGTTCCCGGTTGTTCTCGGTTGTACTCGGTATATCCGAGCTTGTTCTCAGTTGTTCCCAGTTCATCTCGGCTGTTCTCTGTAATTAGTAGGACCGTTCTCACTACATAACTCGTCTGAACAACGTTGTCTCCGTCACAACGAGGCCTAGTGAAAGCGGCTTGTTGTGATTCCAAACTCCGCATCTGGTCTCCCAAGATTGGCTTTTTCTCGTTACTGCTAACGCATCGCCATTTCTCATGGAAAGATTGACACTCTGCATCAACTTTTCTTTGTAGTCGCCATTTGTAGGATGTCATACCACTTTAAGTTTTAATAACTGTCCATTGTGTGTTAACACTTCCGAAACGTGTACTGTACACTCCCAGCCTGCTTGGCACTGCCTGTCCTCTGAGTCCGGGTCGGTGTGTTACACCTACCGATACGTACTTCACTAAAATGTAAAAATTAATTCTGTTCCTGACATCTATTGAAAATCAATCGATATTTTTGTCAGAAGAAATATTAGTCAAAATGGCCGCCGAAGATTCGATTTGTTGCTACTTGTCGTCTGTCGGAGAAGGAATTATTTAATATTTTGTGTGAAAGTAAGAAAGAAAGTGAGATGAAGATCTTAATGGTATTTTTCATCGGAAATATGTTCGAAATGCAGAACACGATGGATGGGAGACTGATTCAAAATTTGAAGACCGATCGGATTTTATGAAATATTGTTAAATTACTCGCACGTAAAAAATGTCAGTATATTTTTCCAGAATAAAAGTTAAAAGGTATGTTAATAATTCTGCATACTTATTTTGATTTACAGCGTAAATCGGTATGGGGAAGGGTTAATATATATTTATGTTGCTATGAAAAAAGCTCCTAGCTTTATTGAATTTCGAGTCCCGCCTGCGGTTGCCTTATCAGGGTCAGACCAAATAATTTCACGGGCCGGACGTTCCCCACCCCTGCTGTAGATAAAGACACATACACATTGAAGACATTTATTGAGGAAGCGTTTAGCCACATGCGACTTCTTCTGGCAATTATAGCCAAACTTTTCCTCAATAAATGTCTTGAATTGCGCAGATGTAAATAAATCAAGAAACAGGCGAAGCTTGAACCCACGGCAAGTAAACCTTAAAACTCACAGTCTTTATCTACAAACTGTCGGTATCACCTTTCTCTCCTGTTACAGCTGAGTTTCTTGCCAGTTTTCCACAAGGCAACAGAAGGGAACACTGCAGAAGATCTGCTGGCCTATACTTAGCAGATCGTTCTCAAATTCAACCTGACTCAGTCATACATTTGTTTGCCGAAGTTATCCGAAGGTTTGGCTTCAAGACATCTCTGTGACCTGGCGGTGAGCTCACTGGCCATCTTCTATAGGGAGTTTAATAAAGAAGTTTGCATAGGCTTCACCCTGGCCACATATGTCCCTTTTTACATGATCGCTAGAGCACTCAGCTCACACACTGAGGTCCGGAGATCGAATCCTCGGTACGGCTGGAAAACATAGGACGTGCTTCCGTAAGACACTTTCTGTCTATGTTCACTAATCAATATAAAATGTATAAAAGCCTACTGGTGTGGGTCGCATCCTTAGACAAAACTGGCCTAATTTGACCGAAATGTTCTGCATAACAAGCGGCTTTCTCTACAGCTAGGGCTGTACAAGTACTTGTAATAATGAAGATATATTATATTCTTCTTCTTCTTCCTCTTCTTCTTACTGTTATTATTATTATTATTATTATTATTATTATTATTATTATTATTATTATTATTATTATTATTATTATTATTATTATTGTTGTTGTTGTTGTTGTTGTTGTTGTTGTTGTTGTTGTTGTTGTTGTTGTCAGTATGGTCCTGGCCAACGCAGTGGTCCACGAGTTGTAAGACTGGATTGCCATGGAGTGGAGTCCCAGCCGGTCTGTGATTTGAATGGCTTGAATACATTAACAGAAGAGTTGGATACATTACCATAAGTGAAGCACATAAATAATTTGGCATGAAAACCCACAAAACATGACTGGAGTGCTTAAAAAATGTAGTTTGATTACCTATTCAATATAAAAGAAAAACGTAAACAACGGTGGAGAATCTTAATAACGTGCTGTAGTGCATAATAAACATGTCTGCAGTACGTTGAACATGTCTGCAGTACGTTGAACATATCTGCAGTACGTTGAACATGTCTGCAGTACGTTGAACATGTCTGCAGTACGTTGAACATATCTGCAGTACGTTGAACATGTCTGCAGTACGTTGAACATATCTGCAGTACGTTGAACATGTCTGCAGTACGTTGAACATATCTGCAGTACGTTGAACATATCTGCAGTACGTTGAACATATCTGCAGTACGTTGAACATGTCTGCAGTACGTTGAACATGTCTGCAGTACGTTGAACATATCTGCAGTACGTTGAACATGTCTGCAGTACGTTGAACATGTCTGCAGTACGTTGAACATATCTGCAGTACGTTGAACATGTCTGCAGTACGTTGAACATGTCTGCAGTACGTTGAACATGTCTGCAGTACGTTGAACATATCTGCAGTACGTTGAACATATCTGCAGTACGTTGAACATGTCTGCAGTACGTTGAACATGTCTGCAGTACGTTGAACATATCTGCAGTACGTTGAACATGTCTGCAGTACGTTGAACATGTCTGCAGTACGTTGAACATATCTGCAGTACGTTGAACATATCTGCAGTACGTTGAACATGTCTGCAGTACGTTGAACATGTCTGCAGTACGTTGAACATGTCTGCAGTACGTTGAACATGTCTGCAGTACGTTGAACATATCTGCAGTACGTTGAACATATCTGCAGTACGTTGAACATGTCTGCAGTACGTTGAACATCGTATATAATACCTACAGGTTGATGAGTATCTTTATTGTTGAAACATTTCGCCTACACGGTGGGCTTCTTCAGTCAAATACAGAGAATGAACTGAAGGCAGATGTGACGAGGTAAAGATGATGTAATCAGTCCATCAACCTTGGATAAATAGTTGATGGATTGATTACATCACCTTTACCTCATCACTTCTGCTACTTCCCAATCCATTCTCTGTTACTGAAGAAGCCTAGCGAGTTCAGAAACTTTTCAACAATAAATATACCTAACACACACACACACACACACACACACACACACACACACACACACACACACACACACACACACACACACACACACACACACACACACACACACATAAAATTAGCTGCTTCTTCTAGGTATCCAAACAAATGTTTGTGCTTAATTTAACTTCAGTAAAGATGTATCATGGAAAGACAAAACTACGAATCATAGTATATATATCACAATGCCGAGAGAGGGTAAAAGAATTCATTCTTTAAAGTTGAAGGATGAAGGAGAAGGAAACACAGAGGGAAGATACGGACAAACACTAACGTACCTTAGCATCGTCAGAAATATATAACACTTTCTTATACATCTTCCTATGATTATCTTTCCCTTTAGTGTATTATTTTTTTATCCAGCAGAGCGTGTATACGTGTGTATGTGTAAAACATACCGATGTTGTTAATTCCGTTCACTAAATTATCTTCAGCTGGGAGGAGAACTGAGCAACGAGACGCAACTTGCGGAAGCAATGAAAGTTGACGTCCCGGAGAAGGCAACTCGTGGAAAAGAAAAAAATGGATCCTTTTCAGCTTCAGAAAATTTACAGCACAGTGAAGAGGCTGTTGAAGGTGAAGAGGGAAAGAAGTGGTCTCGCTGGCCATGTATGTTTGGATTTTAACTGCCGGGGCCTGCAGCTGATTGCCACGCTATGGTCACTGGTTATGGAGTCTGCACACAAGGTGAAGCTACAACTAAAATATTTTTTGTTATAACTCACCAACCAAAAGTATTTAGTCACTTTGATTTTCTATGATTTTTGTAATATCTTACGAAATTTGATTAAAATTTAGTTTATAGGTGAGCATATTATGGCTGCCTGAGCAGCAAGTTATATATGAAATTCCAGTACTCATACAAGGAAAGTGGAAAAGATGAACAATCTAAATGGAGTACATAAACACACAGTCAGGATTACATAAGCTGGAAATAAAACACGAAAGAAGGCTGACGTACACAAAAAATCCGGATGGCGTAAACAACAATCAGGCTGGAGAAAATTCTATGAACTACAAACTAATAGAGCATATTCTAGCAGTTTGTAGTTCATGCAGCCTGTTTCAAAGCGTCATACGTTTTCTTTCACAATGAGGCAGGCCAAAACAACATGGGTTCGACTCCTTGGCTAGTAGTGTTGTTATTGATCAATACCACTTGTTCCTTGGGTACAATAATATAATATACTGCTTGTTGAGCTAGTACACAAACAGGGAATATAATGAAATTAGCTCAGAGGCGTCCACACCACCGTATGTCCATGGATGGTGGGTACAACATCTAGCTTGGCTGGAGGCGCCATTGTTAAGGATTGTGTGGTCTAGTGGTCTAAAGCGTCATGCGTTTTCTCTCACCATGAGGAGGGCCAAAACAGCATGGGTTCTACTCTTTGGCTAGTATTGATCAATACCACTTGTTCCGTGGGTACAATTATATATATATATATATGCAATAAGATCACAGTAAACAGGTGATATCAGAATATGCAAAACAACCACTGTGAAAGAATAGAGAAATTCCAAGCGCTTTCGTGACTACTCACATTATTAAGGAACTATGAAAGTAAAGCATCCAAGGAAGATATATAAGGGGTCTGGCCAACACCTCACTATCAGATCCCACAACAGTTAAACACCTGACGCGCGCCGGCCCAACTGGACAGGTCCTTCACACAACCCACCGACAAACTATTCTACCCAAGAAAATTTTAAAAAATTATTATTTGTCCAGTGTATTATTAAATTTTTCCCAAATTCTATTCTATTAGATCCATTTATAATTAATAGAATTTGGGAAGAATTTAATAATACACTGGACAAATAATAATTTTTAAAATTTTCTTGGGTAGATTAGTCTGTTGGTGGGTTGTGCGAAGGACCTGTCCAGTTGGGCCGGCGCGCGTCAGGTGTTTAACTGTTGTGGGATCTGATAGTAAAGTGTTGGCCAGACCCCTTACATACCTTCCTTGGATGCTTTACTTTCATAGTTCCTTGATAATGTGAGTAGTCACGAAAGCTCTTGAAATTTCTCTATTCTTTCGCAGTGGTTGTTTTGCATATATATATATATATATATATATATATATATATATATATATATATATATATATATATATATATATATATATATATATATATATATATATATATATATATATATATATATATATACATATAAATATATATATATATATATATATATATATATATATATATATATATATATAGATATATATATTATATGTATATATACATGTGTATATAGATATATATACATACATACATATGTGTACATATATATAAACATGACGGAGTACGTAAACAAGTATTCAGCAGTACCTAGTGAAAGTAGGTAATGTATTATAAGAAGGCTACTTACTGTACATTAGTCAAGAAGGCTGGATTGCATAAACAGGTACGCTAGTCACTATCTGGAGAAGACCCGGGCCGGAAGTACCGGCAAATCTCTAATGAAAATGAATGCTACGCTAGTGTACATATTTAAGCAGGCTTGAATACATAAAGAAGGCTGGAAAACATATGTTGGCTGACGCACATAAGCAGGTTAGAGTACATGATTGTGTCTGGGGAGCATTATCGAGCATAATGAACCAGGAGGACGTCACTTATATCAGTTTTCCTTTGGAACTGTTTTCATGGAGTCGTGTTTAAGTAACTTTTCCATCCTTCGGGCGAGCCAGAAACTCTGTTTTCGTCTAACTGGTTTTTCAATAAATTTATGCTGTGAAAGATTTTTTCCAAATCTCACTGATGAAGGAATGTTAATTTATTGTAATCGTAAAGCCAGCAACTCTACTTTATGATTCTTGATAAGCATTATTCGGTTCTGATTCTTCTTTAGAAGGGTATTTTCGCTAGTTCTCTTTGAGTGGATATTCTTTGATTCTAAGTCTTACTGAGAAAGTTGAGCTAATTTTGGATTCTCTTAGAGAAACAAAAATTAGCTTCCTATCTTCGCTGAGAAGAATGCTGATTTTTAATTCTTAGTGAAGAAGCTTTGTGCAGAGGAGCAAGTTGTTTGCTTGTTATGAGTGAGGCAGAAAATAGATTTTAATTACCGTTCTTCCATAAGGTTTCATGAAGCAAGAGAATAAATATTTAGCAGTAACACATAAAAAAAATAAAGCAAGAGAAGAAATAACACGTAAACTATATGGTAATTCTTCAACCACCTGTTTTATGAGAACTGAAAGTGATTTTGGTGTAAAACAATAGATTTGCCATAATGCTTATTGATATATGAATATAATGAAATAAAGAATATATAATACAGATCAGGAAAGAGAATAACTCAGTGCTCTTGGTTCTCAGGGTATCAGTTACGTTATGTATAATTACCAGTTGCTAACTAATTTTTTTCTTTTATTTTAACCGATATTTATACAGGGTTTATGTATAGATAAGTTATGCACTCTAATACGTGTATTATATTTAATTTATCATTAGTTATTACAAGGAATTATGCACGAATGAATTCAAAAGAAATAAAAAGTAACAATGTATTTAAGTATGTGCTACAAGCATATAAGAAACATTTTAGTGAAAAGTTTACTTCCCATAAGTCAATTAATGGTCTAGGGTAGAGTTTCACTGAGCTTCACCATCACTCGACGGTGTTCATTGAAGTTGGCATTCTGCTTCATGATTCTTTTATAGCAACTCTAGCAGTGTAAATACATGACCTCTCCCATACAACGGTAGTAGAACTACTAGTACAACATGTTTCTTTTATCTCTAGGAAGCATTAACAAGACTGACTGTATAGCTTAGTGCTTAGTGATGAATAAAACATTCAGTGTATTGTTTCTCCCACACTGGTGAAGTGTGGAGCTTGTGTGTGGCTTGCCTCTCTGAATATAAATGTAATAAATGGAGGATGAGAGAAGTTCCATGTCACACATTCACTTTTATCAAGCAAGGATACATATCTGCGCTCCTAAAAGCATGATGCTTATCTCTGGGAAGGATTCTTGGAGCGGCGTCATCTATCAGGTGGCCATTTTCTGTCGCATCTCAATGGCTGGTGTAACTGTATGTAAACACTTCTACCTAAGTGCTCGCTAGAGAAAGATTTCGCGTATAAAAGTTCCCGTGTTTCACCAGTACAGGATGTCGGTAAGTTCCTGAATTTATTTACTGTGATCAGGCTAAGTAAAATTCGTCAGGAAACAGCACAGTTGTTTCATGACGAGGATCTAAGTCATATGATGACCCACCACTGGAAATTTTGGTCCTCTGTCCGAAGCCATCCACTCGCTTATCGGTCTACCCTTTTAAAACTTAATATTAATATTCGTTAGTGATTAGTTGAATGCTTGAAAAGTCTTGATATGCAAATAAAATGCGTAATACGTTTATAAATAACATTGCCATACAAGAGAATCTATTATACACAAATAAGGGGCCCATAATCGCACTCCTCCGCCAGGGTTTTGGGACATTATCCCGGGTCCAAAATCACTTGTAATTATGGCTCATATAATCTGTCATTTCAGTTCTTATCTACCGATTTTTTATGGATCAGGAGACCAGTGGAAAAGAGACTATGACCTGGTCGATCCTCGTGTTGACAGTGTAAGTGACCGTCGTTCTCCAGATGAGAGGGAAAATGAAGATGAATATTTGCCTGATAAAGTCTCATCGTCAAGAGAACATCAACAGCCAGTTACTAGCGACGAGTTACCCTAAAAAAAATTTCTGTTAGAAGACAACCAACTGAAGATGAGGAAAATGTATCAGCCAAATTGCTGCCATTGAGTCTGTCGGGAAGAAACTTTTTAATGACCAAAAAGCTTAAATTAAAACCCAAATCTTTTAATTAACATTTTAACATTTTTGACCATTTTTGGGCTGGTGTATATTTTGTAACCCCTTAGGTTTTGGATTTTAGGGCCAAAATATTAAATTTTTCGAAAAAAGCCTGAGGAAACATACCTTATCAACAGTTATACTTTAAGTGTATAGGAAAACGATTGACAAATATTTTTTATTTGTGTGACTGTAGTCTGACTAATTGTTAGGGCTTTCAGTTCTCTCTCAGAATGGGCCGAATGTGGCTCCGTTTAGTGATGGAATTCTCTTACATCTTCCGTTTCGTCATCTGCCGTCTTGCCTCTTTACTCTTACTGGTTTCTCTTCTGTTATCCTTACTTTTTTCTTACTTCACTTACTCCTGCCAGACAGTCCACGTAAGAATTAGCGTTCTTTGATGTTCGTTTCTTCTAGTGTTTTGAACGCCAAAATTAGACTTCCTTATTTTGTTAAGTGTTGTCTCATACCTGGGTTTTCAACATGATGTGTTTTTTTCCTCCCAGTCCGCAGTTCCTATCCAGTGGTGACGGTGACCTCGCTCAGTGGTGACGGTGTCCTCGCTCAGTGGTGACGGTGTCCTCGCTCAGTGGTGACGGTGACCTCGCTCAGTGGTGACGGTGTCCTCGCTCAGTGGTGACGGTGTCCTCGCTCAGTGGTGACGGTGACCTCGCTCAGTGGTGACGGTGTCCTCGCTCAGTGGTGACGTTGGCCTTGCTTATTGTTATGGGGCTATAGGACCCAACATGTATTTATAAGTAACAGTTACTCTGGAATACCTAATTATATTGAATTGATGGGGACTTTGCTCTAAATGTCAGAAGGACTGATCAACCTTATGACTGAGGCAGCTGGGTCAAGCCTATTTTTCTCAATATAATAGGTTATACTATAGACACATAAACACACAAATTTAAATAAGTAGTTTATAAAGTTGTATTTCCTTTTGTAGAAGTAAAATTAAGGTGTGGTAGAATTGTGGTAACTGGAGAATTGTGCTTGGCAACAGTCTTTTGTTTTGGTGGGAGGAGCTTAGCCTCTTTCTCTCTCTCCCTCGGACTGACTCGGTCTCTCTGTGGCTGGCCTTCAACCTGGCAGGATCTCTGGGTCCTCCTTCTATCTTTTGGGGCATTATGTGTGCTCCAGGGGTGAGTTTTTTTATAATTTAAGTTGTGACCACCATATCCAGGGTGACTAAAGTGTGTCAAAACACTGGTTAGCCCAGAGTTATGTCAAGGAGAGAGAGGACTAAAGTTGTTGAGATATACCATGTGGGAGAACAGCTATGCAGTGTGTAGATCGTTGTTTTGAAAATGTGAGGCTGTAATTGTATATTCTGTACATATCTATTGAGAATACAGTTATATTTTTATAGTAGTAGTTTACATAACCTGTGAAGAGGGCTGGTGAAAGGGTATCAGAGACACTCAGGATGATCAGCCATGATGTAAGTATTACCCCTAGACAAATAAGACCATTAAGTAAAAGCTACCCCACACTAGAACATGTAGTGAGAACCTTACTATCAAAGTAATAAGGGACAAACCAACGTAACATGGGGGCCCGTCCGGGATAGTTATTTGACTGCTAAAATAACTCAAAACATTCTTTGAACTATATGTGCTGGTATGGGGTAATAACAGTTGCATGTTTCTGGTAGAAGATTTACCTAGGTGGTGTCAGTGGAAGTGTTGTTTTCATATATTAGTTTACAGGTTGTTTTTCTCCTAAGGTGGGGGAAAGGGAGTAACACATTTTTGTTGTGGTTATGGTAAGTGCTATGTGCATAGTTTACATTCAATTTGTGTTATTTTATGTGCCTGTGGGAAAACTTTGTCCACTGATACTGTAAGAGGGAAGCAAGTGTTTAAAGATAAAACTATGTCAGAAGATGAGTCTTCAGATTTTTTAGGCTTCAGGGAAGAAGGTAATAATTCATCAGTAAACATGCCTGTTAATAGTGAAGATGAGGAATCACCTACTCCAGGTGATATGGAAATGGAGAGAATGAGACTGAAATTAGCTGTACTAGAGGCTGAAATGAAATTAATGAAAGCTAAGGAGAAAGAATGTCAAAGGTTAGGAGGTTCAGAACAAGAGCCTGAGCAGTACTTTAACATAACTAAAGCTGCAAATTTTGTCCCTAAGTTTACAGAGAGTGACCCAGATAGGTATTTTTCTTTTTTTGAGAAGACTGCTTTGGAGCAAGGATGGCCCAAACAGAAGTGGGCTACCCTAGTTCGCACACAACTTGTAGGTAAAGGATTCCAAAGAGTAGAGACTCTGGAGGGGCAAGATTTTTCTGATTATGATAAGATTAAAGAGGAAGTATTGCTTGCATACCAAATGATACCTGAGAAATATAGACAAAAGTTCAGGAATCAAAAATTTCAGGATGGGCAGACCTTAACTGAGTTTGGGAATGAGAAACTGTTCCTTTTTAAGAAATGGGTTTGTTCTAAAGGAGTTAATAAAGACTATAACAAATTAGTAGATCTAATGGTTCATGAGGAATTGTACAATACAATCCCTGTTGACCTCAGAGAATATTTGGAGGACAAAAACCCAGATAATCTTTCAGAAGCACTGGATCTAGGTGACCGATTCTTGGCTCGCAGGGAATTGGTAAGTAAAAACAGTTATGCTCCTTCTGAAAATTTCCCCACTCGTTCTAAACCTTATTCCAAGTCCTATGGTCATAAAGGTAAATGGGACAAGAATTTTCAGGGACAAATGAAGGCTGAGGCACCCTCTAAAATAGAAAGAAAAGGTAAGTCAGCTGGAGCTCAAAGTTTACCTAGACAATCAGATAATATTTCAGGTCCTCGAGTAAACAGTACCAGTCCTACACCAAATGGTAAAAATACCTTTAAGAGCTATGCCTGTTACTACTGTAACAAAACTGGACACACACAAAAGTTTTGCTGGTCAAGGCAGCGAGGTCAGGAAAGGGAGGAACCACCCCAGAGGACTCTAACTGCAGACACACATCCAGTTGCCTGTATTTGGTCTTCAAAGCAAGGTGAGGAGGTACCTTTGGGTCTAGACCCCAGGATGCAGGTATTTTCTAGTAAGTCCACAGTTGCTTTGCATAAGGATGTGGGTAGGGTTGAGAATATAGTGTCCTTGAGAGATGGATGTAGCACCTACTCCTTGCTACGTGCTGGAGTGTTGCCAATGTCTAAGGATACCTATACTGGAGTAGATGTATTATTGAAGGGTATTACGGGTTCAACCATAAGGACACCAGTACACAAATTATGGGTAGAATCTGCATACCAAGTTGGCTATCTCCCTGTAGGTATCTCAGATGAAATTCCCTTCGAAGGGGTCGACCTCTTATTAGGGAATAATGTTATGGGCCTGTTAGACAGTGAAGAACCACTAGTATGGGGGCAACCAGGCCCCAAAGTTTGGGAGAAGAAGGCTAGGGAGACCCTGCCAGACCTTTTTCCTGTTGGTGCCATCACACGAAGTATGTCTCGTGACCAGGATACCAAGGGTAATCCTTATATTTCTCGTGAGGATGGTGAGGACTTAGGTTTGGAAACTCTATTTTCTGATGTTGAACTGCAGTCAACTAAAGAAAAGGACACCACAACCCGAGTTGAGTCTAATCGGTGCAGAGATCAAGGTAGTAGTGTGAGGGAGATTGGGCCTACTATGATGCAGCTAATTGCTGCACAGGGGTGTGATGACACACTTAAGTCGATCAGAGCCTCGGCTGTGACTGAGGAGGAATCTTTACGTTTAAATAAATGCTTCTATTTCAGGAAAGGTATACTCATGAAGAAGGCGCCTTCGGTTGCAGTACCAGTAGAAGGAGAGCCAAGTTTTTGTCACCAGGTCGTGGTGCCTGAGCCTTATAGAAACCATGTTCTTAGCTTAGTGCATGACACACCTCTAGGTGGACACCTAGGTATTGCTAAAACAGTATCCAGGGTTTCCAGGCACTTCTTCTGGTCTCAGCTGTGGGAGACTGTCAGAGAGCATATTGAGACCTATCATGCCTTTCAAATTATAGGGAAACCTAGTCGAAGTATTAAACCTGTTCCCCTTCAGCCGATTTCAGCACCAGGTGAACCCTTCAGCAAGCTGGTAGTGGATGTCGTTGGCCCACTCCCAAGGACCAGAATGGGAAATAATTATTTACTAACAATAATTTGCTCCACTACCAGGTACCCAGAAGCAATCCCTCTGCATAAGATAACAGCTCATGTAGTCTTAAGGGCTTTGATGAAGTTCTTTTTTCATGTTGGTTTTCCACAAGCAGTGCAAAAAGACCAGGGGCCTAACTTTACCTCAAAGTCTTTTAGAAATGTTTTGAAGGAATTAAAAGTAGAGCCTAACTTTGCAATGGCCTATCACCCTCCATCTCAAGGGGAAATAGAGAAATTACATCAAGCCCTCAAGACAATGATGCAAGCCTATGGTATAGACAATACTAACAACTGGGATGAGAGGATCCCTTTCTTTGTATTTGCTGAGTGGGGAAGCACTTTGGAATTTCTGAGCTATTGGCTTGGGGAGGATGGTGATGCTCCCCCCTCGGAGCTTTTTCTCAGTTTCAGATACTGTTTGGCTCGTATGAGGTGGATGGTACCAGTGAACGTGCCCATCAACCAGACCAGGATGATGATGTGGGACCATAATATGGACCATGATACTCTGGAGGCTGGAGAGGAAGTGCTGATACTGGAGCCAATTCAAGTGAAAATCTGTATGGCAAGTTGCTGTGAGCTGAACATGTTGTGGGGGAAGTTCCCAGGGGTTAGATATAAAACCCACACCCCTGAGCAGAAAAAGAATGAGTATAATGTACACAGTAACCGGTCAAAGGGTTTGAAGTTGTGTCAAAAATTCAGAGAGACCAATGTTTTAATGGAATGTAAAGGGCTGCAAAACAATCTGTATGAAATACCAAAAGCGTATTTAAGAAATAACGTGTGTGTAAAAGATTTTGGGAAATGCATGCTTGGGTTTAATGAGAAAAATGTTGGAGAATTGGCTCAGCCACCTTGGAACTACGTATATAAAAGTTGGGATGTCAGTAATGGGGAAAAATTGAAACTCCATGAGGAAATTGTTAAGGAAACTGAGCCAATTCAACAATTTTTGTGTGGGAAAAATCTGTATGAAAAATTGGAGATGGAGGAAGAAGTGAAATTCTTCCAACACCAGTTTGTAGTGCTTAGTGAGAGTCAGTGGGCATTCCCATGCTTCATGGTTCCCAAATTAGATGGCACCCTGGGCATAAACACTGACTACCACAGAGTACGTTTAACAACTAAGGTTTACAGAATTAGAAAGATTGATACTTATGCACTAAAAGATGCAAACATTTTAAATAAGCTAAAACATGGAAGATGTGATTTCCATGGCCTGTGTTCCAGTACCATTTTAATGTGTGTAATGCAAATTGTGTTCATTGTGTGCTTAAAATTTGTGTGTGAGATGGAACGTGATGGTGTTTGTGTAAACTTGATGTATCCAACCTGGGTGCAAAGAGAAGTCTTTGGTGTTTGTTGTTGCACTGCGAGAGGTTGCAGAACTGTTATTGTCTATGAACAACCTTCTAAGTTTAAATGTCAACATTTTACCACAGGAAAGAAAATTTTCATTTTGGGGCTGGCTGTTCAGCATTTGTACATGTCTCAGGATCTCTTCATCCTGTTCCTGTGTATAGTGACTAAAATCAGACTCTTAAAATGGGCTTTGTTCCTACAGCCTTTTAATTTGAAAGTTAAATATATAAAAGGCTCAGAGAATGTGGTTGCTGATGCTCTCTCTAGATGTTTCATGTAGATGCATGGTGCGTACTTTGTACATAGTGTTTGTCTTGTGCTGACCTTGTTGTTTTTGCAGTGGTGAACTCTCGGCGAGCCTGAGTACTCTCTACCAGCCGTCTGACTGTAAAGGAGTTGAGTCGGAGCCAAAAGAGTGACGAGGGTCAGTGTGTACGTGAATGTGAGTTGAGGCAGTGGTTGACAACCTTCGGTAACATGAGACGTTCAGGAAGGTATGTGATGTTGTGTCTTGGTGTGCTCTATGTACAAAACGGCCCGACGATTTGCCTTGTGGTCCCTTGGACCCCTCCATGTTCTATGACAGCCTCCTCTTAATAAGTTTGGAGGATCTGTGTGGAGTGGGACCTCGGAAGATGGGCTTAAGTGCCTGACCATGTTAAGGATCGTGAGTGTTGACTGGAAGTCTCACTGTTTGGTTCGGCCACCAAGTGAGAGACACCTTGACATGTTTTGTGAAGTTTCCTGCCTGGGGTACACCTGACTGCTCTGGGTTTGGCTCTACTCTCGTCTCCTGATCAGGAAGATGCCACCCTGGAGTACCAGTTGCTTGCTGGATTACCGTAGCAGAGGCACAGGCCTGTTGGTGCGGGCTTTCACAGTGGGCATTGTGTGCAAAATTTTGCATTGTAATGTGTATTGTTTAAAAGTCACTAAAATTGTAAATAGTTACACACTTGAGTATATGGGTATGGTTAAATTGCTTTTCTAAAAAATTCTGCAATCTCTTGTAAATAACAGTAAAGTGAAGAGTAGTTATGGTGCTGGGAAAATGTAGCATTTCTAGTAGTCTTGTTTACCGCCTTCAGACTTAAGCAATATACTTTTACTAGCCGTATCCTGAGGGACACAGCTAGCTTTTGTGAGACTTCGTCTGGAGGTGGGGGTGTTATGGGGCTATAGGACCCAACATGTATTTATAAGTAACAGTTACTCTGGAATACCTAATTATATTGAATTGATGGGGACTTTGCTCTAAATGTCAGAAGGACTGATCAACCTTATGACTGAGGCAGCTGGGTCAAGCCTATTTTTCTCAATATAATAGGTTATACTATAGACACATAAACACACAAATTTAAATAAGTAGTTTATAAAGTTGTATTTCCTTTTGTAGAAGTAAAATTAAGGTGTGGTAGAATTGTGGTAACTGGAGAATTGTGCTTGGCAACAGTCTTTTGTTTTGGTGGGAGGAGCTTAGCCTCTTTCTCTCTCTCCCTCGGACTGACTCGGTCTCTCTGTGGCTGGCCTTCAACCTGGCAGGATCTCTGGGTCCTCCTTCTATCTTTTGGGGCATTATGTGTGCTCCAGGGGTGAGTTTTTTTATAATTTAAGTTGTGACCACCATATCCAGGGTGACTAAAGTGTGTCAAAACACTGGTTAGCCCAGAGTTATGTCAAGGAGAGAGAGGACTAAAGTTGTTGAGATATACCATGTGGGAGAACAGCTATGCAGTGTGTAGATCGTTGTTTTGAAAATGTGAGGCTGTAATTGTATATTCTGTACATATCTATTGAGAATACAGTTATATTTTTATAGTAGTAGTTTACATAACCTGTGAAGAGGGCTGGTGAAAGGGTATCAGAGACACTCAGGATGATCAGCCATGATGTAAGTATTACCCCTAGACAAATAAGACCATTAAGTAAAAGCTACCCCACACAAGAACATGTAGTGAGAACCTTACTATCAAAGTAATAAGGGACAAACCAACGTAACACTTATTCCATGGGTGGAGTGGAAAGTGGGTTGGGCAGGTATTTTCGTTTGTGGGTCTGGTATTGGGTTTAAAAGGGACCTGCCTAGCGTTGGCCGCTTGGCTTGCTTCAGTATTTCTTTTTTCTTGTGCTATTTTCTTGAGCGAGGCGTTGGTGATGAGCAGGCTTTTGGCTTTAGCTCCCTCGGTGCCCTGGTGATTGACCAGGTGCTTCTTCTCTCTCGGTGCCCTGGTGATGGACCAGGTGCTTCATGTCTCTCGGTGCCCTGGTGATGGACAAGATGCTTCATGTCTCTCGGTGCCCTGGTGATGAACAAGATGCTTCATGTCTCTCGGTGCCCTGGTGATGGACCAGGTGCTTCATGTCTCTCGGTGCCCTGGTGATGGACAAGATGCTTCATGTCTCTCGGTGCCCTGGTGATGGACCAGGTGCTTCATGTCTCTCGGTGCCCTGGTGATGGACCAGGTGCTTCATGTCTCTCGGTGCCCTGGTGATGGACCAGGTGCTTCATGTCTCTCGGTGCCCTGGTGATGGACAAGATGCTTCATGTCTCTCGGTGCCCTGGTGATGGACAAGATGCTTCATGTCTCTCGGTGCCCTGGTGATGGACAAGATGCTTCATGTCTCTCGGTGCCCTGGTGATGGACCAGGTGCTTCATGTCTCTCGGTGCCCTGGTGATGGACAAGATGCTTCATGTCTCTCGGTGCCCTGGTGATGAACAAGATGCTTCATGTCTCTCGGTGCCCTGGTGATGGACCAGGTGCTTCATGTCTCTCGGTGCCCTGGTGATGGACAAGATGCTTCATGTCTCTCGGTGCCCTGGTGATGTACCAGGTGCTTCATGTCTCTCGGTGCCCTGGTGATGGACCAGGTGCTTCATGTCTCTCGGTGCCCTGGTGATGGACCAGGTGCTTCATGTCTCTCGGTGCCCTGGTGATGGACAAGATGCTTCATGTCTCTCGGTGCCCTGGTGATGGACAAGATGCTTCATGTCTCTCGGTGCCCTGGTGATGGACAAGATGCTTCATGTCTCTCGGTGCCCTGGTGATGGACCAGGTGCTTCATGTCTCTCGGTGCCCTGGTGATGGACAAGATGCTTCATGTCTCTCGGTGCCCTGGTGATGGACCAGGTGCTTCATGTCTCTCGGTGCCCTGGTGATGGACCAGGTGCTTCATGTCTCTCGGTGCCCTGGTGATGGACCAGGTGCTTCATGTCTCTCGGTGCCCTGGTGATGGACAAGATGCTTCATGTCTCTCGGTGCCCTGGTGATGGACAAGATGCTTCATGTCTCTCGGTGCCCTGGTGATGGACCAGGTGCTTCATGTCTCTCGGTGCCCTGGTGATGGACCAGGTGCTTCATGTCTCTCGGTGCCCTGGTGATGGACCAGGTGCTTCATGTCTCTCGGTGCCCTGGTGATGGACCAGGTGCTTCATGTCTCTCGGCGCCCTGGTGATGGACCAGGTGCTTCATCTCTCTCGGTACCCTGGTGATGGACCAGGTGCTTCATGTCTCTCGGTGCCCTGGTGATGGACCAGGTGCTTCATCTCTCTCGGTACCCTGGTGATGGACCAGGTGCTTCATCTCTCCCGGTGCCCTGGTGATGGACCAGGTGCTTCAGCTCCCTCTGTGCCCTGGTGATGGACCAGGTGCTTCAGCTCCCTCGGTGCCCGGGTGATGGACCAGGTGCTTCAACTCCCTCGGTGCCCTGGTGAAGGACAAGGTGCTTCATCTCTCTCGGTGCCCTGGTGATGGAGCAGGTGCTTCAGCTCCCTCGGTGCCCTGGTGGTGGACCAGATGCTTAGGCTCCCTCAGTGCTCTGGTGATGGGCCAGGTGCTTCAGCTCCCACGGTGCCCTGGTGATGGACCAGATACTTCAGCTCCCTCGGTGCCCTGGTGATGGACCAGGTGTTTCAGTTCCCTCGGTGCCCTGGTGATGGACCAGGTGCTTCAGCTCCCTCGGTGCCCTGGTGATGGACCAGGTGCTTCAGCTCCCAGGGTGCCCTGGTGATGGACCAGGTGCTTTAGCTCCCTCGGTGCCCTGTGATGAACCAGAAGCTTCAGCTCCCTCGGTGCCCTGGTGATGGACCAGGTGCTTCAGTTCCCTCGGTGCCCTGTTGATGGACCAGGTGCTTCAGCTTCCACGGTGCCCTGGTGAAGGACCAGATACTTCAGCTCCCTCGGTGCCCTGGTGATGGACCAGGTGCTTCAACTCCCTCGGTGCCCTGGTGATGGACCAGGTGCTTCAGCTCCCAGGGTGCCCTGGTGATGGACGAGATGTTTCAGCTCCCACGGTGCCCTGGTGATGGACCAGGTGCTTTAGCTCCCTCGGTGCCCTGTGATGCACCAGAAGCTTCAGCTCCCTCGGTTCCCTGGTGACGGACCAGGTGCTTCAGTTCCCTCGGTGCCCTGTTGATGGACCAGGTGCTTCAGCTTCCACGGTGCCCTGGTGAAGGACCAGATACTTCAGCTCCCTCGGTGCCCTGGTGATGGACCAGGTGCTTCAGCTCCCTCGGTGCCCTGGTGATGGACCAGGTGCTTCAGCTCCCAGGGTGCCCTGGTGATGGACGAGATGATTCAGCTCCCACGGTGCCCTGGTGATGGACCAGGTGCTTTAGCTCCCTCGGTGCCCTGTGATGCACCAGAAGCTCCAGCTCCCTCGGTGCCCTGGTGATGGACCAGGTGCTTCAGCTCCTACGGTGTTCTGGTGATGGACGAGATGCTTCAGCTCCCACGGTGCCCTGGTGATGGACCAGGTGCTTCAGCTCCCTCGGTGCCCTGTGATGGACCAGATGCTTCAGCTCCCTCGGTGCCCTGGTGATGGACCAGGTGCTTCAGCTCCCAAGGTGCCCTGGTGATGGACGAGATGCTTCAGCTCCCACGGTGCCCTGGTGATGGACCAGGTGCTTCAGCTCCCTCGGTGCCCTGTGATGCACCAGATGCTTCATCTCCCTCGGTGCCCTGGTGATGGACCAGGTGCTTCAGCTCCCACGGTGCTCTGGTGACGGACGAGATGCTTCAGCTCCCAAGGTGCCCTGGTGAGGGACGAGATGCTTCAGCTCCCACGGTGCCCTGGTGATGGACCAGGTGCTTCAGCTCCCTCGGTGCCCTGTGATGCACCAGATGCTTCAGCTCCCTCGGTGCCCTGGTGATGGACCAGGTGCTTCAGCTCCCACGGTGCTCTGGTGATGGACGAGATGCTTCAGCTCCCACGGTGCCCTGGTGATGGACCAGGTGCTTCAGCTCCGTCGGTGCCCTGTGATGGACCAGATGCTTCAGCTCCCTCAGTGCCCTGGTGATGGACCAGGTGCTTCAGCTCCCAAGGTGCCCTGGTGATGGACGAGATGCTTCAGCTCCCACGGTGCCCTGGTGATGGACCAGGTGCTTCAACTCCCTCGGTGCCCTGGTGACTGAGCAGGTGCCTCAGCTCCCACGGTGTCCTGGTGATGGACGAGATGCTTCAGCTCCCACGGTGCTCTGGTGATGGACCAGGTGCTTCAGCTCCCTCGGTGCCCTGGTGATGGACCAGGTGCTTCAGCTCCCTCGGTGCCCTGGTGATGGACCAGGTGCTTCAGCTCCCTCGGTGCCCTGGTGATGGACCAGGTGCTTCAGCTCCCACGGTGCCCTGGTGATGGACCAGAAGGTTCAGCTCCCTCGGTGCCCTGGTGATGGCTCAGATGCTTCAGCTCCCTCGGTGCCCTGGTGATGGACCAGGTGCTTCAGCTCCCTTGGTGCCCTGGTGATGGACCAGATGCTTCAGCTCCCACGGTGTCCTGGTGATGGACCAGGTGCGTCAGCTCCCTAGGTGCCATGGTGATGGACCAGATGTTTCAGTTCCCTCTGTGCCCTGGTGTTGAACCAGGTGCTTCAGCTCCCTCGGTGCCCTGGTGATGGACCAGGTGCTTCAGCTCCCTCGGTGCCCTGTGATGGACCAGGTGCTTCAGCTCCCTCGGTGCCCTGGTGATGGACCAGGTGCTTCAGCTCCCTCCGTGCCCTGGTGATGGACCAGGTGCTTCAGCTCCCTCGGTGCCCTGGTGATGGACCAGGTGCTTCAGCTCCCACGGTGCCCTGGTGATGGACCAGAAGGTTCAGCTCCCTCGGTGCCCTGGTGATGGCTCAGATGCTTCAGCTCCCTCGATGCCCTGGTGATACACCAGGTGCTTCAGCTCCCTTGGTGCCCTGGTGATGGACCAGATGCTTCAGCTCCCACGGTGTCCTGGTGATGGACCAGGTGCGTCAGCTCCCTAGGTGCCATGGTGATGGACCAGATGTTTCAGTTCCCTTTGTGCCCTGGTGTTGAACCAGGTGCTTCAGCTCCCTCGGTGCCCTGGTGATGGACCAGGTGCTTCAACTCCCTCGGTGCCCTGGTGAAGGACAAGGTGCTTCATCTCTCTCGGTGCCCTGGTGATGGAGCAGGTGCTTCAGCTCCCTCGGTGCCCTGGTGGTGGACCAGATGCTTAGGCTCCCTCAGTGCTCTGGTGATGGGCCAGGTGCTTCAGCTCCCTCGGTGCCCTGGTGATGGACCAGGTGCTTCAGCTCCCAGGGTGCCCTGGTGATGGACGAGATGATTCAGCTCCCACGGTGCCCTGGTGATGGACCAGGTGCTTTAGCTCCCTCGGTGCCCTGTGATGCACCAGAAGCTCCAGCTCCCTCGGTGCCCTGGTGATGGACCAGGTGCTTCAGCTCCTACGGTGTTCTGGTGATGGACGAGATGCTTCAGCTCCCACGGTGCCCTGGTGATGGACCAGGCGCTTCAGCTCCCTCGGTGCCCTGTGATGCACCAGATGCTTCAGCTCCCTCGGTGCCCTGGTGATGGACCAGGTGCTTCAGCTCCCAAGGTGCCCTGGTGATGGACGAGATGCTTCAGCTCCCACGGTGCCCTGGTGATGGACCAGGTGCTTCAGCTCCCTCGGTGCCCTGTGATGCACCAGATGCTTCATCTCCCTCGGTGCCCTGGTGATGGACCAGGTGCTTCAGCTCCCACGGTGCTCTGGTGACGGACGAGATGCTTCAGCTCCCAAGGTGCCCTGGTGAGGGACGAGATGCTTCAGCTCCCACGGTGCCCTGGTGATGGACCAGGTGCTTCAGCTCCCTCGGTGCCCTGTGATGCACCAGATGCTTCAGCTCCCTCGGTGCCCTGGTGATGGACCAGGTGCTTCAGCTCCCACGGTGCTCTGGTGATGGACGAGATGCTTCAGCTCCCACGGTGCCCTGGTGATGGACCAGGTGCTTCAGCTCCGTCGGTGCCCTGTGATGGACCAGATGCTTCAGCTCCCTCAGTGCCCTGGTGATGGACCAGGTGCTTCAGCTCCCAAGGTGCCCTGGTGATGGACGAGATGCTTCAGCTCCCACGGTGCCCTGGTGATGGACCAGGTGCTTCAACTCCCTCGGTGCCCTGGTGACTGAGAAGGTGCCTCAGCTCCCACGGTGTCCTGGTGATGGACGAGATGCTTCAGCTCCCACGGTGCTCTGGTGATGGACCAGGTGCTTCAACTCCCACGGTGCCCTGGTGATGGACCAGATACTTCAGCTCCCTCGGTGCCCTGGTCATGGACCAGGTGTTTCAGTTCCCTCGGTGGCCTGGTGATGGACTAGGTGCTTCAGCTCCCACGGTGCCCTGGTGATGGACAAGAAGCTTCAGCTCCCTCAGTGCCATAGTGATGAATCAGATGCTTCAGCTCCCTCGGTGCCCTGGTGATGGACCAGGTGCTTCACCTCCTTTGGTGCCCTGGTGATGGACCAGATGCTTCAGCTCCCACGGTGTCCTGGTGATGGACCAGGTGCGTCAGCTCCCTCGGTGCCATGGTGATGGACCAGATGTTTCAGTTCCCTCGGTGCCCTGGTGTTGAACCAGGTGCTTCAGCTCCCTCGGTGCCCTGGTGATGGACCAGGTGCTTCAGCTCCCTCGGTGCCCTGGTGATGGACCAGATGCTTCAGCTCCCTCGGTGCCCTGGTGATGGACCAGGTGCTTCAGCTCCCAAGGTGCCCTGGTGATGGACGAGATGCTTCAGCTCCCACGGTGCCCTGGTGATGGACCAGGTGCTTCAGCTCCCTCGGTGCCCTGTGATGAACCAGATGCTTCATCTCCCTCGGTGCCCTGGTGATGGACCAGGTGCTTCAGCTCCCACGGTGCTCTGGTGATGGACGAGATGCTTCAGCTCCCAAGGTGCCTTGGTGAGGGACGAGATGCTTCAGCTCCCACGGTGCCCTGGTGATGAACCAGGTGCTTCAGCTCCCTCGGTGCCCTGTGATGCACCAGATGCTTCAGCTCCCTCGGTGCCCTGGTGATGGACCAGGTGCTTCAGCTCCCTCGGTGCTCTGGTGATGGACGAGATGCTTCAGCTCCCACGGTGCCCTGGTGATGGACCAGGTGCTTCAGCTCCGTCGGTGCCCTGTGATGCACCAGATGCTTCAGCTCCCTCGGTGCCCTGGTGATGGACCAGGTGCTTCAGCTCCCAAGGTGCCCTGGTGATGGACGAGATGCTTCAGCTCCCACGGTGCCCTGGTGATGGACCAGGTGCTTCAGCTCCCTCGGTGCCCTGGTGATGGACCAGGTGCTTCAGCTCCCTCGGTGCCCTGGTGATGGACCAGATGCTTCAGTTCCCTCGGTGCCCTGGTGATGGACCAGGTGCTTCAGCTCCCACGGTGCCCTGGTGATGGACCAGAAGGTTCAGCTCCCTCGGTGCCCTGGTGATGGCTCAGATGCTTCAGTTCCCTCGGTGCCCTGGTGATGGACCAGGTGCTTCAGCTCCCTTGGTGCCCTGGTGATGGACCAGATGCTTCAGCTCCCACGGTGTCCTGGTGATGGACCAGGTGCGTCAGCTCCCTAGGTGCCATGGTGATGGACCAGATGTTTCAGTTCCCTCTGTGCCCTGGTGTTGAACCAGGTGCTTCAGCTCCCTTGGTGCCCTGGTGATGGACCAGATGCTTCAGCTCCCAGGGTGCCCTGGTGATGGACCAGGTGCTTCAGCTCCCTCTGTGCCCTGGTGATGGACCAGGTGCTTCAGTTCTCTCGGTTCCCTGGTGATGGACCAGTTGCTTCATCTCTCTCGGTGCCCTGGTGATGGACCAGATGCTTCAGCTCCCAGGGTGCCCTGGTGATGAACCAGGTGCTTCAGCTCCCTCTGTGACCTGGTGTTGAACCAGGTGCTTCAGCTCCCTCGGTGCCCTGGTGATGGACCAGGTGCTTCAGCTCCCTCGGTGCCCTGGTGATGGACCAGATGCTTCAGCTCCCAGGGTGCCCTGGTGATAGACCAGGTGCTTCAGCTCCCTCTGTGCCTTGGTGATGGACCAGGTGCTTCAGTTCCCTCGGTTCCCTGGTGATGGACCAGGTGCTTCAGCTCTCTCGGTGCTCTGGTGATGGATCAGGTGCTTCAGCTCCCTCGGTGTCTTGGTGATGGACCAGGTGCTTCAGCTCCCTCGGTGCCCTGGTGATGAACAAGGTGCTTCAGTTCCCTCGGTGCCCTGGTGATGGACTAGGTGCTTCAGCTCCCTCGGTGCCCTGTGATGGACCAGATGCTTCAGCTCCCTCGGTGCCCTGGTGATGGACCAGGTGCTTCAGCTCCCAAGGTGCCCTGGTGATGGACGAGATGCTTCAGCTCCCACGGTGCCCTGGTGATGGACCAGGTGCTTCAGCTCCCTCGGTGCCCTGTGATGAACCAGATGCTTCATCTCCCTCGGTGCCCTGGTGATGGACCAGGTGCTTCAGCTCCCACGGTGCTCTGGTGATGGACGAGATGCTTCAGCTCCCAAGGTGCCTTGGTGAGGGACGAGATGCTTCAGCTCCCACGGTGCCCTGGTGATGAACCAGGTGCTTCAGCTCCCTCGGTGCCCTGTGATGCACCAGATGCTTCAGCTCCCTCGGTGCCCTGGTGATGGACCAGGTGCTTCAGCTCCCTCGGTGCTCTGGTGATGGACGAGATGCTTCAGCTCCCACGGTGCCCTGGTGATGGACCAGGTGCTTCAGCTCCCACGGTGCCCTGGTGATGGACCAGGTGCTTCAGCTCCCTCGGTGCCCTGGTGATTGACAAGGTGCTTCAGCTCCCACGGTGCCCTGGTGATGGACGAGATGCTTCAGCTCCCACGGTGCCCTGGTGATGGACCAGGTGCTTCAGCTCCCTTGGTGCCCTGGTGATGGACCAGGTGCTTCAGCTCCCTTGGTGCCCTGGTGATGGACCAGATGCTTCAGTTCCCTCGGTGGCCTGGTGATGGACTAGGTGCTTCAGCTCCCACGGTGCCCTGGTGATGGACCAGAAGCTTCAGCTCCCTCAGTGCCCTGGTGATGAATCAGATGCTTCAGCTCCCTCGGTGCCCTGGTGATGGACCAGGTGCTTCAGCTCCCTCGGTGCCCTGGTGATGGACCAGATGCTTCAGCTCCCTCGGTGCCCTGGGGATGGACCAGGTGCTTCAGCTCCCTTGGTGCCATGGTGATGGACCAGATGTTTCAGTTCCGTCGGTGCCCTGGTGTTGACCAGGTGCTTCAGCTCGCTCGGTGCCCTGGTGATGGACCAGGTGCTTCAGCTCCCAGAGTGCCCTGGTGATAGACCAGGTGCTTCAGCTCCCTCTGTGCCTTGGTGATGGACCAGGTGCTTCAGTTCCCTCGGTTCCCTGGTGATGGACCAGTTGCTTCATCTCTCTCGGTGCCCTGGTGATGGACCAGATGCTTCAGCTCCCAGGGTGCCCTGGTGATGAACCAGGTGCTTCAGCTCCCTCTGTGACCTGGTGTTGAACCAGGTGCTTCAGCTCCCTCGGTGCCCTGGTGATGGACCAGGTGCTTCAGCTCCCTCGGTGCCCTGGTGATGGACCAGATGCTTCAGCTCCCAGGGTGCCCTGGTGATAGACCAGGTGCTTCAGCTCCCTCTGTGCCCTGGTGATGGACCAGGTGCTTCAGTTCCCTCGGTTCCCTGGTGATGGACCAGGTGCTTCAGCTCTCTCGGTGCTCTGGTGATGGATCAGGTGCTTCAGCTCCCTCGGTGCCCTGGTGATGGACCAGGTGCTTCAGCTCCCTCGGTGCCCTGGTGATGGACCAGGTGCTTCAGCTCCCTCGGTGCCCTGGTGATGGACAAGGTGCTTCATCTCTCTCGGTGCCCTGGTGATGGAGCAAGTGCTTCCGTTAACTCGGTGCCCTGGTGATGGACCAGGTGCTTCAGCTCCCTCGGTGCCCTGGTGGTGGACAAAGTGCTTCGGCTCCCTCAGTGCCCTGGTGATGGACCAGGTGCTTCAGCTCCCTATGTGCCCTGGTGATGGACCAGATGCTTCAGCTCCCTCGGTGCCCTGGTGGTGGACCAGGTGTTTCAATTCCCTCGGTGCCCTGGTGTTGAACCAGGTGCTTCAGCTCCCTCGGTGCCCTGGTGGTGGACAAAGTGCTTCGGCTCCCTCAGTGCCCTGGTGATGGACCAGGTGCTTCAGCTTCCTCGGTGCCATGGTGACAGACCAGGTGCTTCAGCTCCCACGGTGCCCTGGTGATGGACCAGGTGTTTCAATTCCCTCGGTGCCCTGGTGTTGAACCAGGTGCTTCAGCTCCCTCGGTGCCCTGGTGATTGACCAAGTGCTTTAGCTCCCTCGGTTCCCTGGTGATGGACCAAGTGCTTCAGCTCCCTCGGTGCCCTGGTGGTGGACCAGGTGCTTCAGGTCCCTCTGTGCCTTGGTGATGGACCAGGTGCTTCAGTTCCCCCGGTTCCCTGGTGATGGACCAGGTGCTTCAGCTCCCTCGGTGTCCTGGTGATGGACCAGGTGCTTCAGCTCCCTCGGTGCCCTGGTGATGGACCAGGTGCTTCAGCTCCCTCCGTGTCCTGGTGATGGACCAGGTGCTTCAGCTCCCTCGGTGCCCTGGTGATGGACGAGGTGCTTTAGTTCCCTCGGTGCCCTGGTGGTGGACCAGTTGCTTCAGCTTTCTCGGTTCCCTGGTGATGGACCAGGTGCTTCAGTTCCCTCGGTCCTTTGGTGATGGACCAGGTGCTTCAGCTCCCTCGGTGCCTTGGTGATGGACCAGGTGCTTCAGCTCCCTCAGCACCCTCTTTGATAGTGCCCAGGTTATCAAAGCTTATTCCATGGATGGAGTAGAAGGTGGGTTGGGCACGTGGTTTTGCTTGTGGGTCTGGGATTGAGGAAGACCTGCCTAGTGTGGGCCGGTTGGCTTGCTGCAGTGTTCCTTCTTTCCGTATTCTATGAGTGAGAGGGGATGGATTTAAGCGGGACTTACACATTGATAGGAGGGAGGAGGGGTTGTCGGGGTTTGTTGCTTGGGTGGCTCTGGGGATGGGTTGGGCAAATATTTTTATTGATGGGTTGGTTCTGACATGGGCCTGCCAAGTATGGGCCAGTAGGCCTGCTGGAGTATTCCTCATTTCTTATGTTCTTATGTTCAGAGAGCTGGATAGATACGCCTCATTTTGTATTTTACTGGATGCACAAAGACGTGAATGGTCTTTGACGGGTTTATGTATTGACTGTGCAAATTTTAGTGAAGAATCTACGACTGATTCACTATGCCCTTCATCTTAACAGTCTCTCCTCCGCTCTCTGACTAATACGATTGAAAACCCAGAGACATAATCTCCCCGCTCTGAATTGTATGCATAAAATTCACGCTTTACATTGTCCATAAGCATCACTGCTTCCAGCCTCTTACTTGCTGCGGCATTTAAAACCCCATGTTTCACACGCATGTAACATTGTTGGTAAAGCTACATTCTGGTACATTGCCTTTTTACCTTCATGAATAAGGCTATTTGTCTCTACAGCTGCTCCAGTTTACCATCTACCTCTTTTCCTTCGTCAGTTACATCGTTCTCCTCGCCTTTGATAGTCCCACCTGCTGACAAGTTCACACCCAAATTTCTAAACTTATTTACTTCCACCATGATTCCTACTACTAATCTCATATCCTAGCTTTCATTTAATTAATTTTTTTTACTCTCATTGCCTTGCTTTTTCCTTTGTTTACTTTTAATTTCTGTTTACAGACCCTATCAAAATCGTCTACCAACTTTAGCAATATGTGCTGAGAATCTCCTAAAAAGTCTTTCATCGACGAGAAATGATTGTGACGTTCCCACTTTGTATTATATTCATCATCTCGCACCTCTCCCAACACCCTAGGGTTCAATATAAACACAAATGCAGTATAATGTGATCCTTTATTGACTACGTTTCGCCCACACAGTGGGCTTTTTCAAGTCACAAACAGAACTACCTGGGGTGGAAGGAACGCGAGTATTTATAGTCCGGCTGAGGTCAGGTGAAGAATGCTGCATCTGATGATGTACCGAGTTGGGTTGTAGAGTCTAAAAACTTGGGTAGCTTGGAAAGGAGACTGGACAAGTTTGTGAGCAGACCTTCTACAGTGTTCTTATGTGGGATAGCGATGAAGAAGTTTCTTGGCAAGTGGTTCAGCTATGTTATAGAAGCCACTATTCTGGTTGAAGTTGTCGGATATAGAAATAAGTGATGATTCCAGGATTCTTCGGTATTGAGTGTTGTCTTCTGTGGCGATAAGTCTTGAGTTTCTGTAGTTTATCAAGTGGTTGTGTGAATTACGGTGTTGTACGCAGGCATTCCTTGTGTCGTCAGACCTGCTTGCGTATTGGTGTTCTGAAATACGTGTTTGGAGGTCCCTTGATGTTTCGCCCACGTATAACTTGTTGCAGTCATTACAAGGGATTATGTATACCCCTGCAGAGGATGGAGGCTTGTCCTGCCTACTACTGGTGATGTCCTTGATGGTCGTGGTTGTGGAGGTAGATACTTGGAATGATGTTTTGGCAAAGATGTTGGAAACATGTTTGGCAATGGAGTTGGTGGGAAGGACTATGTATCTCTTCTCGGCAGTGTCTTCTCTGGGTGTGTTGAAGATGTTTAGTGCTCGCCGTCTGCAGTCTCTGATGAAGTGACGAGGATAGTGGAGTTTGGAAAATACCTGTTCAATTATAGTGCATTCTTCCTCAAGGAACTCGTTGCTGCAGATTCTGAGTGCACGCAGGAAGAAGCCTATAATTACGCCACGTTTGGTTTTGGTGTCGTGGTGAGAGTAGAAGTGGAGAAGATCGTTTTGGTTGGTGGGTTTTCGATAGACTTTAAAACGAAGTTCGTGGTCAGCTTTGCAGAGTAGAACATCAAGGAAAGGAAGAGTGTTGTCGACCTCTTCTTCAAGTGTGAACTGGATTGAAGGCTTCTTCCTGCGTGCACTCAGAATCTGCAGCAACGAGTTCCTTGAGGAAGAATGCACTATAATTGAACAGGTATTTTCCAAACTCCACTATCCTCGTCACTTCATCAGAGACTGCAGACGGCGAGCACTAAACATCTTCAACACACCCAGAGAAGACACTGCCGAGAAGAGATACATAGTCCTTCCCACCAACTCCATTGCCAAACATGTTTCCAACATCTTTGCCAAAACATCATTCCAAGTATCTACCTCCACAACCACGACCATCAAGGACATCACCAGTAGTAGGCAGGACAAGCCTCCATCCTCTGCAGGGGTATACATAATCCCTTGTAATGACTGCAACAAGTTATACGTGGGCGAAACATCAAGGGACCTCCAAACACGTATTTCAGAACACCAATACGCAAGCAGGTCTGACGACACAAGGAATGCCTGCGTACAACACCGTAATTCACACAACCACTTGATAAACTACAGAAACTCAAGACTTATCGCCACAGAAGACAACACTCAATACCGAAGAATCCTGGAATCATCACTTATTTCTATATCCGACAACTTCAACCAGAATAGTGGCTTCTATAACTTAGCTGAACCACTTGCCAAGAAACTTCTTCATCGCTATCCCACATAAGAACACTGTAGAAGGTCTGCTCACAAACTTGTCCAGTCTCCTTTCCAAGCTACCCAAGTTTTTAGACTCTACAACCCAACTCGGTACATCATCAGATGCAGCATTCTTCACCTGACCTCAGCCGGACTATAAATACTCGCGTTCCTTCCACCCCAGGTAGTTCTGTTTGTGACTTGAAAAAGCCCACTGTGTGGGCGAAACGTAGTCAATAAAGGATCACATTATACTGCATTTGTGTTTATATTGCCATTGTGTCGGTATTTTATACCATTTATTTCCACCCTAGGGTTCACTTCTTTTACAATCCTATCAATAATCATTAAGCAAACACGATGACATAACTTATCACTAAGTCCAATTTTACTTGAAAAAAAAAGTCATTCCTTTTTTTGCTTCTAACTACTCGATGTTCACATAAAATCTCTTTACTGCTTCGAGAATCTACTATCTATTCCATAAATTTCCATTATCTGTGAAACTGCTCCGTATCCACCCTATCATATGCATTTTCTAAATCCATAAACGCAATAAAAAAATCCTTATCATTATCTAAAGTATTTTTTACTTATGAGTCAATGTAAATAGTTGGTTTTCACATGCCCTGTCTTCCCTGGTACTATTGTTAATTTTCGATCCTACTCTATTTTACCTTTAATTCTTTTCATAACATCTGAATCATGTACTTCACCTTGTATTCTCAGCGGGCTTATTCTCCTATAATTCTCTCACTCTGTTGTTAGGTAAGACACATATGCAACATTTAGGTATCTTTATTATGAAACGTTTCGCCTACACAGTAGGCTTCTTCAGTCAAGTACAGAAAAGTTGATAGAAGCAGAAGATACTTGAAGACGATGTAATCAGTCCATCACCCTTAAAGTTTTGAGGTGGTCAGTCCCTCAGTCTGGAGAAGAGCATTGTTCCATAGTATGAAACAATATTGTTTCATACTATGGAACAATGCTCTTCTCCAGACTGAGGGACTGACCACCTCAAAACTTTAAGGGTGATGGACTGATTACATCGTCTTCAAGTATCTTCTGCTTCTATCAACTTTTCTGTACTTGACTGAAGAAGCCTACTGTGTAGGCGAAACGTTTCATAATAAAGATACCTAAATGTTGCATATGTGTCTTACCTAACAACCTGTCGGTATTTTATACCATTTTAATGTTCATTCTCTCACTCTATTTTATCCACTTCTCTATTTACTCAAAGGAACTGTAACTCTTTCTCTGCCAAGCCGTAGATACCTTTCTCATTTTCAAGAATATACTGAACAAGTGAGCAAACCATTTCAAAATTATATCCCCGTCTGCTCTTAATACTGCTGTCTTAATCCCAACTGATTTACCCCCTTATATTTCACCAACTCTCCGTGGGGAAGTGGAACAGAATTATTCCTCCGTAAGCCATGCGTATCGTAAGAGGAAACTAAAATGCCAGGAGCAAGGGGCTAGTAACCCCTTCTGTATATATTACTAAATGTGAAAAGAGAAACTTTCGATGTTCTTTTTGGGTCACACTGCCTCGTTGGGGTATGGCCGGTTTGTTGAAAAAGAATTTGCCCACTGCCTTACGGATGAACTTCTCCCACACTCACACCTGGCACTTCTTCAATCCCTCAGGACTGAATATTTCATTGCCCAGTGCACGAGGTCTCTGCCTCTTTCATCATCAACATTTAACAAATACTCGAAACGTTTCCTCCATTTTAAGAATACCTCCACCTCCCTATCTAATGTCTCCCCTCTTTAAATTAATTTTCCTTAGGCTTTCTCTTTCTACTGATCTCACTCCAAAAAAATAAAATTCTCAACATAATTTGTTCATAAAACCTCACACTCTCTCACTAGCTCTTCTTTTAAACTCACTAACCATTTTTTAAAACTCATACTGTCAGTATACTCCGGCCTCCCTAATTCATTATTACATTGTACAAACCTCTCGTATGCTAACTTCTGTCCCTTACAAACTTTTTTTTTAGCTTACCACCAGTCACTGATCTTCCAACCAACAGCTACACTCATATTCCCACAATCTTCTTTTGCACTCTCTAATACTGCATTCTTGATTCTATCCCACTTATCTTCGATCTGCTCATTATTATCTATTCTTTCTTTAGCCCATCTTTCTCCGCAAAATTTATTGTCTTACCCAATCTCTGTCTATTATTTAATATTTTTACTTCTATCTTACCCAGTGACGAGTCTTCTTGTATACAATCTATCTGAAGTCTACCCAACAACCTTTTATCTTCTGGTACATAGTCTAACAAACTGCAGTCATTACACCTTAAGTTATATCTCATAAACTTCTTTTATATTCTTCCTAAAATACTTATTACCTCCTTATATATTTTGCTCAATTAGTCTCCCATTATCGTTTACTTTTGGCATCCTAAATGTTCCTATTACGCTCTCAACAACAGTTTATCTCGCATCAGCCTTTCTCCCCCACAACAATTATTTTCTCATTTCGTTCAAAACTCTCTAAACACTTCCCTAACTGTTCCCAAAATCTCTCTGTCTCTGTCTCTGTCTGTCTTTGTCTGTCTGTCTGTCTGTCTGTCTCTCTCTCTCTCTCTCTCTCTCTCTCTCTCTCTCTCTCTCTCTCTCTGTCTCTGTCTCTCTCCGTCCTCTACATACCACTCTCTCCTTTACATACATCTCTTCCTTTTAGGGAAATAATACAGGCTAAGTCAGAGTTAATAACTGACTATAGTAGGACTTGATTTGAAAACTCGCGCCCTTGCAGCCGCCTCCAAGGACGTATCTTGAGGAGTTGTCGTCTGCACCCCCTAAGGGCTGTGTGATAAAAAAATAAGAGTTAAAATATGATTACCCCAAAGCAGTGTTATTCAGCATATCTCAGAAACTGAGTGCTGAAGTTAATTACCTGTTTGGGCTCGATGGCCCACCAGTTACCGTGTTTATGGTAAACTGCTAGATCGTACATTAGTTCTCAACTGCGCAGTCAATTGAACTTCAATACGTCAAAGTAGACTTAGCCGGGTAAATGTATCTGACCCTTAATTGTAACTCGGGTCTCTGTTGTCTTGATTGAAGAATAGTTTCTTAGAGGAATGTCACACGTCCTTCATTCAGTCTAGAAAGTAGTAACTTTCGCACTGTCACTTTAGGCTCTTCAATATTTGTCTGTTTGTTCTTCTCACAATAATGTCACCATAAGAAGCTGCGCACACTATTTTTTTTAATATTTCTAATGTGATGATGGAGATTATCCGAGGTCGAGGGAGCACTGTTAGTTCCTTTGTTAAGGTCAATATACGCATAAGACATGTTCCCCGCTCGGTTGCGTAGTGCAGTCTGAGCTATGATGCCCCTCGCCGGCCATAGCTTGCCCTGGGCATCTCCAGCCACAAAGGAAGAGCTGATCAAACTTTCCCCAGGAAGCAATGTAGAATGCTTGATTTCTTGCTGTCTGAGGATAGACGTCTGTGTACGCAATTTTAACATGGTAATAAAGTGGGTGCAGGATGGGTTAGAGCGTCATGTGTTTTCGCTCATCATGAGGTGGGCCAAAGCAGCATGGATTCGAATCCTTGGCTAGTTGCAGTTTTGTTATTGATCAATACCACTCGTTCGTGGTTACAATAATATAAAAATACTGCTCGTTGGCCTACTACACCAAACAGGGACTAGAATAAAATTAGCTCAGACGCACCCACACCACCGTATGTCCTCGGATAACGGTAAAACACCTAGCTTTGCTGGGTAAGTCATTCTTGTAGGATTGCGTGGTTCTGTGGGTTATTAGAGTGTCATGTGTTTACGCTCATCATGAGGTGGGCCAAAGCAGCATGGGTTCGAATCCTTGGTTAGTCGCAGTATTGTTATTGATATATATATATATATATATATATATATATATATATATATATATATATATATATATATATATATATATATATATATATGTCGTGCCGAATAGGCAGAACTTGCGATCTTGGCTTAAATAGCAACGTTCATCTTGCCATATAGGACAAGTGAAAATTTGTGTATGCAATAATTTCGCCAAAATCATTCTGAGCCTAATGAAAAAAATATATTTCACTGCGTTTGTTTAGTATTAAATTACTGTAAACAAATCTAAAATATATTTAGTTGAGTTAGGCTAAAATAAATTGCTCTTGTTATAATAAGGTTAGGTAAGTTTTCTAAGATTCTTTTGGTGCAAATTTAAAAATTTTTACATTAACATTAATAAAAAAAATATATCTTTAAACGTATAAAAGAAAATTTCAGAAAGGACTTAATTTTAAATGAGTTCTTGCTAATTGACCAGTTTTACATATTCGGCACGACATATATATATATATATATATATATATATATATATATATATATATATATATATATATATATATATATATATATATATATATATATATATATATATATATATATATATATATATATATATATATATATATATATATATATATATATATATATATATATATATATATATATATATATATATATATATATATATATATATATATATATATATATATATATATATATATATATATATATATATATATATATATATATATATATATAGCAATGCCGAATAAGGCAAGCGAAAATTTGTGTATGCATTAATTTCGCAAAAATCATTCAGAACCTAACAAAACAAATATATTTCACTGTGTTTGTTTATTTTTATTATTTTTAAACTTATCTCAAATATATTTAGCTGGATTAGGCTAAATTAAATAGCGCTTATTATTGTAAGGTAAGATAAATTTTCTAAGGTTCTTTTGGTATAAAGTCATTTATTATTACATTAACATAAATGAAAAATATATATCTTTAAACGTATAAGAGAAAATAAGAGAAAGGAATTTATTTTAAATGAGTTCTTGCTAAAAGTCCAGTTTTACCTATTAGGTCTCAAGAGGCCACACAATGTACATGTCACCTTACCAACTGAGCCATCGATCTTACAAACAACATGAGCCTAGCAAACTAGGCTTGTTTCATGTTGCAAGGACACTCGTGGTAGTTGTATGCTCAAGGACTAATTTCAGCCTTCTCCTGTTTGAATACCTGCCTCCACAAGCAATGAAACAACGAAACAAGTGGTTTTAAATCATTTACCAAACGGCGGCAGGCCAGGATTCGACCCCACGACACATTGTCCCTCCTCAAGAGGCCACACAATGTACATGTCACTTTACCAACTGAGTCATCGATCTTACAAACAACATGAGCCTAGCAAACTAGGCTTGTTTCACATTCCGAACTAGGCTTGTTTCACATTCCGAACTAGGCTTGTTTTACATTCCGAACTAGGCTTGCTTCACATTCCGAACTAGGCTTGTTTCTTGTTGAATCCTGGCCCGTCGCAGTTTGGTAAATGATTCAAAACCTCTTGTTTCTTGGTTTCACTGCTATGTAGACTGCTTGTGGAGGTGGGTATTCAAACAGGAGGAGACTGAAATTAATCCTTGAGCATACAACTGCCACGAGTGTCCTCGCAACATGAAAAAAGTCTAGTTTGCTAAGCAAGGTTCATGTTGTTTGTAGGATCGATGGCTCAGTTGGTAAGGTGACATGAGCAATGTGTGGCGTATTGAGGTGGGACACTGTGTCGTGGGGTCGAATCTTGGCCTGCCGCAGGCCAGGATATATATATATATATATATATATATATATATATATATATATATATATATATATATATATATGTGTGTGTGTGTGTGTGTGTGTGTGTGTGTGTGTGTGTGTGTGTGTGTGTGTGTGTGTGTGTGTGTGTGTGGAAAGGTTATTTATACCGAATAAGCAAAATTATGCAATAAATCTGCGAAAATCAGTTTGACCATAGGGGAAAATGTATATATTATTGATTTTAGGTAATATATAAATTTAAATCTGTTAAATTTAGTAGTTCTTGACTTAAAAAAAATTACGTTAAGTCTAAATTAGGTTTGTCGCAAAAAATAAAAAAAATAAGTATACCATATTTAATGAAAAAAAAAATCTTAATCCATACAAGAAAATTTAGGAAATGTTAAATATTTAAGGCAGGTCGGCCTAACTAACCAATTCGTTTTATTAATTA
This sequence comes from Cherax quadricarinatus, assembly GCF_038502225.1. Lineage (NCBI taxonomy): Eukaryota > Metazoa > Arthropoda > Malacostraca > Decapoda > Parastacidae > Cherax > Cherax quadricarinatus. The sequence continues at coordinate 9,091,616 of NC_091361.1, read as the reverse complement.
AGCACGACATATAATGGCGAGTTTCTTGTCCATTCTGCATGGACGGTCACCACCTCCCGTAGACCTCAGTTGAAGACCAGAAGTTATTAGAAACCAATAGATATAAAATTAAAAACACGACAGGAACCTCAAAAGTCATACTAAATTAGCATCACTGTATATTATACGATGGCGATTTTTTTTTCAGGGATGGGGACTGAAGTTTCTAAAATCTGCCCAGTATGTGTAGCTGTTTTAGTAACGTCAACCAATTACCTGAGTACCGTTACTTTCCAGAGAATTCCAAGAATCAGTGACGGCATATCAGCTATCAAAATATGTTCTGAAGCGTAATGCTCAGCTATCTAGATCCGCTAATTTCATTGGTACGCCAGAAACTGATTCCATCCCAGGATAAAATTATTCCATTAGTGACAAATTATAGGACTTAAGAAGCAGTTAAAAACTGCAAACCAAGGAACTAAACCCAAAGCTCAACTAAAGCTCAGAGATTGAGCGTTCATAAGAAAGACAATACAAAGTAGGTAATTGCCAAGATATGTCTACAAAAACACATACAATCATATCCATGGAAAGTGGGAAATTTCTGTCATGGTCAATCTAGGGTTTATAACTAACGTACAATGAAATCAAGCTGCTACTGTATTCCATTACTCAAAGTAAAACACAGAATGGCCATTCGGACGAGTGTCATTCAGAGTCGCCCTAGTGCTGGTCTCTCGTCGAGTTCAACTGAACCCTTCCACAGCAAAGAGAAGTGTGTTGATAAATTAGACACATGTTCAACATCTAGATACCTAGTTATGCATATGTATCTAATTTATCATCTTGTCGGTATTGTATATCACTGATATTCAGAGGAATGTTACCTATGATCATTTACGTACCTCGATCACGAAGAAACTTTTCCGGCAGTCACAATCTTGTGTACCAAACTCCCAAATGGACTAAATCAAGCTGATATAGCGATATGTTACTCGAGGTAAGAACAATGTAAATAATGGCTTCAAGCACGGGTAAAAAAAATACTCAAATTCGAGCTGGCGTTGATCAGACATCGAGCGCCTGAAGACAACGCAGCACTAATGGAATAATATTGTCTATGGTCTATACACATACATCTTTCACGGAGTAAGTTTTACATTTCCATAATCTTACTTACTAAGGTAAGTCATCATAAGACTGGGCAAGAGTATGCATGACAGATTAGTGATGATAATTGCCTCATCTTCCACTACTTTTTTCAGACATATTATATTAAAGACGAGTTACTGAATATAAATCGCAGACGTGGAAGAATTAATACCAGCGTCAGAAAAAAACATTATTTATTAAGTAACCCCAGAGTGGTACCAACAGTATTGGCATAATTATTATGGATTTTTTTAAAATTCGATATTGTCCTGAAAGGTCAATACAATTTTATGGATTGATAATGGATTTGTTTTGATACATTAGTACAGGGTAAATACTTTAAATTAACTTTTACAGAGCTTAAGAGTATTGTGAGATTTTGTCTGGCAACTCTGAAGAAACAATGGACGGGAATACTGAATTACACGGGTCGCGCGCTGTTCATTCAAAAACGTTTTGTTGTTGCTGTCCAGGGCTGGTATGCAAAGGTTGTTTTCTGCTTCGTATTGACTGTGATAATTGCATTAGTGCGTATTTTCTGTTCCTGTGCTTGTTACTAAAGGGGCTTTTTTTTTCTTGCAGTTTAATAGTTAGAAAGAACGTCAGCAGACAGGGGTAAAAAATAGCGATTTGAGTCCTCGCAAAGTGGGACAGATAAGTGTTTTATTGAGTGATAGCACACTGCAACAGAAAGCAATAGCAATAAAACCTGGTGTTTCAGTTGAAACAGTCAGTAAAATTAAGAAGTAATTGAATTACGATCAAGATTTGCACTGAAAGAGGATGAGAAGATGTGGTAGAAAACGAAAAACAACACAGGGATTAGACAGAAAAGGAATACGAATGGCTCATGACAACAAAAGAACATCTTGCAGGCAGGTTTCTTCTGACCCAGCAGTAGCAGATGTTAGCCTTGCCCGAAGGAAAGATAATGAGAGATTTTTGGAGAATGAATTGAAAGTATATCGTCCCAGAAAGAAGCCACTACTTACTAAACCCATGATACGGAAACGTTTAGCCTGGACTAACATTCACACTGAGCAGAGAAGGAATGCATTTAGCTATTCAGTTCATTTGTTGTAGATGAATGGTTCAGAGAACCGACACGTTGATAAATTAGACACATGTGCAAATCTTGGGTATCTTTATTGAGGAAACGTTTCGCCACACAATGGCTTCATCAGTCCATACAAAGGAGAATCGTGAAGAACAGGAGGAGAATGAGGTAATCAGTCCCTCAACCTTGAGTCGATGTGGTCAGTCCATCAAGTTTGAATAGAATACGGCATATGTGCGGAGAAGGAGCTTATAAACCGTAGGCAGGAGAGGTGAAGCAGTCGTAGGTGGTGTCACATTTCTTCAATGTGGAAGTAGGCCGTGCCCAAGGGTTAGGCAAGCGAAGAATTCTTGGGATCTTAATACTTGGGAATTCTTCGCTTGCCTAACCCTTGGGCACGACCTACTTCCACATTGAACAAATGTGACACCACCTACAACTGCTGCACCTCTCCTGCCAACGGTTTATAAGCTCCTTCTCCGCACATATGCTGTATTCTATTCAAGATTGATGGACTGACCACATCGACTCAAGGTTGAGGGACTGATTACCTCATTCTTCTCCTGTTCTTCACGATTCTCCTTTGTATGGACTGATGAAGCCACTGTGTGGCGAAACGTTTCCTCAATAAAGATATCCAAGAGTTGCACATGTGTCTAATTTATCAGTTCATTTGTTGTTCATAAAAATAACATTAATTATTAGAAAAAGGACAATTCTATTTGAAAAAATTAGGATTTCTTCTCAACTTCTCTGGTTGTTCCAATACTTCTATTGTCGGGTAAGAAAGGTATACAATACCGACAAGATGAAAGTTAAGACACATGTGCAACATCTGATTACATTTATTGTAGATGTTTCGCCATCCAGTGGCTTTATCAAAACAGATTCCAGAAGTGAGTAGAACTATATACAAAAGATGAGGTAATCAGTCCCTCAGTCTTTGAGTTGGTGTGGAGAGCACTGTGGTCATAGGAATTCTGGAACACAGGCAGACTGGCGCTTATGTAGGCGTCAGTGGATAGGGACGTGTAGCAGACGAGGGCATAGTAACTCGTAGTAATAGTAAAAAGAATAAAGTCAGAGGCGGTAACAGTAAAAAGCTCTATTCAAAAAGGCACAGTACTCTTTCCCATCCTTTTCCTCATCCTCGTATCTGACATAGACAGAGATGTTAGCCACAGCACCGTTTCCTCCTTTGCTGATGTTGCCAGAATTTACATCCATTGAGGATACTGCAAATCTCCAAGCGCACATTACCCAAGTCTTGAAATGGGCCTCAGAAAACAATATGAAGTTCAATGAACAAAAATTTCAATTACTTCGGTATTGAAAAGTCAGGAAAATAAAAACTGAATCTGAGTATACAACAAATTCCAATCACACAATAAAACAAAAAACTAATGTGAAAGACCTGGAAGTGATAACGTCAGAGAAACTCACTTTCAGTGATCACAAAAACGTCTCTACCACATCTGCTTGGAAAATCTTAGGATAGAGAGTGAGAAACTTCAAAACTAGGGATGCTATACCATTGATGATTCTCTTCGAATCATTTGTTCTTTCTAGGCTGGAATGTTGGTGTACACTAACGGCCTCTTTCAAGGCAGGCGAAATTGCAGACATGGATAATATACAGAAAACTTTCACTGTATGTATAAGTACAATAAAGCACCTAAATTGCTGGGAATGGTTGAAGTCCCTTGATCTGTATTCCTTGGAACGCAGGCGAGAAATATAGATGATAATATACACTTGAAAAATTCTAGAGGGACTAGTCCCAAATCTACACACTGAAATCACTCCCTTCGAAAGCAAAAGACTCTCCAGGCTGTGCAACATCCCTCCAGTGAAAAGCAGCAACGCCAAGAATACGCTAAAATACAACACAATAAGAGTTAGTGACCCAAGACTGTTCAACTGCCTCCCAGCATGCATAAGAGGGATTACCAATAGACCCCTGGCTATCTTCAAGAAGGAGTTGGACAGGAACCCAGAGTCAGTTCCCGACCAACCGGGCTGTGATTCGTACGTTGGTTTGTGTGCGGCCAGCAGTAACAGCCTGGATGAGCAGGGGCTAATCCACTGCGAGGCGCGGTCATGAACCTGGTTGCGGTGGCGTTGACCCCCGTAAGACCTTCCAGGTATACTACAGGTATTCGTGTTCCTCATAACCGAGGCTGTTGAACCCAGCCCCAACATCCGACAATGTCTGGGGTTAAAAATAAAAAGTATCCAAAAAATCGACGAAGGTGGAGTGAAATTCAATTGTTTTGGACCATATAAGACGATGTTAAAAGTAAAACAGTGAAATTTTTATTGTCATTAAAAACCGTTAAGTAATTTTCACTCTGCGTCTTCTGATCGGCTTCAGTTTGTAATGGCTGACGCATCTTACGACCAAGATACTTCATACTAAGTTTCGTTTGAGTGCTTGTGTACACTATGATAGTTAAAAAAAAACTTATAATCGTTAGAATCTGTGTCATAACTAGAGAATGACTAACGCGTCGGTCTGGAGTTTTGAGACTTTTTGATCGCGGGTTCTAACCCCACCCGTGGTATGGTTTGTTTGCATTCGTGTCATTACGATTTCGTGAGTCAGTTACCGCTTCGGTGTGGTTATGAGAAGACAAGTCTCGCGTCCTGTTGGTGACATAAGTCCCAACTTGCTAATTTTATTGAATAAATAGTGATATTCATTTCTTGTTCAGTAATTAAAGAATGGTTCTTCTAATTGGCTTCAAAATGTCCGAGAAGATCATATGGAAAATTTACTGAAAAATCTAAACTTGTGATCACCTTCAAAAATTTGGCGTTGTTGGGCATCATTAAAACACAACTTGTCACTCCCAGCTGTGTAAATTTCAGTTTGCCAAAATTATTAAGTAAATTGTTTAATATCTCATAACTGGACAATGTCTCTTTTGATCGTCTTCCAACCGTAAATAATGAACGGACTTTTTTATTAATTTTTTTTTTTGCCTTGTGGATGCCAGTTTTCCAATATTTTAGCAAGTTTTCTCGAATTTGCTTTTTTATTTTTTTCTTACAGAATGACAGAAAATTATAAACAGAATGTTAATGAGAAAAGAATACTGAAAAAATCCGATGTTTTTTTTAAGTTTAAAGAGGGAAGACTCTATTTTTATCTGAACATTCTCATCAACATTTTCGTTTCCTATCTCAATATTTTTCGTTGAGTATTCAGGAAAGCTTTATTCGATCGGCTTCAAATTTTGCGTATTGTTTCTTGGGCAAGAATCATGGGTCTACGTATTTGCATAAGTGCGTTCCGCCTGCACAATACTAGATGGGGTATTTCCCAAATTTCTGTGTTATAGGTGGAGACAGGCTTCTCTGTTTGGATTGAAAATTTCATGGCTCGTGTATTCCCTGGCTGCCTTCAAGAGGGAACTGGACAGATACCTAAAGTCAGTGAGCGATCAGCCGGGCTGTGATTCGAACGATGGGTTGTGTACGGCCAGCAGTAACAGCCTAATTGATCAGGCCCTGATCCAACGTGAAGACTTGTCAAGAACTAGGCCGCGGGGACGTTGACCCTCTGAAATACCTCCAGGTAGGTAGACTCCAGGTAGGTAGACTCCAGGTAGGTACACTCCAGGTAGGTACACTCCAGGTAGGTAGACTCCAGGTAGGTAGACTCCAGGTAGGTACACTCCAGGTAGGTACACTCCAGGTAGGTAGACATCAGGTAGGTAGACTCCAGGTAGGTAGACATCAGGTAGGTAGACTCCAGGTAGGTAGACTCCAGGTAGGTAGACATCAGGTAGGTAGACTTCAGGTAGGTAGACATCAGGTAGGTAGACTCCAGGTAGGTAGACTCCAGGTAGGTAGACATCAGGTAGGTAGACTCCAGGTAGGTAGACTCCAGGTAGGTAGACATCAGGTAGGTAGACTCCAGGTAGTATGTCAGTAGATGGACTGTGCTAATGCCATATTTCCACTTTTAATCTCGAAATGATATAGATTTATTTCGCCTTATTTCATTATTAGACTTGATACAAATAAGGGGCTCTTGGTTTCCGTGTAATAAGTGGAGAATGTCTCTTCAGATCAGAAATAAGTGTCAGTGTTTGACTATTGTATTATCCTAGGTTAAATTAACTTAATGTTTTTTATGTCCTTGTTACATCTGAGTGCACTCAAGACCAGTGTTAAAAATTTGTATGTTATGTACAGTAACTTTACTTGAAACTTGTTTATTTATTTTATTTATTGACGTTATTAAAAAGATTAAAAAGGCAGAATTCCCTGACAGGAACAATACACAAATAATCCCGTGAGAGACTAAAACTTATGACGACGTTTCTGTCCAACTTGGACCATTAAGTGGTTAAACTACCGACTAGTTAATGGAATCATGTCAGACACAAACGTCGTCATAAGTTCATTTTCCTACGTGCGGGTTATGTGTGTATTTTGTTAAAAGCTGGTCAGTCTTAATTAGAGAAACATTTGGATTTATTTCTTCCTCTGTAGGGAACAATGTAAAGTTATGGAAAAAAATTATGAATTGCTTTTCATGCGATAATTTCTGAGTGTCTCATATGAGTAGCTTCTACCCTTCCATACTGAGTGTGGTTAGTGTAATACCTGAGCGGCTTCAAGCTTAACGTGCTTGTGTATTTAAGCATATTGCCTTTTTTTGTCCCTCTGAGAGAAATGAATTAGATATAGTATGTGTCCTAATTTACCCTTTTTTAAGACATTTGGAGACTAGTTTCCGTATAATGACTTGTGAATTCCTCCTCTCATTCCCTTCAGACTCTCAACGCTAATATATAACTGCAGTATCAACATATTCGGTACTCTGAACTATTGAGTCCCAGGGGTCTAGGGGTATGGAATACTGGAATACCTTCTTTAAAGAATAAAAAAAATAGTCACTATACAGTAATTGGAACTATACACAATTAACCCGAGGAAATGAGACCTAAATTTATTTCAGTCTCCTAAGTAAAGGTTATTAGTGACTCTACAGTACGTTGCTTATATCGCGATTGACGTTTCACAGTGGTCAAATTGTATGTTCAGAATCTATTAGAAATATAATGATCGAAATTGAGACGAAGTCAAATAATAGTGGTTTCTGAATTCCCTTATAATAAGAGATGAAAAGTATTAATAAATAAAAGGTCTAAGTCATGAAAGCGGTGAAGTACTTTAATCAAGGAAAATCTAAAGGTTCTAGTTAAAGATTCAACACTAAGAAAGTTAAAGTTTTCAAAAGAATCAGAGAAAGAGTCAAAGCAACAAGCATCATAATACAATAAAATAAAGGATTAATGTCTCAAAAATAACTTAAAAAAATTAAAACTGACAAAAAGTCTAGTTACTTCAAACATCACTAGAAATCTAGTAATTCTGTGAATCTTTCGTTCCCACCAGTACCAGTGTGGAGTTGTGTTAGCGTGATGATGTTTCAGTCCAACTTAGACTGAAACATCATCCAAAGTGTGTGACTAGTTAATGGTCCAAGTCGGACCAAAACATCGTAATAAGTTTCTGTATGTGTATTGTTCCAGTCACAGTATTGTGACTTTGTAAAGTCTCCATTATAAGGAGGTCACTAACACTCTGACTCACCTGGAGCTGAAACTGTGAACTTGACCAGATGTGTCATTCTCCAGTTATGGCAAGTATTCCAGTGATTCCAAATATTTTAATGATTTTTACTTCAGGGAGTTTCCTTGATGTCACTGAGCAGTTCTTGATCTTGAACGTCTTTTAATGGGAATAAAAGTTACACACTGCATTAAATATATAATTGCTAAATCTGCTCCTACTTATTTGAATTTGACTCTACTTCATCGTCGAAAGAGAAGACACCTTTCTTGATCATTGGCAGTCTACTGAGGTTTTCGGAAATTAAACGAGCCATTCTGATATGCTGGGAATGACTTCAATAACTTCGGTCTTGAACATTGGCAGTCTACTGAGGTTTTCGGAAATTAAACGAGCCATTCTGATATGCTGGGAATGACTTCAATAACTTCGGTCAGTGAGCACCTGTCAAGTATTCCAAGAATCTGTTCTTCTTTACCATACAAAAGTGTTTGATACTTGAAGGTTATTGAATGGGGCGTTTTCGTGTTATGAATGAAATATAAATGAAAAGTTGTGAATGACAAGAAAAATATTCAGGCAACTTTTTGAGGTCCCACTTCGATGATTCCTAATAAAGCTTTTTCTGCTTATTAATTCTTATATTACAACCCAATTCTTTAGTTACCATTTTCCCTGCAAATAGATTAACTTGTGTGAGTTTCATTATAATCAGTCTGTTAACGCCATGATAAGACTGCGTAGTTAACTACACCTCAAAACGGTTTGCAATGCCACTTAGGGAACCTTCATTCGTTAAATTCTACGGACAACACAATGCATGTTTAACTAAGAAGTCAACACCCATGATAAGATAGTGTAGCCAACTACACCTCAAATCCGTTTTCAACGGTACTTACGGAACGTTTATTTGTTAAATTCTATAGACATCATACTGCATGTTAACTAAGAATCTGTCAGGAAGACCTGTTAGTGGTTGCCATAACATTATTATCAACTTTTTTTTTTACTTTTCCTCCAGATTTTCGTTTTAATTTCGATCATAAAAGATCGTCTTCAGATTTTCAGGGCATATGTACGGTAGACAGGGAAAGATTCTACGAAAGAATGGCATTTGCAACTGCCCTATAGTAAAAGTAATTGTACCCATCCCCAGCACCCAAGGATGGCCACCTTGGACTGGTACCTAGTTGAAAAGGGGCCGCGTTTGTATTTTTCCATTTCCTCAAGATTGAACCTCGGTCATTTGATCATTTGGTTGTAAGCCGAGGAAGCGACCACTAACATACGAATCGTTTGAATATATATGAACTCATGTGTTTCTTATTTGTCTTCACATTACATCCCCATTTCCCAGCTGGGAGTAAAGCTCTGTTTCATCCTGTCCAGAAGAAACGTGAACACTACAATTCATTATCCAAATTCCTTTTACTCTCTCTTGCACCGTCCTTATATATTCATGAATCTCATCCCAGAGACATTTTTTTACTTTCAATAAACACTAACTTTTCAAAGTATCACTTACGGTTACCATAACAGTTTGTGGCCATGATTGAAGCCATGGCCTCGGGGTAAACATATATGTATCAGAAGTGCACAACGGTACTCATCTTCAGATGTTATATGAGGCACCCATCTCTCTCTCAGCTGAAATACAGATCTTTTGCTGTCATAAGGGAAATCTTCGGAGTTTGATCTTCGTTTAATGTGTATTACTCATCAAAGTTATTTTTAACTTTACTCGTTTTATAATTCATAGATGATTTTCACATTACATCAACAGTTTCATAGTATTATGTGGAGTAATCCATTACTAGACGAGGAGATTACGGGCGTCGTCATTCTTGTAAGCTCCCTCAGGGCAAAATCTTTTATGTGAAGAGTATAATGCACATTTCACTTCATTTATTAGTCATGGACCGTCTCCTGCAGCACGTACTGAATCGTACATTTAGCATTCGGGTTCTCCTATTGTTTGTCTGATATTTATGAAGTCTCATAGTGGAGTACCAGTAACGTATCTAGAATAATTTACACCAGAACAAATTGCATGTATATTACTGCGTAATACGAGGGTAACTTCGAAAATTCGTATCATGAACTTCATTCTATTAGCTGTGTTAAGCTTAACAGTCACCACGCTTTGCTGTACTAGCATTATATGTTTACCAATAGTGGCTCAGAAGGATTGGGAATTCTCTTCAAGTTAATGAAAAGCCTTCACATTACACTGCAAGTCAACGATTTATTTTTTAGATTACCACTTTAACATCGAGGTGATCTCCGCTTATAGAATTATTGGTGTATTTCAGAGGAGATTCATTTAGCAGTAAAATATTAAACTGTCATAGTAATCATTGGTCTCCTGTTCTTCAGCTAGTACTTGGAGAGGCATTGTTTTCACTAGCATATTCGCTTTATAAGATTTCTTACATAGTCTTGTAATACTCACACAACAACCTCTTCTCAGTGTTATTGTCTGAGTTTTTAAACCTCAGATATGCTCTATGATGCCTCATTTTTCACACATTTTTAATATTCCACAATCAGTGTTGTGAACAAATTTTCCAGCTATCTCCACAACAATTGTGGTCTACTGTCTCTCAGCTGGCCAAGGTAATTTTCACCAATGAATAATTCCGACTGTTTTCTAATACTTTTACTTCCATTTAAGCAATAATATATTTGCAACAATGTCTTTCAAGCAGCAAAATAAAATGTTACGAACGTGAATAAGTAGCGTAACCCTTTTCACATTCCGACAAGAAGTGGGTAATATGAAAGACATTACGAGAGAAGTTTGAGGAGAAAATTCTCAAGAGAACCAGTATGTTCGAGGAGCAGAGTGAGACACCTGATCATAAGGCGACTGATAGTGAAGGTTATTGGTCTAGCACTGCCTGCTGAGGCTGCCATAACCACCCCTCACCTCCCACACAAAAAGCCTTGTATCATCTTTGGAGTAGATGTAAAGTTACCTTTAGGGAACATTTTATAAAAGTCTTCAGGATTTTACTTCTCTATGTAAAAGTTTCATCGAATATTTCTTCTGGAATTTCGACAGAATATAAATTTATTTTCTGTATATTTTTGACGGAAATTACAAGCAGTTTAAAGAATGCTTACGACAGAATTTTGTCAGCTTATTCTTGACCTAATTCTTTACATATTCGTTAAAAACTCTAAATAGTTTACTAAAGCCAAAAAAAAAAGAAGCATTATTTTACTCGAGCTATTTTTTTTTATTATGTGAAGAGAATAAGAGTTATACTCAACATGAAAAAAATATCGACTAGCAATGTTTATTAGGTTTAGAGTAGAATAAATGTACTAAGTTATTTAAGGTTGTACTTCTCCCGCACAACACCATTTGAGAAAACTTCCTTCGTTTAAGCGAAGAACACTGTTGTAACCATAACCATGAACCTTCAAATCTCTAAAATATGTTTGTTTCTAAAGGTCTTGACAATATATAATTAACAATGTCTGAAGGAAACTAATGTCCTCTTTGTTGAAATTTATAACAGATTCCATTCTTGAGTTATTAAAGCATGTATTTCGCGAGCCTCTTCATTCATAGTGTCTGTATTATTTATCATAATATAAAATACATACAATACCGACAGTTACAGGTGTAAGACACATTTGCTGGGAATCTTCAAAGACTGAGACACTTCTGCAACAATTTCATTTAAAAAAGAAACGCGTCGCCTTCGCTATCAGTCGAATACAGAAATAAATCACACTCATGGAGACACCAGCCTCATAGTGGAAGGTGAGGTAGATGAAGTGGTCAGGTAGTCTGAAGAAATCAGCTCTTCAGTCATGGTGAAGGATCAATGATTGTTTATCTTAATCCACGGCTGATGGACTGATTACATAAAACTACCTCTCCGCTTCATTTATGTCGTTTTCTAGTTAGGCTAATGTGTTTAGGAGTGCGATTCATCTCTTTATTCGACTGATGAAGTTTGCAGCGCAAACGTAAATAAATATTTCTAGTGTTGCACATGTGTTTTATTCACCGGTTATTTCGTTTAAACAATTTACGAATTTAGCTTTATTGTAACGTTTCCTAAGATATTTATTTTCATTACTTTTTTTTGCAAAAACAATGTTTTTAATAATTATACATTTTTCTGGGCGTGTATCTTGTATCTGCTTTCTCGTGCTGGACACTGACTGGACGAAGCGTCTCTTCTTGTCTTCCCTGTTGAGTCTTGCGAGTAATTTGTATGTGGTCATCCTACCTGTTCCCCCATTAAGGAGTTTAATTTTTCACAAATATTATGCATGTGGTTTTATATGCTTCGATTAATTATGCATGTAAACGGACTTGTGTCTTGTCTCGATTGACAACGCATTCTACTCACACGCTGGGTGTCCGTGCTTTGATCCCAAGCTAGGGTGGAAAAGTTGGGCATGTTTCCTACACCTGGTGCCCCTTGTCACCTAGCAGTCAGTAGGTATTTTGGTGTTAGTCGACTGTTGTGGGTGGCATCTTGGGGGTGAGAGAATACCTTAGATAGTTCTGGGTTTTCCAATGAACTGAGGTACGATAACAGTTCTTATCATATAAAACTGATTTGTGTAGAACAAAACTCGAGTAGAATAACTCAAGCTGCCGGATATCGGGCAAATTAAAATTTACTCATACACTTGTTTATTTTTTATTCCTTAAATAATTATTTGTTTCTGAATATAAAATTCTTGTAATATTTTCTTAGCAATGAATTACGTATTTAACATCACTAGAATATATTTCTGTGGTAGAACATTGATGGGCAGTCGGTCGATGACTCGTGTAGGTTGTGAAGAATTTTCTCTGGAAAGGAGTTTCTATACAGAGATTATTTTCTACATGGACATTGGTAATATTTTCTCTGTAATATCAGGACGTGAGGTTTAATATGGCATTTGTCAAGGAATACTTTAAAATTTATGAAAAATGGATATAATAGGTTAATGAACTATTCTGTTTTAAGTAGCCTTCTGAGGTAAATAATCAAGGGGCCCCAAGGTAAATAACTCTCAATAATTGCATTAATGACCTACTAATCTTAAGTGCAAAAATTCCGAATAACTTCTTCTATGACTCCTCCTCCTCCTCCTCCTCCTTCTTCTTCTTCTTCTTCTTCTTCTTCTTCTTCTTCTTCTTCTTCTTCTTCTTCTTCTTCTTCTTCTACTCAGTCCCATCATTTCCTGAACTAGTTGATCATTCCAAGAAGGAATATTCGTTATGTTAGTAAAGAATTACTGATCCAAGAAATTAGTGCTACCCTACTCAATGTAACGAATTTCAAGATCTTCCCGAGCACAGTATTATTCCCGTACATAATTAGCGCTTGTCAGACATGTCTGCTTCTGCCATCCAGCAGGAATAGTTGTAGGAAAACTATCATAGTGACTTAACCGAAAATCTCACTTATACTAATCACTCTGTAGATTTCTTAAAGAAGGTAGTGTAAGATGCACCTATTTTTAATGTATAGAGACATCTTTTTCAATCATATATTCAGAGCGTATAAGAGAAAAGAGGTAAGGTTAAAATATACATCTATGTATGCTATGGGCCATGTTCTACGATTGATGGTACGTGATGAAGTTTCAGAGTGGGCGTATGTGTCTAGTGGGGTTCCACAGGGGTTAGTCCTACGTCCGATGCTGTTTCTTGTATACGTGAAGGACGTGATGGAAGGAATAGATTCAGAAGTGTAACTGTTCGCTGATGATGTGAAACTGATGAGAAGAATACAAGCGGGCGGGGATCAGCTAAGATTACAAAGAGATCTGGACAGACTACAAGTCTAGTCCGACAAATGGCTCCTGGAGTTTAACCCCAGTAAGTGCGAAGTCATGGAGATTCGGGCAGGACAAAGAAGACCGCAGACGGAGTACAGGTTAGCGGATCAAAGGCTGTAAACGTCAAGGAGTCGGCAGACGGCAGCGGCACCGGCAACAGGAACCTTGTCCTCTATTTTTACTTCTACCTGAGGTTCCCAGCAGCCCAGTGATGGTCTAATCAAGACCCACATAACACTAACATGTGTGGATACCCAGACTGATATAAATCAACTGAAGAAATCAGCCAAAAGTACACAAATTACCAACTAATAGGACTCGTATTACCACCTCCTGCCCCGCTGCCACTGAAGTGATACTCCACAACATTCACCCATCACCTACTATTCACCCGAAGCCACAGCCAATGGACAAGGGTCAGAGCAATAAAATAAGATCCAGTAACCAGCTAAGGACTCCTAACATCAAAGGTGAGACCAGTAATACCACGAGGAAAACTTGTGGTACTGGCACCCAGGACACAACCCTCATCACCCACCGGCACCACCACAACACACGACAGACAACAACAAACATGGCGCCACCACAGTCCAAGATAACTCCTTCCTTGGGTTTGATGTCAAGAAGATCACCCACCCAGAAATAGCTAAACTCCTTACTATTCAGAACCAAACAATCACCAAACTAACCCAGGAAATGCAGGAACTAAAAGCTTGCAATGCACAGTACCTCAACAATATCACTGCTCTAGAACATAAACTAGACAGTCTGGAAAAACAAAGCAACACCCACACCCAGTCCCTAGACACCATCAACACTCTAAAAGACCAAGTCACCCAGCTTACTACCAACATTATAGAGGAAAGATCAAGAGTGGACCAACAACTTGCCAATGTCATCACCAACTTCGAAGACCATAATGACCAACAACAGCTATCTGACGCTGTTGTAGTTAACAGTAAACATCTCCCACCCACAGTCACCTAAGAGACTTGCATGGAGACCACCCTACAGGACTGCAAACTGATGGGTTACCAAGCGGGTAAAAAAACAGTGCTGTTAAAACTCAAAACTAGCCTACAAAGAAACAACCTACTAAAAACATCTATTTCTATGAAAACTGATGTTTACGTCAATGATGCCTTAATAAGAAAATTACGCTATGCCAAAAAAATCCAACAGTGCTTTGTGAGGGATGGAAAAATCGCAGTTAGGAAACATCCCACTGGGAAGAGATACTTCATCTCTACAGAACATGACCTTAAAACATTCCTAAGTGAGGCTGGACTAACAGAATCAGAGTAAAGTGCAGATAATACCCACAGTCCACAGTTAGTGTTATATTGTCATAAATTTGTTCCCCTCTAAATTTCCACTACCCCAACTACTTTTGAATGTCATTGTTGTATTCAACGACCATTCTACCTCATAGTCTTAATTGTGTTTAATATCTACAGAATCTGTCTCCCTTTTTACATCTTACCACTTCACTGTTCTATCTTATTTTATTTAAAACTAACCATAACTTGTCCTCAGTTATTCTACCTCACTTTAAAAACACTAAGGTTCTCGGAGCCTTGTGCACCCACGTCTGTGTGTGTGTGTGTGTGTGTGTGTGTGTGTGTGTGTGTGTGTGTGTGTGTGTACTCACCTAGTTGTTCTCACCTAGTTGAGGTTGCAAGGGTCGAGTCCGAGCTCCTGGCCCCGCCTCTTCCTTGATCGCTACTAAGTCACTCTCCCTGAACCGTGAGCTTTATCATACCTCTGCTTAATGCTATGTATGGATCCTGCCTCCACTACATCGCTTCCCAAACTATTCCACTTCCTGACTACTCTGTGGCTGAAGAAATCCTTCCTAACATCCATGTGATTCATCTGAGTCTTCAACTTCCAACTATGTCCCCTTGTTGCTGTGTCCCATCTCAGGAACATCCTGTTTTTGTCCACCTTGTCAATTCCTCTCAGTATTTTGTATGTCGTTATCATGTCCCTCCTATATCTCCTGTCCTCCAGTGTCGTCAGGTTGATTTCCCTTAACCTCTTCCCATAGGACATACCTCTTAGCTCTGGGACTAGTCTTGTTGCAAACCTTTGTACTTTCTCTAGTTTCTTTACGTGCTTGGCTAGGTGTGGGTTCCAAACTGGTGCCGCATACTCCAATATGGGCCTAACGTACACGGTGTACAGGGTCCTGAACGATTCCTTATTAAGGTGTCGGAATGCTGTTCTGAGGTTTGCTAGGCACCCATATGCTGCAGCAGTTATTTGGTTGATGTGCGCTTCAGGAGATGTGCCTGGTGTTATACTCACCCCAAGATCTTTTTCCTTGAGTGAGGTTTGTAGTCTCTGGCCCCCTAGACTGTACTCCGTCTGCTGTCTTCTTTGCCCTTCCCCAATCTTCATGACTTTGCACTTGGTGGGATTGAACACCAGGAGCCATTTGCTGGACCAGGTCTGCAGCCTGTCCAGATCCCTTTGTATTTCTGCCTGGTCTTCGATCGAGTGAATTCTTCTCATCAACTTCACGTCATCTGCAAACAGGGACACCTCAGAGTCTATTCCTTCCGTCATGTCGTTCACAAATACCAGAAACAGCACTGGTCCTAGGACTGACCCCTGTGGGACCCCGCTGATCACAGGTGCCCACTCTGACACCTCGCCACGTACCATGACTCGCTGCTGTCTTCCTGACAAGTATTCCCTGATCCATTGTAGTGCCTTCCCTGTTATCTCTGCTGGGTCCTCCAGTTTTTGCACTAATCTCTCTCTCGTGTGTGTGTGTGTGTGTGTGTGTGTGTGTGTGTGTGTGTGTGTGTGTGTGTGTGTGTGTGTGTGTGTGTGTGTGTGTGTGTGTGTGTGTGTGTGTGTGTGTGTGTGTGTGTGTGTGTGTGTGTGTGTGTGTGTGTGTGTGTGTGTGTGTGTGTGTGTGTGCGTGCGTGTGTTTAAAAATAGAGCCGAATTGGATTATGGGAATTAAAATAAGGGTTGGATACGAGAAGTGGATCGTACTAATTTTTGATGCAGAGAGAGGGAGTAGAGAACAGAGCAAGACGTCTCATCTCTCTCCTGGACCAATCATGGATAGATCTGTTATTTCACCAGAGCCTTCAACACAGGAGGGATATGGGTGGCCTTACTGTTATGTACAAGGCCAATATTGTCAAAGTACCACACTTGGATCCACTTAGAAGAGAGCGTGAAGCAAGTTTCTATATCACAAGACGGGCAGAAAGCAGCAACTTCACTCTGGCTGTACCCTTCTCCAGAACATCACTTCATCTGAGATCATATATACCCAGGATGACTCGAGTCTGGAACACATTCGTACAGCATTATGATGCCAACGAGATAAAGTCAGTTGATTAGATGAAAATGCTGGCCCACAGATGGCTCCAACTTCATCCTGTTCCCTACTTGTATGTTTCATAACAATAAAACTGCTTTCAAATGAGCTGATGTAGCTAACAGCTCTTAGCTTGTCAATTAAGTTAGGAATCCTTAACTTGTCAATAGCTTGTCAATAAAGCAAGGGATCCTTAACCTAACCTTGTCAAACCCTGTGTAAAGAGAGAGAGAGAGAGAGAGAGAGAGAGGGAGAAAGAGAGAGGGGGGGAGGAAGATCCCAGTCAGCAGGGCTCGATACTGCTACTGAGATGGATGAGATTCCCAGGCAGCGCTCTTATCCACTTGGCCACACAAATGCCACACAAGCTGGGCAGCCTGGGCAGCCTGGGCTTGTGAACCAGGCTGCCTGGCAATCTTGTCCGTCCCAGTAGCAGTATTGCGTCCTGCTAAATGAGCCCTAACCAATGATATATAAAGTTGAAAAACAACCTGAGGACTTCTATTATTTATACTTCTTGCTATGAAGCCAAGGATTCTGTTATCTTTATTGCGAACACTAATGCACTGTTGTCTTGGTTTCAGATTACTGCTAACCAGAACTCCTAAATCCTTTTCGCAGTTCGTAATATTAAGATCTACATTATTTAGATTGTATGTGGCATGGTTATTTTCCTGTCCAACATTTAGAACTTTGCATTTGTCTATATTAAACTGCATCTGCCACTTCTCAGACCATTGCATCAGTCTCTTTAAATCATCCTGGAGTGCTCTAATGCTCTCATTATAATGCATTGGACGGCCTATTTTGGTGTAGTAATAATGTGTAATACGTAGTTTTATAAAACAGATTATATATCGTTGTAAAACATGTGTTTTAAATATTACAATGAAGAGGAGGCTGGAAGCATTGGAAATATGTGGTGTGAATATTTTATGTAGAATTCTTAATTTGCCCATTAGGAGGTGCGGGGTTACCAAAAGTATTACTCCGATGGATAGATGGAGCTCAGGTGACTTGGACATGTAGAGAGGCTGGACCAAAAATAGGATGACTAAGGGGTGTATAAATCTAAGGTGGGGGAAAGGATGGATAGAAGTCGTTCTAGGAAAAGTTGGAGAGATGGAGTAAAGAAGGTTTTCTGTGCGAGGAGCTTGAGCATTCAAGTTTTGTTTCAGCCTGATGGATGTTACTGAGTAGAGACAAATAAGGTTCAGGCGAAACCGGTTAGTCAAACTTGAGTTCTGGAGGTGTGAAGTATATCCCCTTCACTCTGATGAAGGGGCGGCGATGTTGTAATTTGGAGGGCCATCTGAATTAGAATGGTAGCATACTTCTGGCAAGACAGCAGTTAAATGAATGATGGTGAGTGTTTTCTTATTTTCGGGACATCCTACCTCGTTGGGAGATAGCCATTACGTGAAAAATAAAAAAAGTTTGCAACTCGATTAATCACGTCTCCAACTGAACATTGTACATATACACAAATAGGAGAGAGGAGCTTACGACGATGTTTCGGTCTGACTTGGACTATTTAAGGGGGGCAGTATAAATAAGCCAGCAGACAGGGTCGGGACAAGAGAGGTAGTTGGAAAAGAAGTAGTGAGGTAGTGGTAGAGGTGGTAGTAGTAGTAGTAGTAGTAGTAGTAGTAGTAGTAGTAGTAGTAGTAGTAGTAGTAGTGGTAGTAGTAGTAGTAGTAGAAGTAGTAGTAGTAGTAGTGGTAGTAATAGTAGTAGTAGAAGTAGTAGTAGTAGTAGTAGTAGTAGTAGTAGTAGTAGTGGTAGTAGTAGTAGTAGTAGTAGAAGTAGTAGTAGTAGTAGTAGTAGTAATGGTGGTAGTAGTAGTAGTAGTAGTAGTAGTAGTGGTAGTAGTAGTAGTAGAAGTAGTAGTAGTAGTAGTAGTAGTAGTAGTAGGTAGTAGTAGTAGTAGTAGTAGTAGTGGTAGTAGTAGTAGTAGTAGAAGTAGTAGTAGTAGTAGTAGTAGTAGTAGTAGTAGTAGTAGTAGTGGTAGTAGTAGTAGTAGTAGTAGTAGTAGTAGTAGTACTAGTAGTAGTAGTAGTAGTGGAGTCATTCAAAGACCAAGAAAGAGGATCAGTGCAGGAGAACTAAGGGCTCACAAAGGGTAGGAACAAAAACACAGGGGAGGGAAAGAAACCCAAGGCAGAAGGAAGAAAACCCAAAGAAGAAAGAGGAAAAAATAAAGTGGATGAGGGAGAAGGAAAGAGAAAAAAGAATCAGGCTAAGTCATGGGTGTTCTGAAGTTTGGAGCATTTTACAATGAAATGGGAAAAGAAGGCATCTACAGAGACAAAGCCAGGACTAAGATTCATACAAGGAAAGTTGTGTATAAAGGAGGATTCAACCAGACGGTGACTGTGAGAGTTAGAAGTAGGGTAGACAGTTTTAGGAGAAGACCAGTCAGTAGGGCGACTGTGATTTTTGACATGACAGAAAAGAGCATAGTTGGTGTCGGCAAGCCTAACACTACTTTTGTGCTCCTTGAATATTTCAGAAATAGAGAGGCAGGTTTCTCCAAAGTACTGAAGAGGACAAGACGAACAGGAAATAGAGTAGACACCAGGAGAATCTATAGAGGGAGGAGAGGTATGAACAAGATTTATGCAAAGAGTGTTAGTCTGGCGAAAAGTAAGTTTGATGTCTAAGGAACGGAGAGAGTTGTTGAGATTAGAAAGACTGGAAATAGGAGGAAGGTAGAGAACAGGAGGGTTCCCAGGAGTAGAGAGTTTGGGTGAGAAGAAAGTCCGATTAGCACGTGAGAAGGCAGAGTTTATGAAATGGGAATAGTAGCCAAGACGGGAAAATGAATTACGAAGAGGGGAAATTTCCGATTCAAGGAAATGAGGATCACAGATGGATGCATGATAAGAAAAGTAGTGCCTGTTTGTTATTCATTGTACATGTAGTTGTGCTGATGCTAACTGGTCACGGACAATGTCTACAGAATATAACACAAATCAGAGACAAACTGTTTACCCCCAGAATACTCCGAGTTCTCAATGCTAGATAACTATCAGGTTCGTCCAATATAGTATGTAGAGACTAACAAGGAAATTCAGAGCCGATGTCAATACAATTGTTACACAGTATATTCTACGTACACAGACAGTTTGTCAACATTTCATAAGCTCAACACACAGCAAATTGACACAAAATAACGAATTAAAGTTATTAGTCATGAAAGAATAACAGTGTTTTCTGAAAACTCTGAATAAATTCAGAGTGATTACCACTCAGTGTTGTTAAATATTGTTAAAAGCAAAAGCGTTCACAAATATGGGCTGAAGGCATAAGACAAAGCAGAATTTTTTAGACCTAAAATCAACTGAAGTAACTGTAAAATACGGAGTGACTAATTTTCCATTCTAGCATTGTAACAATGTTACAATGCTCAGTGGGGTCGGACAAAGACCATTTTTTTGCACTACTGCTCATAGGATGAGCATGAGGTGCACAATAAAGTGCTCATAGGGTGCGCATGAGTGCACAATAAAGTGCTCATAGGATGCGCATGAGGTGCACAATAAAGTGCTCATAGGATGCGCATGAGTGCACAATAAAGTGCTCATAGGATGCGCATGAGGTGCACAATAAACCAGCATCTCACTCGGCGCAACTAAAAAAAACTATGATGTTAGTTTGATTGTAGACGACTTCAAACACTGAAGTTCATTTTCATCATTTACTTGAAATAGCAGCCTAGTTCTTTACCTTGCGGCAATGGATGTTACAATGCTGTACACATGTGGTTATGACTCTTGTGTTCTTGAGTCCTGTGTAACACCGATTTCTATGAAGGCATCAGTCAGTACACAGTTCACAAACGCACAATGGCTCTTTTAAGTAAAACTCGAAAGATATATTCATGGCCTGAGCTGTGCCGGCTGATGTCCGTCTGCCCGTGGCAGAGCTGCCACGGGCAGCTCTGCATAATGTGGGTGGCACGAGTGCGCGACAAAAATTGATCTCGGTCCCTAGATATCATCGGCTAATTCCACCATCGTCATTTCGGCAATCTCATCTCCTACATATAGAATATCAAAGAAGCTGGCAAATCTAAGCATCGCTTCCCTTTTCACAGATGTACCCATAGACTGCTAAGTTTAACTTCATTGAAACCGCTTCTAATTTCATCGACTTGGGTGATGCTTGTGTCAGCTTCAGTGTTTCCTTGTGTGAACCAGCAAACTTGACATACATCATAGCCAGGAACCGGAATAATATTAGAAGAAGATTAATATTAACAACTTCACAACAGCAAAGACAGCAAAAAAAAAAAAAAATTACACTGACATTGATGTGTTTACTATCAAAACCATCCAATACATCACAAGAACCCCCATACCCTAGGGTATGGGGGTTCTACTTTGGCAGTCTGCCAACATTGTTATAAAGTCGTTGCATCCGGTTGTATTTTCTTTGAAAAAACAAAATCCAATTATTATAATTAATAATTCCACACAAAACAATGCACAAATATCAATAATATTCATAGACATGCTACACCCCTCACAGAAGGTTTTAGTTCACGCTTCAGAATTACACCAGAAAATTTGACCAATGTACAAAAGTTGCGAAAATTGATGCTCGTTACGGAAGAAGAGAAGGTACATCGTTACTACAGAATGTTCTTAATTAAAAATTAATAAGAGAGCATTAGTTTTCTTACGACGATGAACAGCGATAATGGCGATTAGAGTATTTTATCAGTGTTCCAAGGCAACATAGCTTCCAAAATATGTTTTGGAGGACTGTAGCGTGAGGTAAGATGATGTGGATCATGCTGAGGTGAGTATAAGTGACAAACGAACGTGCTACAGCGTTACCAGTAATTTATTTTCCAAACCTATGTACACAAAGTAATGTGATCAAATATTCAGGAACAATGGTCATAACAAAAGACCCCTGGTCACAACAGTGGTCATAACAGAAGACCCCTGGTCACAACAGTGGTCATAACAAAAAACCCCTGGTCACAACAGTGGTCATAACAGAAGACCCCTGGTCACAACAGTGGTCATAACAGAAGACCCCTGGTCACAACAGTGGTCATAACAGAAGACCCCTGGTCACAACAGTGGTCATAACAGAGAACCCCTGGTCACAACAGTGGTCATAACAGAGGAACCCTGGTTAAAACAGTAGTCATAACAGAGGAGCACTGGTTACAACAGTAGTCATAAGAGAGGATCCCTGGTCACAACAGTGGTCATAACAGAGGAACCCTGGTTACAACAGTAGTCATAACAGAGGAGCACTGGTTACAACAGAAGTCATAACAGAGGACCCCTGGTCACAACAGTGGTCATAACAGAGGAACCCTGGTTACAACAGTAGTCATAACAAAGGAGCACTGGTTACAACAGTAGTCATAACAGAGGACCCCTGGTCACAACAGTGGTCATAACAGAGGAACCCTGGTTACAACAGTAGTCATAACAGAGGAGCACTGGTTAAAACAGTAGTCATAACAGAGGACCCCTGGTCACAACAGTGGTCATAACAGCAGACCCCTGGTCACAACAGTGGTCATAACAGTGGAACCCTGGTTACAACAGTAGTCATAACACAGGAGCACTGGTTACAACAGTAGTCATAACAGAGGACCCATGGTCACAACAGAGGTCATAACAGAGGAACACTGGTTACAACAGTGGTCATAACAGAAGAGCACTGGTTACAACAATAGTCATAACAGAGGACCCCTGGTCACAACAGTGGTTATAACAGAGGAGCCCTGGTCACAACAGTGGTCATGACAGAGGAACCCTGGTTACAACAGTAGCCATAACAGAGGAGCACTGGTTACAACAGTAGTCATAACAGAGGATCCCTGTTCACAACAGGGGTCATAATAGAGGATCTCTGGTCACAACAGGGGTCATAACAGAGGAGCCCTGGTCACAAGAGTGGTCATAACAGAGGAACCCTGGTCACAACAGTGGTCATAACAGAGGACCCCTGGTCACAACAGTGGTTATAACAGAGGAGCCCTGGTCACAACAGTGGTCATGACAGATGAACCCTGGTTACAACAGTAGCCATAACAGAGGAGCACTGGTTACAACAGTAGTCATAACAGAGGATCCCTGTTCACAACAGGGGTCATAATAGAGGATCTCTGGTCACAACAGGGGTCATAACAGAGGAGCCCTCGTCACAAGAGTGGTCATAACAGAGGAACCCTGGTCACAACAGTGGTCATAACAGAGGAACCCTGGTTACAACAGTAGTCATAACAGAGGAACCCTGGTTACAACAGTAGTCATAACAGAGGAGCACTGGTCACAACAGTGGTCATAACAGAGGATCCCTTGTCAAAACAGGGGTCATAACAGAGCAGCCCTGGTCACAACAATGGTCATAACAGAGGATCACTGGTCACAGCAGTGGTCATAACAGAGGTTCCCTGGTCACAACAGTAACCCTAACAGAGGGTCCTTGGTCACAACAGTGGTTATAACAGAGGAACCCTGGTCACAACAGTGGTCATAACAGTGGAGCCCTGGTCAAAACAGTAGTCTTAACAGGGGATCGCTTATCACAACAGTGGTCATAAAAGAGGAGCCCTGGCACAATGGTGGTCATAACAGAGGAGCCCTGGTCACAAGATTGGTCGTAATAGAGCAACCCTGGTCACAACAGTGGTCATAACAGAGGAGCCCTGGTCACAACAGTGTTCATAACAGAGGAGCCCTGGTCACAACAGTGGTCATAACAGAGGAGCCCTGGTCACAACAGAGGTCATAACAGATCAGCACTGGTCACAACAGTGGTCATAACAAAGGAACCCTGATCACAACAGTCGTCATAACAGAGGAGCCCTGGTCACATCAGTGGTCATAACGGAGGAGCCCTGGTCACAACAGTTGTCATAACAGAGCAGCCCTAGTCACAACAGTGGTCATAACAGAGGAGCCCTGGTCATAAGAGTGGTCATAATAGAGGAGCCCTGGTCAAAAAGAGTGGTCATAACAGAGGAGCCTTGGTCACAACAGTGGTCAAAATAAAGGAGCCCTGGTCACAACAGTGGTCATAATAGAAGAGCCCTTGTCACAACAATGGCCAAAACAGAGGAGCCCTGGTCACAACAGTGGTCATAACAAAGGAGCCCTGGTCACTCAACAGTGGTCATAATAAAGGAGCCCTGGTCACAACTGTGATCATAACAGAGGAGCCCTGGTCACATCAGTGGTCGTAACAGAGGAGCCCTGGTCACAACAGTGGTCATAACAAAGGAACCCTGATCACAAGAGTCGTCATAACAGAGGAGCCCTGGTCACATCAGTGGTCATAACGGAGGAGCCCTGGTCACAACAGTTGTCATAACAGAGCAGCCCTAGTCACAACAGTGGTCATAACAGAGGAGCCCTGGTCATAAGAGTGGTCATAATAGAGGAGCCCTGGTCAAAAAGAGTGGTCATAACAGAGGAGCCTTGGTCACAACAGTGGTCAAAATAAAGGAGCCCTGGTCACAACAGTGGTCATAATAGAAGAGCCCTTGTCACAACAATGGCCAAAACAGAGGAGCCCTGGTCACAACAGTGGTCATAACAAAGGAGCCCTGGTCACTCAACAGTGGTCATAATAAAGGAGCCCTGGTCACAACTGTGATCATAACAGAGGAGCCCTGGTCACATCAGTGGTCGTAACAGAGGAGCCCTGGTCACAACAGTGGTCATAACAGAGGACCCTGGTCACAACAGTGGTCATAACAAAGAACCCCTGGTCACATCAGTGGTCATAACAGAGGAGCCCCGGTCACAACAGTGGTCATAAGAGAGAGGAGCCTTGGCCACAACAGTTGTCAGTTATTTCAACTGGTCACAACAGTGATCATAATATAGGAGCCCTGGTCACAACAGTGGTCATAATAGAGAATCCCTGGTCACAACAGTGGTCATGACAGAGGAGCCCTGGTCACAACAGTGGTCATAACAGAGGAGCCCTGGTCACAACAGTGGTCGTAATAGAGGAGCCCTGGTCACAACAGTGGTCAAAACAGAGGAGCCCTGGTCACAACAGTGGTCATAACAGAGGAGCCCTGGTCACAACAGTGTTCATAATAGAGGAGCCCTGGTCAAAACACTGGTAATAATGGAGGAGCCCTAGTCACAACAGTGGTCATAACAGAGGAGCCCTGGTAACAACAGTGGTCATAACAGAGGAGACCTGGTCACAACAGTGTTCATAACAGAGGAGCCCTGGTCACAACAGTGGTTATAACAGAGGAGACCTGGTCACAACAGTGGTCATAACAGAGGAGCCCTGGTCACAACAGTGGTCATAACAGAGGAGCCCTGGTCACAACAGTGGTCGTAATAGTGGAGCCCTGGTCACAACAGTGGTCAAAACAGAGGAGCCCTGGTCACAACAGTGGTCATAACAGAGGAGCCCTGGTCACAACAGTGTTCATAATAGAGGAGCCCTGGTCAAAACGCTGGTCATAATGGAGGAGCCCTAGTCACAACAGTGGTCATAACAGAGGAGCCCTGGTCACAACAGTGGTCATAACAGAGGAGCCCTGGTCACAACAGTTATAACAGAGGAGCCCTGGTCACAACAGTGGTCATAACAGAGGAGCCCTGGTCACAACAGTGGTCATAACAGAGGAGCCCTGGTCACAACAGTGGTTATAACAGAGGAGCCCTGGTCGCAACAGTGGTCATAACAGAGGAGCCCTGGTCACAACAGTGGTCATAACAGAGGAGCCCTGGTCACAACAGTGGTCATAACAGAGGAGCCCTGGTCACAACAGTGGTCATAACAGTGGAGCCCTGGTCACAACAGTGGTTATAACAGAGGAGCTCTGGTCACAACAGTGGTCATAACAGAGGAGCCCTGGTCACAACAGCGGTCATAACAAAGGAGCCCTGGTCACAACAGTGGTCATAACAGAAGAGCCCTGGTCACAACAGTGGTCATAACAGAGGAGCCCTGGTCACAGCAGTGGTTATAACAGAGGATCCCTGGTCACAACAGTGGTCATAACAGAGGAGCACTGGTTACAACAGAAGTCATAACAGAGGACCCCTGGTCACAACAGTGGTCATAACAGAGGAACCCTGGTTACAACAGTAGTCATAACAAAGGAGCACTGGTTACAACAGTAGTCATAACAGAGGACCCCTGGTCACAACAGTGGTCATAACAGAGGAACCCTGGTTACAACAGTAGTCATAACAGAGGAGCACTGGTTAAAACAGTAGTCATAACAGAGGACCCCTGGTCACAACAGTGGTCATAACAGCAGACCCCTGGTCACAACAGTGGTCATAACAGTGGAACCCTGGTTACAACAGTAGTCATAACACAGGAGCACTGGTTACAACAGTAGTCATAACAGAGGACCCATGGTCACAACAGAGGTCATAACAGAGGAACCCTGGTTACAACAGTGGTCATAACAGAAGAGCACTGGTTACAACAATAGTCATAACAGAGGACCCCTGGTCACAACAGTGGTTATAACAGAGGAGCCCTGGTCACAACAGTGGTCATGACAGAGGAACCCTGGTTACAACAGTAGCCATAACAGAGGAGCACTGGTTACAACAGTAGTCATAACAGAGGATCCCTGTTCACAACAGGGGTCATAATAGAGGATCTCTGGTCACAACAGGGGTCATAACAGAGGAGCCCTGGTCACAAGAGTGGTCATAACAGAGGAACCCTGGTCACAACAGTGGTCATAACAGAGGACCCCTGGTCACAACAGTGGTTATAACAGAGGAGCCCTGGTCACAACAGTGGTCATGACAGAGGAACCCTGGTTACAACAGTAGCCATAACAGAGGAGCACTGGTTACAACAGTAGTCATAACAGAGGATCCCTGTTCACAACAGGGGTCATAATAGAGGATCTCTGGTCACAACAGGGGTCATAACAGAGGAGCCCTCGTCACAAGAGTGGTCATAACAGAGGAACCCTGGTCACAACAGTGGTCATAACAGAGGAACCCTGGTTACAACAGTAGTCATAACAGAGGAACCCTGGTTACAACAGTAGTCATAACAGAGGAGCACTGGTCACAACAGTGGTCATAACAGAGGATCCCTTGTCAAAACAGGGGTCATAACAGAGCAGCCCTGGTCACAACAATGGTCATAACAGAGGATCACTGGTCACAGCAGTGGTCATAACAGAGGTTCCCTGGTCACAACAGTAACCCTAACAGAGGGTCCTTGGTCACAACAGTGGTTATAACAGAGGAACCCTGGTCACAACAGTGGTCATAACAGTGGAGCCCTGGTCAAAACAGTAGTCTTAACAGGGGATCGCTTATCACAACAGTGGTCATAAAAGAGGAGCCCTGGCACAATGGTGGTCATAACAGAGGAGCCCTGGTCACAAGATTGGTCGTAATAGAGCAACCCTGGTCACAACAGTGGTCATAACAGAGGAGCCCTGGTCACAACAGTGTTCAAAAAAGAGGAGCCCTGGTCACAACAGTGGTCATAACAGAGGAGCCCTGGTCACAACAGAGGTCATAACAGATCAGCACTGGTCACAACAGTGGTCATAACAAAGGAACCCTGATCACAACAGTCGTCATAACGGAGGAGCCCTGGTCACAACAGTTGTCATAACAGAGCAGCCCTAGTCACAACAGTGGTCATAACAGAGGAGCCCTGGTCATAAGAGTGGTCA
Source organism: Cherax quadricarinatus (assembly GCF_038502225.1). Classification (NCBI taxonomy): domain Eukaryota; kingdom Metazoa; phylum Arthropoda; class Malacostraca; order Decapoda; family Parastacidae; genus Cherax; species Cherax quadricarinatus. The sequence continues at coordinate 9,064,022 of NC_091361.1, read as the reverse complement.
TAATAGAGGAGCCCTGGTCAAAAAGAGTGGTCATAACAGAGGAGCCTTGGTCACAACAGTGGTCAAAATAAAGGAGCCCTGGTCACAACAGTGGTCATAATAGAAGAGCCCTTGTCACAACAATGGCCAAAACAGAGGAGCCCTGGTCACAACAGTGGTCATAACAAAGGAGCCCTGGTCACTCAACAGTGGTCATAATAAAGGAGCCCTGGTCACAACTGTGATCATAACAGAGGAGCCCTGGTCACATCAGTGGTCGTAACAGAGGAGCCCTGGTCACAACAGTGGTCATAACAAAGGAACCCTGATCACAACAGTCGTCATAACAGAGGAGCCCTGGTCACATCAGTGGTCATAACGGAGGAGCCCTGGTCACAACAGTTGTCATAACAGAGCAGCCCTAGTCACAACAGTGGTCATAACAGAGGAGCCCTGGTCATAAGAGTGGTCATAATAGAGGAGCCCTGGTCAAAAAGAGTGGTCATAACAGAGGAGCCTTGGTCACAACAGTGGTCAAAATAAAGGAGCCCTGGTCACAACAGTGGTCATAATAGAATTGCCCTTGTCACAACAATGGCCAAAACAGAGGAGCCCTGGTCACAACAGTGGTCATAACAAAGGAGCCCTGGTCACTCAACAGTGGTCATAATAAAGGAGCCCTGGTCACAACTGTGATCATAACAGAGGAGCCCTGGTCACATCAGTGGTCGTAACAGAGGAGCCCTGGTCACAACAGTGGTCATAACAGAGGACCCTGGTCACAACAGTGGTCATAACAAAGAACCCCTGGTCACATCAGTGGTCATAACAGAGGAGCCCCGGTCACAACAGTGGTCATAAGAGAGAGGAGCCTTGGCCACAACAGTTGTCAGTTATGACAACTGGTCACAACAGTGATCATAATATAGGAGCCCTGGTCACAACAGTGGTCATAATAGAGAATCCCTGGTCACAACAGTGGTCATGACAGAGGAGCCCTGGTCACAACAGTGGTCATAACAGAGGAGCCCTGGTCACAACAGTGGTCGTAATAGAGGAGCCCTGGTCACAACAGTGGTCAAAACAGAGGAGCCCTGGTCACAACAGTGGTCATAACAGAGGAGCCCTGGTCACAACAGTGTTCATAATAGAGGAGCCCTGGTCAAAACACTGGTAATAATGGAGGAGCCCTAGTCACAACAGTGGTCATAACAGACGAGCCCTGGTCACAACAGTGGTCATAACAGAGGAGACCTGGTCACAACAGTGTTCATAACAGAGGAGCCCTGGTCACAACAGTGGTTATAACAGAGGAGACCTGGTCACAACAGTGGTCATAACAGAGGAGCCCTGGTCACAACAGTTGTCATAACAGAGGAGCCCTGGTCACAACAGTGGTCGTAATAGAGGAGCCCTGGTCACAACAGTGGTCAAAACAGAGGAGCCCTGGTCACAACAGTGGTCATAACAGAGGAGCCCTGGTCACAACAGTGTTCATAATAGAGGAGCCCTGGTCAAAACGCTGGTCATAATGGAGGAGCCCTAGTCACAACAGTGGTCATAACAGAGGAGCCCTGGTCACAACAGTGGTCATAACAGAGGAGCCCTGGTCACAACAGTTATAACAGAGGAGCCCTGGTCACAACAGTGGTCATAACAGAGGAGCCCTGGTCACAACAGTCGTTATAACAGAAGAACCCTGGTAACAACAGCGATTATAACAGAGGAACCATGGTCACAACAGTGGTCATAACAGAGGAGCCCTAGTCACAACAGTGGTCATAACAGAGGTTCCCTGGTCACAACAGTGGTCATAACACAGGTTCCCTGGTCACAACAGTGGTCATAACAGTGGAGCCCTGGTCACAACAGTGGTTATAACAGAGGAGCTCTGGTCACAACAGTGGTCATAACAGAGGAGCCCTGGTCACAACAGCGGTCATAACAAAGGAGCCCTGGTCACAACAGTGGTCATAACAGAAGAGCCCTGGTCACTACAGTGGTCATAACAGAGGAGCCCTGGTCACAGCAGTGGTTATAACAGAGGAGCCCTGGTCACAACAGTGGTCATAACAGAGGAGCCCTGGTTGCAACAGTGGTCATAACAGAGGAGCCCTGGTCACAACAGTGGTCATAACAGAGGAGCCCTGGTCACAACAGTGGTCATAACAGAGGAGCTCTGGTCACAACAGTGGTCATAACAGAGGAGCCCTGGTCACAACAGTGGTCATAACAGAGGAGCCCTGGTCACAACAGTGGTCATAACAGAGGAGCTCTGGTCACAACAGTGGTCATAACAGAGGAGCCCTGGTCACAACAGTGGTCATAACAGAGGAGCCCTGGTCACAACAGTGGTCATAACAGAGGAGCCCTGGTTGCAACAGTGGTCATAACAGAGGAGCCCTGGTCACAACAGTGGTCATAACAGAGGATCCCTGGTCACAACAGTGGTCATAACAGAGGATCCCTGGTCACAACAGTGGTCATAACAGAGGAGCCCTGGTCACAACAGTGGTCATAACAGAGGAGCCCTGGTCACAACAGTGGTCATAACAGAGGAGCCCTGGTCACAACGGGCTATCAACTAGAAATAACAATAACATTAGTACTTTCACAGTTATTTTTTTGAGTTGTGACGTGTACTTAGCTCAGTGGTGACGTGTACTTAGCTCAGTGGTGACGTGTACTTAACTCAGTTGTGACGTGTACTTAGCTCAGTGGTGACGTGTACTTAGCTCTGTGAAGACCTGTTTGTGTGCTCTCTGTGAATCTGTACCAGGATGCCCTCTCTTGAGCAACTTTACCAGCAGCTGAGAGAAGAGCTCAGAGTTGCTAAGATGGAGATACGGCGATTAACGGAGGAGAACAAGAGGATTCGTAGTAATCCTTCTGTTGTAAGTCCCCAGGTTAAGAGGGGAGCTTGGTCAGTGGCCGGGCAACATGGAACCAAGCTGAAGATCAAGAAAACGGTTGGAGAGGCAGAAACAACGAGAAACCAGAAGACTACCGTGGAAACTTCCAACTCATTCTCGGTGCTACCTGACGAATGTGAGTGTTCTACTGGGAATGCCACAACGAGCACCAAAGAAGCATTGGCAGACGTGAGTAAGACATCCCTAGAAACCCCAACGAAGACCATCGAGAACGTCTTGACGAACTCTACAAGTGGTGTAATGCTACCTGGCGAATGTGAGTCGACTACTCGGAGCATCACGACGGACGACGCCAAGGAAGGTAAAAACATTGTTGTTGTTGGGGATAGCCAGATTAGGTACCTGGATAGGGCATTCTGCTTGAAGGACACAAGTAGGAGGCAGAGAGTGTGTTTTCCTGGGGCTGGGATGAAGGATATTGTTAGCCGTCTGGATGACATCATGAGAGGTAATGGGAGCAATCCTATTATCTGTCTCAGTGCTGGAGGCAACGATGTTGGCAGACGTAGGAGTGAGGACCTGATTAGCAGGTATAGGTCAGCAATAGAGATAATTAGGAGGAAGGGTGGGAAACCTGTCATATGTGGCATTTTGCCAAGGAGAGGAGTTGGAAATGAATGGTTGTCCAGAGCAATTGGTGTCAATTGCTGGCTGGACAAATACTGTAAGGAAAATGCGGTAACATTCATTGACAACTGGGACCTCTTCTATGGCAGAAATGACATGTATGCCGGGGATGGGGTTCACTTATCTAGGTGTGGGGTGGGAGCACTGGCCAACGCAGTGGAGGGAGCTGTTAGGTCTTTAAACTAGAAATAGTTAGTGGGATGGGTTTTGGCGGGAAAACTGTGAAGTCGCAGGGTAGTAACATGAGTACTAGGAGAACTAGTAATAGGCAAAATGAGGTGGATATTGGAAAGCCAGTGGCACTAATTGACAAGGACAGTAATAGGTTTAGTGGAATAACAGAAAGGAGCAGGAAGGGTAAAGAGAGAGGAGGGTCATTAAATATTTATTACACAAATAGTCGCAGTGCTAGGAATAAGATGGACGAGTTGAGACTAGTTGCTAGTGCAGGTAACATAGATGTATTTGCCATTACTGAGACGTGGTTTAATTCAAAAAGTCGGGACATGCCTGCAGAATGTCACATTCAGGGTTTTAAATTGCTCCAAGTAGATAGAAGTATCAGGAAGGGGGGTGGGGTGGCATTGTATGTCCGAGATCGCTTGAACTGTTGCATAAAAACGGGTATTAAGTCTGAAGTAACACATGCAGAGTCTGTTTGGATAGAATTTTCAGAGGGGCATGAAAAATTAATTTTAGGTGTGATATACCGTCCCCCAAATTTAGATAGGGACCAAGGGAGACTACTATGGGAGGAAATTGTTAGGGGCACAAGGCACGATAATGTAGTAATTCTAGGAGACTTTAACTTTAGTCATATTGATTGGAATTTCTTGACTGGGAATTTAGAATCATACGATTTCTTAGAAGTAGTTCAGGATTGTTTTTTGAAGCAGTTTGTGACAGAACCTACAAGGGGTAATAACCTGCTTGACTTAGTTCTGGCAAACAATGAATCCCTTGTTAATAATTTAGAAGTTTCAGAGGAACTGGGTGCTAGCGACCACAAATCAATTACATTTAGAATTGAATGGAAGTATGATAGTAGGGATAACTCAGTAACAGTCCCAGATTTTTGCTTAGCAGATTACGATGGGCTTAGAGAACACTTATCATCTGATGACTGGGGTAACGAAGAGAGCTATCAATATGACAGTTTTCTGAACACAATACATGCTGCTCAAAGAACGTTTATCCCTTATAAGGAAATTAGATCAAATAGAAATGACCCAAAATGGATGAATAATAGGCTGAAATATCTACTAGGGCATAAGAAAGGAATTTATAGGCGTATCAAAAGAGGCGAGGGTCATCTTATGAATCAGTATATTGACATTAAGAGGGACATTAAAAAGGGGATAAGAAAAGCTAAAAGGGACTATGAAATTAAAGTTGCTAGGGATTCTAAAACTAACCCAAAAAGTTTTTTCCAGGTCTATAGAACAAAAGTCAGAGATAAGATAGGTCCCCTTAAAAATAACTATGGGCATCTTACTGACAAAGAGAATGAAATGTGCTCGATTTTAAATAATTATTTTCTCTCGTTTTTTACACAGGAAGACACTAATAATATTCCGGTAATTAATTTTTATAGTGGATCAGAAGAAGATAAATTATGTAACATCACAGTCACTAGTGAAATGGTTGTGAAGCAGATAGACCGACTGAAGCAAAATAAGTCACCGGGTCCTGATGAGGTTTTTTCAAGGGTTCTTAAGGAATGCAAAATGGAAGTCTGTGAACCATTAACTAATATTTTTAATTTATCTCTTCAAACAGGTGTAGTGTCTGATATGTGGAAGATGGCTAATGTAATTCCTATTTTTAAAACAGGGGACAAGTCGTTACCGTCAAATTACCGCCCAATAAGCCTGACCTCAATTGTAGGCAAATTACTAGAGTCAATTATAGCTGAGATTATAAGAAGCCATCTCGATAAGCATAGCTTGATTAATGATACTCAGCATGGATTCACAAGAGGCCGGTCTTGTCTAACTAATTTATTAACTTTCTTCAGTAAAGCTTTTGAGGCTGTTGACCACGATAAAGAATTTGATATTGTTTACTTAGATTTTAGTAAGGCATTTGATAGAGTTCCCCACCAAAGACTGTTGAAGAAAGTAGCAGCTCATGGCATTGGGGGAAGGGTGCTCTCGTGGATCGAATCATGGCTCACAGACAGGAAGCAGAGAGTGTCCATTAATGGGGTTAAATCCGAGTGGGGATCAGTAGCAAGTGGCGTTCCACAGGGATCAGTCTTGGGCCCGTTGTTGTTTATTATATATATCAATGATCTTGATGAAGGAATTACTAGTGATATGAGC
>NC_091361.1:9047402-9058059 GCF_038502225.1 Cherax quadricarinatus | reverse complement strand
TGTTGTTCCCATGTCTCCACTAAATTTTCTGCCCTTTAATGTAGTTAAGTTCAGTTCCATTTGCTTCTCCTCAGAGGTCTTACCCTTTAAATCAGGAAGAAGCCTCTTTGCATACCTTCTACACTTTCTCTTGTTTCTTAACATGCTTTATCAGGTATGCTGATGCTGCATACTCCACAGTGAGCTCGTCATATGCTGTGTATTGAGGGCCATGAAAATTTTTTTCTCGAAAGTCCACTCAGATTTACCAAATTTTGTTTCCGGTTTTCTTTCCCCTTCCCCATTTCACTTAACCCTATATTTGCTGTGTTTAAATTAGAGTAACCAATAGTAAGCATCCTTTCCTGGTTTGTAACCCATGTACACTGTTTGAAACAAAGAAGATACGTGACTTTTACCACAATACATTTCAGCGTTCAGTTTTAGGCCTGGTGTAATGAGGTACTTGGAATTGTGTAATGACTCTATCCACCCTGGAATCTTGCAGAATATCCTTACTGTCCGACATTAATTTTCCAGCACTCAGTTGTATGAAAATGTATGTATGCATATATGTTTGTAAATAAAGATATTATTATTATTATTATTATTATTATTATTATTATTATTATTATTATTATTATTATTATTATTATTATTATTATTATTATTATTATTATTATAATGTTTTTAAGGGACGGATGTAGCACATTCTTGTTGCTGAGAAAGGATGTATTTCCAGTGTCTGAAGATACATTGGAAAATATATAAGTTTGATAGGGATTTCATGATACAGTGTTAGAACTCCAGTTCGTAGGTTGTGGGTGGAGTCTGTTTACCAGTCTGAGTACCTGCCTGCCGGTATTACAGAAGATTTACCTTTTTCATGTGTTGACCTACTACTAGGCAACAATGTTGTGGGTTTCCTCAAAAGTGAGGAATGTTTGATTTGGAGGGATCCTGATTTACAGGATTGTAAGGTAAAAACTAATGCTACTGTAACTGAAAATTTCTCATTGTGTACCATGACAAGGCAGACGAGCAAGGGAAGAACTTCTGTGCCTCGCCTTGATCTTCCTACTGACTGCGGTAACAGTTTGGGCCTGGGAAGCCTGTTCATTGAGTCTGATTTACAGGAGACCCTGGACAGTGATGAACCGGCCCAGGTCAAACCCGCTTTGGGGAAAGGCTTTTGGTGCTGGCATGGGAATGAATACTCTGACTCTGGGGCAGCTGGTTGAGGTCCTGGGATGTGGTGACTCCCTCAAGGCTATTCAGTTGCCAGCTACTAGAGAGGAAGTGGTTCCCAAATTTAACAAATTCTCATTTTACAGAGATGATTTAATTAGGAAAATTCTTTTTAAGAAAGTATGTGACCAAGCGGTCATGTCAGAGCCATTTGAGGATATGGTCCTGATTTTTATAGATTCCCAATGGAGGATATTTCAGTATTGAGAAGGGAGAGCTGGATAACAAATTTTTATTAATCACTTACCTTGTTACCAGGTTACCAGAGTTCATACCCCTTCGCAATTTTGTGTGTGTGGTTTTGAGATTTCTGGTGAAATATTTTTTGTCAATTAGGCTTTGCAACAATTCAAGCCTACCAGAAGTCAAATTTTATAAAATTTCTTGTAGCAATGTTTATTACTCTGAGAGTCAAAGGAAAGTAGAGTGGCTTCACCAGTCTCTCAGGACGATGCCTATTTGTTGTACCCAGTACCAGAAGGACTGGAATGAGGGTATTCCCCTCCTTTTAATTGCCGTGCGGGGAAGCACTTTGGAATCATTAACCCATTGGCTCGGTGAGGATGGTGAGACTTTCCCCTTTAGTGTTTTTTCTCAGTTTAAGAGACTGATTAAGACGAGATGGAAGGCACTAGTGAACCAGCCTGCCAGGATGACGTGGGACCATGAGGTGGTGCTACACGGCTCACGAAATCGTAATGACACGATTGCAAACAAACCATTCCACGGGTGGGGTTTGAACCCGCGGTCAGAGAGTCTCAAAACTCCAGAAGCTAGCTGGCCCAGTGGCTAACGTGACGGTCTGGAGTTATGAGACTTTCTGACAGCGGGTTCAAACCCCACCCGTGGTATGGTTTGTGGTGCTACACAATCTGGAGGCTAAAGATCAGGTGTTGGTACTGGAGCCGGGTTATAGGAATGTTTTAACAAGAGCGGTGAATGGTACCTGCTGGTGGATGAGGTCTCGGATGAAAATAAATCCCAGACATCCGATCACAAAAACGCGTATGGTTACTTTTATCAGCAATCTGAAATGACCAACGTTATGAAAGGTGAAGTACAAGACTTTGAAAAGTGTACTTTTGATGTTGGTGTGAAAAGGTGTGGAGAGTTGGCTCTGCCACTGTGGAACTTTGAATATGTGTTTGGGGAAAAGATGTGGTGTATAAAGTTGTGGGGAGAGATGTATATGGTGGAAGAAGTGAAGTTTTTTTTATATTCTCACTGTACTCATCGAGAGTCAGTGGACATTGTCTAATGGTCTCACACTAGATGACGCTCTCACCATGTTCACTGACTGCCACAAAGTAAATTTGATAACTAAGGCTAAAGGGTTTTCTTTCATGAATATTTTATTTTGTTTCACCTAGATAAAGCAGCTCAGTTCTGGTCTCCATATTTTAGAATGGATATAAATTCATTAGAAAACATTCAGCGAAGAATGACAAAATTAATTCATAGCATTAGAAATCTTCCGTATGAAGAAAGATTGAAGTCCCTTAAATTACATTCACTTGTAAGACGAAGAATGAGGGGAGACATGATCGAAGTGTATAAGTGGAAGATAGGTATTAATAAAGTGTATATATATATATATATATATATATATATATATATATATATATATATATATATATATATATATATATATATATATATATATATATATATATATATATATATATATATATATATATATATATATATATATATATATATATAGTCTTACGGATCTCTCTCCTGGAGAGAACCTGCAGTAATGGATTCAAATTAGATAAGTTTAGATTTAGAAAGGCTAAAGGGAAGTATTGGTTTGGAAATAGGGTAGTTGATGAGTGGAACAGTCTGCCTAGTAGGGTTATTGAAGCTAAAAGCTTGGGTAGTTTCAAGTTTAGGTTGGGTAAATACATGAATGAGAAGTGTTGTATTTGAGTGGAACTTGCACATGAGTAAATAGATTTGTCAAAGCTTATTGTTAGGGTAGCACTGAAAGTGGGTTGGGCAAATGTTTTGTTAGTGGGTTGGTTTTGTAAATTACCTGCCAAGTATGGCCAACAGGCCTACTGCAGTGTTCCTCCTTTCTTATATTCTTATGTTACAAGTTGTGAGTATATGGCAGGGTTATTTGATTTCAGTGACCCAGTGTGCCAGTTATATCTCTATTTTTTAAATTGTACTCTAGAGGTACTTTAAATATTTGTATAATTTTAAATATAATGTGAAATTGATTTCCACAGCTTGGGCTTTGTACAATGATAATAGTGTAAGTGATCTTATATTGATTAGTCCTAATTTTGCATTACAGTTTTCTCTGTAAGTAAACGCCAGTTCTGCTGGTGTTAGTGGTGCGTTGTTGTAAAAAGCAGCAGAACAGTTACTGCCAGTAAGCTCAAAAGTCACCAGAGATTTATACCACAACAGAAAAGGAGGCTCTTGTTTGGTGTTGATTGTGCAGAATTTTTTCAGTATAGTGATGGCAGTCCTACATTTCCTTCACCTACCCCGGAACCACACTCAAATGCTCACTTTGGTGATTCGTTATGTGAAGTTGACAGTGAATGTGGTTGCTCATGTATTTTCTCGTGTGTACCGTACATAACGTAGTGCAGATCATTTATCTGCAGGAAGGGGGGGTACCTCACCGGCTCTATGGCCAGATGACGTACCAAACGTTAGTGTGCACTAACAGCGGCTGATGTGCAGCGCAATGGAGGCCCAAAGCAGGCCCTCGCAGCAACTTCAGCGGGGGGGGGATGACGTGCAATAACTGGAAGTAAGGTTTCCAAGTCCCTGACAGCTAAGTACACAAGATGTGCTGCCTCATCCTCTCGGGCCTGCCCCACTGGGGTCATTGGGAAGTGTCTACGGCGAAGGGGCATAGTAGCCGGGCAGTCTAACAGGTAGTGCACCAAGGGCTTCGGAACCATTCGATCACAATGGGCACAGAGCTCCTCTCTTGCCCATTCAACAATCCGCGCAGTGGTGGGATACCTTAAGCGTAGGCAGTGGGTATGCACCCTCAGTTCTCTGGACTGTGTCCGAATACTTGGAGGGGGCGCCCTGTGGGTCGCCCTGACATACCAACAGAGGCTCCATGAATTCCCAGGGTCAGGGAATGGGCGCCTGGCCACACCGGTAGCCCACAGTGCAATCTGGCTGAGGCTGATGCAGATTGCAGCACGTGGCTGTGCCTCGAGGGTTGCAGTCCTAGCAGCCTCATCTGCAACATCATTGCCAGGGATACCCACATGGCTCGGGATCCAGTTGATGGTAGCCCTGTGACCTTGGGCCATGAGAGTCTGCAGGTCACCCCGGATGGATGTGATTAAGTGTATGTTGTCCTTTGGCTCTCTGTGCATAAGCGCTTGGATCGCTGCCTTGGAATCAACGTGGATGATGGGGGGATGCTGATGGTCTGCAAGAGCATGCTGCAGAGCTTGTTGGATGGTAAAGAGTTTGGCCTGGAGGATGGTGCAATGGTCTGGGAGGCGCCAACCTGCTGTCAGATTGCTGTGGAATATCCCAGCAGCTGTGCGGCCTGCCACTGGGTCTCTGGAGCCATCGGTGTAATATGGCACACACCCTGGGCCTTCTGCACCCACAATGCTAGCCGAGGCAAGTCGTTGCAGAATGTCCTGGGTGCAATGCCTCTTGCTGTCTGGTAGGGTTGTCCAGTGCACCGCAAACAGCTCTGGTGCCCAAAGGGGTGGCACCGTGTAGTTCGCTGCCAGTATGTCGCAGCCTCCCGCCTGGAGCAATGTCATGGGCAGGAGCTTCCGTGTGGCATCTGCTACTGGGATGCAGTGGAATGACCTGTCCCTGGCGGACCTGTAAATCTCTCATCAGTTTGTCAGCCCCTGGGAGTCGGAGATACTTTGCTATCCTCTTGGCAGCTACCAGTTGGATCCTGTTTTCAAGAGGCTGTAGCTGCACCTCAGGGTTCAGAGCCACTGCATTGGCCCACCTAGGAGCTCCCAGCATGGCCTGTACAGCTGTGTTCTGGATGACACATAGGGATTTGATGTTTGTGGGTCTGGCGTGAACCAGAGCAAGTGTCCCATAGTCAACGAGGGAGCGTATTGCCTGGATGTAGAACAACCTCATGACCTCGAGGCTCGCCCCAACCCTAGGGTTGGCCATGGCACTCAATGCCCTGACCCTCTGCAGAGCCCTCTCTTTAATGTGGTGCACATGTTTCTGGAAGGTGAGGCGCCTGTCAATGTAGATGCCAAGGTACCTATAACTGTGAACCCACTCCAGGTCGATGCTCAGGACCCGCAGCCTCTGACTGGGTACCCTGGTGCGAGGGATCATGGCTTTGGATTTTGCCGCAGATATCTTGAGCCCCAAGTGATGGTAAGTGGAAGACAGCAGATCGAGGTCCTCCTGGGCACGCTGCAAAAGCCGGCGCTTCCTAGGTACGACAAGTGCCAGGTCATCGGCATAGCTGAGGAGGAAGGTGCCTCTGGAGAAAGGCAGGTGCACCAGCTGGTGCATCAGTACATTGAACAGGGAGGGACTAAGCACTCCACCCTGTGGAGTGCCGTTGTCCAGGATCTTGAGAAAAGAGGCATGCCCCTGGAAGCATACCCGGGCCCGCCTGTCCTGGAGATAGGAACGAAGCCATGAAATCAGCCTGCTTTTAACCCCCCTGCGGGCCAAGAGTGAGAGGATGGCAGGTGCACTGGCTAGCTCGAAAGCTTTCTCGAGGTCAAGAAAGATAATGTGGGCTTGGGCGTCCGACCCAATGCCGGCCAGTAGAGTGGTAAGGCTTTCGAAAGTGCCCACTCCTCTGGTGAAGCCATATAGGTGTTTATGAGGAGGGCCAAGCTTCCACCTCAGGTGCTCCAACACCATCCTTTCAGACACCTTCGAGATGCAACTGGTGAGGGAGATGAGTCTCACACTGCCAGGATCCCCAGGCTTAGGAATCAGTATGATGTCAGCCTCCTTCCATACGACAGGGAGTTTGCCAGCTCGCCAGTCCGGTTGACGACCCCTAGGACAGCTGAATGTCCAGAATGGCCAGACCGAGTGATCATGCCATAGGTGGTACCATCATGCCCCGGTGCAGTGTCCGGATGAGATGTGAAGCCTGCCTGGAGCTCCTGGTTGGTGAAGTCTTCATCCATGACGTCCTTAGCCTGGCATGCCGCTTGGATCACCATCATCCTTCTAGGAAGGAGGGTGGCTTGGAGGTCCTGGAGATCCTGAGGCAGTTGAGCCATGGCCGCTCTGGAGGTGAAAAGGTCCACCAGATGTTCTGCCTCCGTTGCGGGGTCTGGGTGCAACCGAGCCACATTGTGACACTGCCCGGTGGCCAATCGTAACTTGGTCCAAATCTCAGATAAGGTGGAGGAGTAGCTGAAGGAGGCACACCACTCGAACCATTTAGCCTGCCGGACCCTGTGTGAGACATGGCGTGCATGCCACACCACTTCCCTGAGCAGACACATGGACTCAATCGTGGGATAACGCCTGTGCATCTTGTGTATGACATTGATGCGGCGGTTCTGCTCCCTGATGTTGTCATTGTAAAACCACCAGTCATGTTTATATGACCCTCCGCCTGTAATCTTATGTATGGCTGCCTCAACTGCACATATGAAGGCCACCTGCAAGCTTTGAGCCGCCTCATCTGGATCTTCCGGAAGAGGAGACTCTGCCCACCAGCGCTCAACGACCTCCTGGAAGCACTGCCATTCGGCCTTTTTTAGATTCCATCTGGGGGTAGGTGTGGGGAGCGGGCACCGCTGGACCATCAGCATGGTGACCACTGCAAAGTGATCACTGGTGAGACGTGGGTGGACCTCCCATCTCGCACTCAAGAGCAACCGCCTAGAGATGAGTGTGACGTCCAAGCGGCAACCGTAGTGATGGGTTGGCTCACCATTATTAAGGAGGGCGATCACAGGGACCTCCTCCAGCACAGCCGCAAGGTTCCTCCCAGCTGCGTTGGTAGGAGAGACAGAAGAAAGTATTGGGTGGTGGGCATTGACATCCCCAGCCACAACAAGACCCTCCCATGGGGCGAGTGCTGCCACCTCTGAAATGTCAAGGGTGTACCAAGAGCTTCTGTAAATATTGTAAACCACGAGAGGTCCATCCGGTAGGTGTAGGGTGACAGTCTGAACCTCTACGCCCTCCCCACAGTTGATGGGGTTATTGGAGATTGAATGAGGGATAGTAGTCCTGACGTAGATCGCCGTGCCCCTGCCAGTCCCTTCCAGGCGCTGAAGGTAGGCCGAGAATCCCGGGATACGTGGCTGCATTTGATGTGACGAATTGGTAAGTGTCTCCTGGAACAGCCGCAGAGGTGGCCCTCTGATTCCATCTCTGCCTGGGACTCGTTGTCCGTTGTTGGCGACTCCGGGGCCTCCTCCATCATGGACTGGAAGGACTCCTGGATGATGGCCTGAAGTTCAATTGAGTCCTTCCTGTCCAGTAGGACCACGCCCAGCATCCATGACAGGAGCTGTCTGCAGGAGCCCCTGTCCGCCGACGGCAGCAGGCGACAGAGGAGTGCTGAGATGACCCCGATGGTTTTCTTCAGTCGATCCGGAAATGATTCGACCATTACCTCTGCAGGCATTGAGCTGGACGACCCGTCGAGTCGGTGCTGGGTCACTGGGTATGTCTGGGTGGCTGTTGACACTGCAGCAGCATAAGCTGGGTACACCCTGGGCCCGGCCTGAGTGGCCATGGGCTTCTGGGTCCCCTGGTGGGGAACCTCTGCCTGACACTGGCTGCTCACAGTAGGGGCCTGCCCTTGGGAAGAGGCCTGCTGGCGGTATGGCAAGGAATGTTGGTGCCCAGCTTGGACCTGCTGGGCAGTGTGCCTGGCCTGTGGCTGTTTTTCCCATTGATTCTGTCTTCTTGGCTACCTTACCATCTGACCCTGTAGTTGACCGCGCTGCTGCAAGCCAGTGCGTGCCCCCTGATGCAACTGCCGGGAGCCCAGTGCCTGGAACTCGCTGGTATTGCCCTCCTGCGGTATTTGGGGAACCGCGGTCGGAGCCCATACCGACTGTTGCTGGGTGGTTCCAAGGCTGGGTGGCGTCGGGGCTGTCGGGTCGTTCCGATGACGAACCTGCTGCCAGTGCTGCACCATCACAGGACAGCTCCGGTTCCAGGCATGGTGCCTCTTTGAGCAGTTGGCACACTTGGGCTCCGGCCGATGGGCTTTGCCGGTTGGCTGTTTAAGGATGGCAATGCAGTACTTCGAGTCGTGTGCCTTGTTGCACACACCACACTTCTTCTCTCGCTGGCAGGTGGCTGCAGTATGATTGAACCCCTGACAGTTGAAGCATTGTACTGGGCCCGACAGGTATGGTCGGGTTTTGAATCTTCCCCAGACTCCAAGGTCCAGGTGCGTGGGAAGTGGACCTTTCTGGTGGATCAGCACCTGGTGGGTGGGCACCTTGTTCACTGTTGCAGTGAGTCTCTCCGCCTTGACAATATTGGGCACTTCTAAAATGGGGACCAGTGGGAGGGGCACAGGGACGTGTAAGAGCACCCCCTTGTACACCTCCGAAGCAACCAGTTCCACCATGCTGGGATGCGTCACAACCAGCCCCTTCATTCCTCGTAAGAATCCTCATCTCGAGGAATGACCAAAACCTCGCCTCGTTCATGAGAGTGAACTCGCAGTGGAACTTGAGGCGGGGTAGACCTTCCAGATACCTTACAAATCCATAATCCGGAACCTTGAATTTGTTGAAGGCCCTGGTTGCTTGTGCCCGAGCTGAGCGGGAATTCTTCCGTCCACGTGGAATCAGTTAGTCCCTGTCCACTGTGGAGGCCAGCGCAACTGGTGTAGGGACCTGAGATGGCTCTATCCTTGCCAGTTGTGGAGCTACAGCCTCCTGACTTCCTTCTACAATCCCTATGGCCGTCTGGGGGTGCAAGTCTTCTTGGGTAGCGGCTGCCGACGGATCTAGTGGCAGATTGGCAGATACAATAGTCTCTATTGCATCCTTGGTATGGTTTATTTGCAATCGTGTCATTACGATTTCTTGAGTCATTCTTGGCCTTCTTGGTGGGGGCTCCCACCTGCCCCACGTCGTCCTCCAACTCGTCCCCGCATTCCAATGAACGTTTAGGCAGCTCTCCTGGGTCTGTCATGGTGACTGTAGGTGTGGGGACAGAGCCAGCAGCAGAGCTGCTGCCTGTGACCTCACAGCCCCACACCAGTGTTCTGTATCCAATCTCGATGATGTTAGGTAAGACACATTTGCAACAGTAGGTATCTTTATTTCGAAACGTTTCGCCTACACAGTAGGCTTCTTTTGTTGAGTACAGAAAAGTTGATAGAAGCAGAAGAGACTTGAAGACGATGTAATCAGTCCATCACCCTTAAAGTTTTGAGGTGGTCAGTCCCTCAGTCTGGAGAAGAGCATTGTTTCATAGTCTGAAACAATATGGAGTTGAAGTGACAGGATGGAGCCTTATATAGAGCCAGGAGATGAGACGTAGGTCACTAGTAGAAGTAAGAACGCAGATGTTGGGAGGTCAGGTCCCTCTTAAATCCAGCCGTTCTCACTAGTAGAGGTTGTCGAAGTTGATTGCAGGTCTGTACCAAGATACCCTTGTGTTGCAGTGTCTGACAGATTGAACATTAAAATGGTATAAAATACCGACAGGTTGTTAGGTAAGACACATATGCAACAGTTAGGTATCTATCAACTTTTCTGTACTCGACTGAAGAAGCCTACTGTGTAGGCGAAACGTTTCGAAATAAAGATACCTACTGTTTCATGTGTCTTACCTAACAACCTGTCGGTATTTTATACCATTTTAATGTTCAATCTCGATGATGATCACGTCCTAGAATGACATTGAAGTAGTGATGTCCGAATCTCTCGTCATTAGAATTTTAGTAAAAACCTGTACGATTATCTTCATAACAACATTCTGGCACAAATTTGTGCTAATTTTTTTTATGAGATAAACATATAAAATCTATAAATAAAATCAACGTTTGAAATTCAACACATAAAATTCCATAGTCCAAAATTTCTCGGCCCAATAGAGTTTACAGGCAAACATTAAAGCGTTTACCAAAACAATCGCTCCGACACTCTCTGCACCAAATACGAGTACCTATGATAAAAATACGCTATGTAATATTGAAAGCCTTTCTACCACAGCGTATTTTAATCATCCTGATTTTTAATACCTCTTTCAGATGGGCGGCTATGTTTACCCTTCAACCTTACTTATGGTGTAGTTTGTTATTTATTCATATTATTAGTGATTGAACAACTTCTTAACGTGGCATTTGATATAGACAGAAATTAACAGTGCTAAAATATAGTAAAAGATGGACGGAAAATTATTTTTCACGCAGATATTGGCACGTTATTCATGACTAAAAGTTGAAAAACTGTAAGGTAGGATTTTCACTGAGTCTAGACCACCATTTAACTTT
>NC_091361.1:9037402-9042402 GCF_038502225.1 Cherax quadricarinatus | reverse complement strand
GGTCCTTAGAGAAGGAGCAGAGATGCTGTGTGTGCCTCTAACCACAATCTTCAACACATCCCTTGAAACTGGGCAACTACCTGAGAAATGGAAGACAGCTAATGTAGTCCCCATATTTAAGAAAGGAAACAGAAACGAAGCACTAAACTACAGACCTGTGTCTCTGACATGTATCGTGTGCAAAGTCATGGAGAAGATTATCAGGAGGAGAGTGGTCGAACACCTGGAAAGGAACAAGATTATAAATGAAAACCAGCATGGGTTCATGGAAGGCAAATCTTGTATCACAAACCTCCTGGAGTTTTATGACAAGGTAACAGAAGTAAGACACGAGAGAGAGGGTTGGGTAGATTGCGTTTTCCTAGACTGCAGGAAGGCCTTTGACACAGTTCCCCACAAGAGATTAGTGCAGAAGCTGGAGGATCAGGCACACGTAAAAGGAAGGGCACTACAATGGATAAGGGAATACCTGACAGGGAGGCAGCAACGAGTCATGGTACGTGAAGAGGTATCACAGTGGGCGCCTGTTACGAGCGGGGTCCCACAGGGGTCAGTTCTAGGACCAGTGCTATTTTTGATATATGTGAACGACATGATGGAAGGAATAGACTCTGAAGTGTCCCTGTTCGCAGATGACGTGAAGTTGATGAGAAGAATTAAATCGGACGAGGATGAGGCAGGACTGCAAAGAGATCTGGAGAGGCTGGACATGTGGTCCAGTAACTGGCTTCTCGAATTCAATCCAGCCAAATGCAAAGTCATGAAGATTGGGGAGGGGCAAAGAAGACCGCAGACAGAGTATAGGCTAGGTGGACAAAGACTACAGACCTCACTCAGGGAGAAAGACCTTGGGGTGACCATAACACCGAGCACATCACCGGAGGCACACATCAACCAAATAACCGCTGCAGCATACGGGCGCCTGGCAAACCTGAGAATAGCGTTCCGATACTTTAATAAGGAATCGTTCAAGACACTGTACACTGTGTATGTTAGGCCCATACTGGAGTATGCAGCACCAGTCTGGAACCCACACCTGGTCAAGCACGTCAAGAAGTTAGAGAAAGTACAAAGGTTTGCAACAAGGCTAGTCCCAGAGCTCAAGGGAATGTCGTACGAGGAAAGGTTAAGGGAAATCGGACTGACGACACTGGAGGACAGAAGGGTCAGGGGAGACATGATAACGACATACAAGATACTGCGGGGAATAGACAAGGTGGACAGAGATAGGATGTTCCAGAGAGGGGACACAGGGACAAGGGGTCACAACTGGAAGCTGAAGACTCAGACGAGTCACAGGGACGTTAGGAAGTATTTCTTCAGTCATAGAGTTGTCAGTAAGTGGAATAGCCTAGCAAGTGAAGTAGTGGAGGCAGGAACCATACATAGTTTTAAGAAGAGGTATGACAAAGCTCAGGAAGCAGAGAGAGAGAGGATCCAGTAGCGATCAGTGAAGAGGCGGGGCCAGGAGCTGAGTCTCGACCCCTGCAACCACAATTAGGTGAGTACAATTAGGTGAGTACACACACACACACACACACACACACACACACACACACACACACACACACACACACACACACACACACACACACACACACACACACACACACACACACACACACACACACACACACACACCCACACACACACACACACACACACATACACACACACACACACACACACACACACACACACACACACACACACACACACACACACACACACACACATACACACACACACACACACACACACACACACACACACACACACACACACATACACACACACACACACACACACACAAACACACACACACACACACATACACAAGGATCAGATGAGAATGGTTCGGGTAGGGAGGAGTGGATGGAGGAGCAGTGGAAAAGGATGGAACAAGAGTGGGAGAGAAAATTAGGAGAGCTTTCTGAAAAAATGGAGAAAGAGCTCTCTGTGAAATTGGAAAGGTGGTTGGAGAAGGAGACAAAGAATTGGGAGGCACAAGTCGAAACTGCAGTAGCCAAGATAAGGGTCCTAGAAGTTGAGATAAATAGGCTGGAGCGAGTTACAGGGGCAGTGACCAGAGAAGACACAGCATATGAAGCTGCGAGGCTGAACAGGAAGGAAGGAATTATGAATTATGCTAAGGTCACATCAATCTGCCAAGGAGGACCAAGGAGTGAAAGGGAAGATCAACTGGTTGCAGATGGAGAGGGTGATAGGTCGAATGCTGAGGCACAACAAGGCTATCAAGAGCCACTGGAAAAATCAAGGGAGAAACTGACCACATACAGGCAGGATCCAGAGTCACAGAGGGTGAGGCAATGCGAGGAAGAAAGGGCAAAATCAGTGTTTATCCATGGGCTTCAGGAGAGAGAGGAAAGGACACACACTGAAAGGAAGCAGGAAGAAAGGAAGGAGATTGAGAAAATCATCACAGAAATAGGTGAAGAGAGGGACGAGATTGTAAATTTTCAGAGAATAGGGGGGTACTCGAAGGAGAGAAACCGACCAATCAAGCTGATTCTCAGGACGGAAACAGTGCGGAACAGGATCCTCCAAGAGAAACCACGATTGAAATACTCGGAAGAGTACAAGAGGGTGTTCCTAGACAGAGACAGAACAAAATCAGAACGACAGCAGCTGAGGGAGAGGACAAAAAAGCGAAAGGAGCTAGGAAAAGAGACAAGGAGGGAACCAGCAGAGGTCAGTCAGAGCAGGACAGAACAGCAAGGGCAAGCACACACACAACTACTCTCAGAACCATACAACCTATCACACCATCCCAACACACCCTACAATCCATACCCACAGCCTCCACCCAACACCAAGCTATAGAATCCCACAGTGTGCCACC
The DNA here is from genome assembly GCF_038502225.1 of Cherax quadricarinatus. Taxonomy (NCBI): domain Eukaryota; kingdom Metazoa; phylum Arthropoda; class Malacostraca; order Decapoda; family Parastacidae; genus Cherax; species Cherax quadricarinatus. The sequence goes on along the minus strand of NC_091361.1, from coordinate 9,039,539 downwards.
AGGTCTCCCACCCTCACAGGCCCCCCAAACCACAGTGTTGGAAAGGAAACTGAAGGTATGGTACACAAACGCTGATGGAATAACAAATAAGTGGGAGGAGTGGCAAGAAAGAGTCAAAGAAGCATCACCGGACATCATAGCTCTCACAGAAACCAAGCTTACAGGTATGATAACAGATGCCATCTTTCCAACGGGATACCAAATCCTGAGGAAAGACAGAGGGAACAGGGGGGGTGGAGGAGTGGCGTTGCTGATCAAAAATCGCTGGAATTTTGATGAGCTGGAGAGAGGAGATAGCGGAGAAGAAAGTGATTACATAGTGGGAACACTTCACTCTGGAGGTCCCAAGGTGGTAATAGCAGTGATGTATAACCCACCACAGAACAGCAGGAGGCCAAGGCAAGAGTACGACGAGAGCAATAGAGCGATGGTTGACACACTGGCTAGAGTGGCCAGAAGAGCTCATGCATGCAGGGCAAAGCTCCTGATCATGGGTGACTTTAACCACAAGGAGATAGATTGGGAGAACTTGGACCCACATGGGGGCCAAGATACTTGGAGGGCTAAGATGATGGAGGTGGTACTGGAGAACTTCATGTACCAACACGTAAGGGACACTACAAGAGAGAGAGGAGAGGATGAACCAGCAAGGCTGGACTTAGTATTCACCTTCAGTAGTGCAGATATCGAGGACATCACATATGAAAGACCCCTTGGGGCCAGTGACCATGTGGTTGTAAGCTTCGAATACACAGTAGAGCTACAAGTGGAGGGAGAAGCAGGAAGGCCAGGACGAATGAAGCCAAACTACAAGAAAGGGGACTACACAGGAATGAGGAACTACCTGAACGGGGTTCAGTGGGACAGAGAACTGGCAGGGAAGCCAGTTAATGAGATGATGGAATATGTAGCAATAAAATGCAAGGAGGCTGAGGAGAGGTTTGTACCCAAGGGTAACAGGAGTAATGAAAAAGCCAGGATGAGCCCATGGTTTACCCAAAGGTGCAGGGAGGCAAAAACCAAGTGTGCTAGGGAATGGAAGAAATATAGAAGGCAAAGGACCCAGGAGAATAAGGAGAACAGTCGTAGAGCCAGAAATGAATATGCACAGATAAGAAGGGAGGCCCAAAGACAATATGAAAATGACATAGCAGCGAAAGCCAAATCTGACCCGAAACTGTTGTACAGCCACATCAGGAGGAAAACAACAGTCAAGGACCAGGTAATCAGGCTAAGGAAGGAAGGAGGAGAGACAACAGGAAATGACCGGGAAGTATGTGAAGAACTCAACAAGAGATTCAAAGAAGTGTTCACAGAGGAGACAGAAGGGACTCCAGAAAGACGGAGAGGTGGGGCACACCACCAAGTGCTGGACACAGTGCACACAACCGAGGAAGAAGTGAAGAGGCTTCTGAGTGAGCTAGATACCTCAAAGGCAATGGGGCCAGATAACATCTCCCCATGGGTATTGAGAGAGGGAGCAGAGGCGCTATGTGTACCCCTAACAACAATATTCAATACATCTATCGAAACAGGGAGATTGCCTGAGGCATGGAAGACAGCAAATGTAGTCCCAATCTTTAAAAAAGGAGACAGACATGAAGCATTAAACTACAGACCAGTGTCACTGACATGTATAGTATGCAAAATCATGGAGAAGATTATCAGGAGAAGAGTGGTGGAACACCTAGAAAGGAATGATCTCATCAACAGCAGCCAGCATGGTTTCAGGGACGGGAAATCCTGTGTCACAAACCTACTGGAGTTCTATGACATGGTGACAGCAGTAAGACAAGAGAGAGAGGGGTGGGTGGATTGCATTTTCTTGGACTGCAAGAAGGCGTTTGACACAGTTCCACACAAGAGATTGGTGCAAAAACTGGAGGACCAAGCAGGGATAACAGGGAAGGCACTACAATGGATCAGGGAATACTTGTCAGGAAGACAGCAGCGAGTCATGGTACGTGGCGAGGTGTCAGAGTGGGCACCTGTGACCAGCGGGGTCCCGCAGGGGTCAGTCCTAGGACCAGTGCTGTTTCTGGTATTTGTGAACGACATGACGGAAGGAATAGACTCTGAGGTGTCCCTGTTTGCAGATGACGTGAAGTTGATGAGAAGAATACACTCGATCGAAGAC
>NC_091361.1:9027402-9029902 GCF_038502225.1 Cherax quadricarinatus | reverse complement strand
TATATATATATATATATATATATATAAATGTATATATATATATATATATATATATATATATATATATATATATATATATATATATATATATATATATATATATATATATATATATATATATATATCGGGCCGAATAGGTAAAATTGGTCAATTAACAAGAACTCATTTACAATTAAGTTCTTTCTAAAAAATTCTCTTATACGTCTAAAGACATAATTTTTTTTTTTTGGTTAAGGTAAAAATTTGTAATTTTGTACCAAAAGAACCTTAGAAAAGTTACCTAACCTTATTATAGCAAGCGCAATTTAATTCGTCCTAATCTAACTAAATATATTTTAGTTAAGTTTACGATAATTTAATAATAAACAGACATAATGAAATATATATTTCCGTTAGGTTCAGAATGTTTTTTTGCGAAATTACTGCAAACACAAATTTTCGCTGGCCTTATTTGGTAAGAAGAGCTTTGCTATTTAAGCCAAAATTGCAAGTTTCACCTATTCAGCATGATATATATATATATATTAACAGTAATGTGACTGGCCAGGACTCGATCCTGCATTTCCATGCCCAGCCTTGTGAGAAATGAGCAAAGTACGCATCATTCTATCCACTGAGCCACAAATTCTTGAACACCAGGTGCTCAGCAGTACTGAGCGTGTTTTCCCTAATGCGAGAACATACGTGATCGTGGAGTCTCAAAGACTAATTTCAACCTCATCCTAACAGCCTCAGATTAATTTCATCCTCATTAATATATAGACTGTTCGTGAAGGTCGGTACCCCAAACAGGATGAGGAACGAATCCCAATGACTCCAAGTTATATTTACCATTTTTCCTCTTCAATAAATTTGCCAAGAGGCAAACGAAAATCAGTATATACTATCCTACCCCTAAGATGCATGAGCCATTAAATACTGAAGTCGTTCAGAAGATGCATTTTCACAGAATCCAGCAAAGGTTGTGCCTACGCAGCCTAAACCAATGGAAGGTTACAGCCATTTCAAATGATGCATCAGCCATGTTACTTTTACTTCATACATTGCATCAGCTGATCAGATAAGTCATTCTCCAGTAAAGACATGGATTCCACTAATTCTAAATTTTATTTAAGTAAATTACTACATCCCTATATCTGCCTGCACGCAAACGATAGTTAACTGGTATTATCCTGGCATTTACGTGCATCAGTAGTTAAATATTGAAACTGTTCAGAATAGGTAAGTCGAAATTTATTTAGCATGATTTTTGAAGAGACCCGGGCCGGGATCCATACCGGCAAATCAAATAGAATAGAATAGAATAGCATGATTTAAGAGAATAAAGATTGCACTCTATTTTACAAATTTAATGGTCAAATATGTACCTTCACATTTAAATTTCACTCTCCAGCGTCGTTGTAATTTTTGGGAGTTTTTTTTATCCATTGAATGTGAGCCACTGAGGACTTAGGAAGTTATCTGAGCTATTCCAGGATGCTGGGACTGGGTTCAGTAAGTACATGTATAGGGCACGTGAACACGACAGATGTTCCTGGAATTTGGTCCTCGTGACCTCACACAAATGCTGATAATTTGAAGCCGATTGGATAAAGTGTTCTCTATTTATGACCAAATTAAAATCGAAGAAGAAAAAATCAGGCAAACTCTTTGAGTCCTCTTTCACAGATATCTAATTATTATTATTTTAAGTTAGGTTAGAGAAGGTTAAGTTAGTTTTTAATATCCAATTTAGGTATAGGTCGGCACCTGGATGGCTTATCACTGAAGGAATTAAGCGTCTTATTATATATTTGCTTAAGTACTTAAGTTTAATTTCAGAGTGTTTATCATCAAAATGATTTGTGCTGATGATTACAGCATTTAAAATATAGAGAGTATATTTTTTAGAAGAATCCAGTTTTCGTTATTATGTTATTTTTTTTATTTCCAGGAACTTAGTTTATTTTTTATATTTGTAAAGTTGGTGAATTTATGGCAAATGAACAATTTACATATTTTTTATTGCAACTTGAACTAAGAAGCTAAACGCATTTCAAATCAATGCATTGAATTACATTACAGCCTCCCAGACATAACCTAGATCAGTTGAATAACACCGAGGTACTTATTTAATGTCATGTGAATAGAAGTATTAAGGCCAAGATTATCTTATTTCTCTTTAAGCTCCGTGATCTCTTGCTCAACCGTGAGGAAGAGATCACGATAAAAACTCAAATTAATGAATGTCCAGATTATTATTATTATTATTATTATTATTATTATTATTATTATTATTATTATTATTATTATTATTATTATTATTATCATCATCATCATCATTATTATTATTATAATTAGTGTCAAAAGGAAGCTCTAAAATAAATGCCAGAAAATGGGCAAAAGATGGTTTATTTAGATGAATCAGACGAACCAGGACACGAGTGTCTGAAGTGATTCCCTCTGTGAGGTGAAATAGCAACATTAAGACACTGAGATGGGATGAGGAGTCTTCAGAGTC
>NC_091361.1:9007402-9022402 GCF_038502225.1 Cherax quadricarinatus | reverse complement strand
CTTCAGGAAAGGTTACTCTGCTGCTGATCTGTTGTTAAACATCTCCACTATGTGGCACCAGTCACTGGATGAATCCAAAGTCAGCTGTGTGGCAGCACTGGACATTGCTGGCGCTTTCGACCGGGTGTGGCACCAGGGCCTCTTAGCAAAACTGCAAGCACTGGCAATTGCAGGCTCTACGCTGTGTCTCCTCAGTGATTACCTTCATGGTAGATCTCTAAGGGAAGTTCTCAATTGAACAGAATCAGCAAGACATCCTATTGGGGCAAGTGTTCCACAAGGAAGCGTGCTCGGACCGTTGTTATGTCTACTTCAATGATCTTCTTCATCTCATCCTAGAATCCTATGCATATGTAGACGACTGTACACTGACATTCACTTATCCAAGAGAAGAAATGCCAGCTGCTCTAAGCTACATCAATGACCAGCTAAGAGCTATATCAGACTGGGGAAATAGATGGCAAGTAACATTTGCACCTGAAAAAACACAAATGATGATGATCTTTACGCACCATGATGGTAATGCTGGTGCAGTAGTAAGGATGAATGGGAGGGTGTTGGCACCTGGGAAAGAAGTTGATATCCTTGGGGTGAAACCTGACTCATAACTAAGCATGAAGAACCATGTCGTAAATCTTGCAAACAAGGCAGCCAGGAAGCTTACAGCACTTCGCCGTATCTCGCATCTGCTTGACAGCAGGGGTTGCAAGATTTTGTACGAGGCACAAGTATGCTCAGACCTTGAGTATGTTCCACTTTCTTGGATCGCCTGTCTCTCTTCTCATCTGCGACTGCTTGACAGAGTAGAGAACAGAGCAAGACGTCACATCTCTCGCTTGGACCAATCCTGGATAGATCTATCATTTCAGCAGAGCCTTCAACACAGAAGGGATATGGGTGGCCTTACTGTTATGTACAAGGCCAATATTGTAAAAGTACCACACTTGGATCCGCTTCGAGGACAACGTGAAACAAGCTTCTACACAACAAGACGGGAAGAAAGCAGCAACTTCACTTTGGCTGTACCCTTCTCCAGAACATCACTTCATCTGAGATCATATATTCCCAGGATGACTCGAGTATGGAACACATTCGTACAGCATTATGATGTAAACGAGATAAAGTCAGTTGATCAAATGAAAATGCTGGCCCACAGATGGCTCCAACTTCATCCTGTTCCTTACTTGTATGTCTGATAACAATAAAAATGCTTTCAAATGAGCTGATGTAGGTAACAGCTCTTAGCTTGTCAATAAAAATAGGAATCCTTAACCTGTAAATACATTGTCAATAAAGCTACGGATCCTTAACCTAACCTTGTCAAACCCTGTGTAAAAGAGAGAGAGAGAGAGAGAGAGAGAGAGAGAGAGAGAGAGAGAGAGAGAGAGAGAGAGAGAGAGAGAGAGAGAGAGAGAGAGAGAGAGACTTTTGCTTTCCATTCCTGTTTTTCAAGATGGATAATAGCAAATACTCCTCAATCACGATGGAAGAGGATAGTCCCTTGTGTAGAAAGCCACGAGCTGGATATTAAAGTCTTCTGGCAAATGTGTTTTTAATGTCTCTCTCTCTCTCTCTCTCTCTCTCTCTCTCTCTCTCTCTCTCTCTTTCTCACTTTTCTGTTACGTCTTTGATCTGGTGGGAAGTAGTGGAATGACGCTGATGTTGCGGACATATCCCTGGGGGACTGTGGTACCTAGATGTGACCTGTAAGTCGCTTGACACATTTTGAGCTTCGGTCGAGTTGTCACATTGATCTAGAGTGCTCAGGTCTTATTGCAAGTCTCCTGAAATCTAATGTATATCTTAAGTTGGACACAGAAGAATATAATTGAAACGTATGGGATAATTAATTCAAGTGGTTGTATAGTTTCTGGAGTATGTCAAATTGACCGTATTGCATCATTATGTATTTGTTCTGCAACAACATCTATCCCGTAAGTGGAGAGGGTTATGAGTGGAGTAGGATAGAAGAGGGAAATGGGTTAAGGGTAAACAGGAAGAGGGAAGTAGGAAAAGTAACTTCGTATGAGGTTTCATGGTTGTTTGTGTCAAATATTGACGAATGTTGTTTAGAATCAAAGTGGTTCTTTAATTTATTAAACTGGGGTAAATTATGCACACAAACGTTTTTGGTTTAAATTTGTAGGCAACTTCAAAAACAAAATTAATAACACTCGAGAGGCTTTCTTTTATTTTTAAGTTATATATATATATATATATATATATATATATATATATATATATATATATATATATATATATATATATATATATATATATATATATATATATATATATATATATATATATATATATATATATTGTTTTTTTTGAAGTCTTTGCTCATGACACCTCACTGAATGATATAATTCGAAGTGCGATCATAGTTTACAGGCTGGACTGAATTTGTTTTCATAAGATACTTACAACTTGTTGATAGAAGGGAGTCAATCCTGTTAGCCTTGTGTGGTGTCACTGTTGAATTATTTTTTTAAGAAAGTGGTATCTAATGTCACTTGGCTGTGATGTCCAGTGCACTCATTTATACAGTTTAAGTAGCTATCCAAGTAATATTTTTGCTAATATTTTCTTTATATGTGACTGTTCTTCTCGAAATGAACATTTTCCTTGGAAACAGAATCTTGTAATCTTCACTAACCTGATACAAATGCTAATATTATAGTCAAATATTTTGAAATCACTCTTCGATTTTCATCTTTCTTTCAAACATTAAAAATCGAGAAGAAGCATTTGAAATGATTTTCATTTCATTTGAAAGACCAGTATCACTAATTATTTGTTATTTTTTTTTTCATTTCAGGAGACAGCGACTTGTCAGTTCTGGCAGCATACGTCAGGAGCTACACATAAACAGTATAAGAACTCATTTAAAACTGTCAGCAAGTCTCAGTGACGGTAAAAACTTTTCTTTAACAGTAAACCGAAGGGAAGTTAAACAGGTGAAGTTGAAAGTGATGTCTCTAATATCAATTTGGAACATGATTTCGTTTACAAGTTAAAAAAAATAGTTGACGTAAGTTAAAACAACAAATTTCTCTTTAATTAAAATGACGGAACTCTTTTAATATTTACATCCCTTAAAACCTAATAAAATTAATTTAAAAATAAAAATGTTTATGATAGTTTGTGCAAAACTGTCATCTTCGAGCGTTGTGTATGAGCCGGGTGACCAGCCACAAGCCTGATGTGCTGTGACCCGCGTCAGTGTTAAACCAACGTGATCCATCTTCAGCTCAGAAAGCGAAAATTCTACATCAAGCCCATGGCGTGTGACAGATATTTTGCTACGAGCATTGTTCCTGTTCTCATTACGAAATCCTTGTGACCCAACTCTAGTTCAGAAAACATTGCGACCCAACTCAACTTCAAGGCACTGAGATCCACAGAGGGGCAAGGAAGGACGAAATGATCCGTGTGGCCTCCATAAGAAGATTCAGCTTCCTTCTTTACGCCATCACACTCAGCGTGAAAAGTACGTCAGCAAACGGATTTCTAAATCTTTTTATTTTTTAAGTAATTCTCACTAAACATAAATCATTTTTTAACACACACACACACACACACACACACACATATATATATATATATACATATATATATATATATATATATATATATATATATATATATATATATATATATATATATATATATATATACACATATATATATATATATATATATATATATATATATATATATATATATATATATATATATATATATATATATATATATATATATATATATATATATATGAAGTTAAAAGATAAAGAATCACACATAAAGTGGGAGTTGTCACAGTTGCTCTTTGCTGATGACACTGTGCTCTTGGGAGATTCTGAAGAGAAGTAGCAGAGGTTGGTGGATGAATTTGGTAGGGTTTTGCAAAGGAAGAAAATTAAAAGTGAATACAGGAAAGAGTAAGGTTATGAGGATAACAAAAAGATTAGGTGATGAAAGATTGGATATTAGATTGGAGGGAGAGAGTATGATTCACCTCATCTTTCATAGACCCATCCGCTGACACGTCCTCTCCCAAATATCTGAATTACCTGGAGTTTACCTGGAGAGAGTTCCGGGGGTCAACGCCCCCGCGGCCCGGTCTGTGACCAGGCCTCCTGGTGGATCAGAGCCTGATCAACCAGGCTGTTGCTGCTGGCTGCACGCAAACCAACGTACTAGCCACAGCCCGGCTGATCAGGAACTGACTTTAGGTGCTTGTCCAGTGCCAGCTTGAAGACTGCCAGGGGTCTGTTGGTAATCCCCCTTATGTGTGCTGGGAGGCAGTTGAACAGTCGCGGGCCCCTGACCATACAATAAGTGTCAGGGGCCCGAGACTGTTCAACTGCCTCCCAGCACACATAAGGGGGATTACCAACAGACCCCTGGCAGTCTTCAAGCTGGCTCTAGACAAGCACCTAAAGTCAGTTCCTGATCAGCCGGGCTGTGGCTCGTACGTTGGTTTGCGTGCAGCCAGCAGCAACAGCCTGGTTGATCAGGCTCTGATCCACCAGGAGGCCTGGTCACAGACCGGGCCGCGGGGGCGTTGACCCCCGGAACTCTCTCCAGGTAAACTCCAGGTAATTCAGATATTTGGGAGTGGACGTGTCAGCGGATGGGTCTATGAAAGATGAGGTGAATCATAGAATTGATGAGGGGAAAAGGGTGAGCAGTGCACTTAGGAGTCTGTGGAGACAAAGAACGTCCTTGGATGCAAAGAGGGGAATGTATGAGAGTATAGTTTTACCAACGCTCTTATATGGGTGTGAAGCATGGGTGATGAATGTTGCAGCGAGGAGAAGGCTGGAGGCAGTGGAGATGTCATGTCTGAGGGCAATGTGTGGTGTGAATATAATGCAGCGAATTCGTAGTTTGGAAGTTAGGAGTAGGTGCGGGATTACCAAAACTGTTGTCCAGAGGGCTGAGGAAGGGTTGTTGAGGTGGTTCGGACATGTAGAGAGAATGGAGCGAAACAGAATGACTTCAAGAGTGTATCAGTCTGTAGTGGAAGGAAGGCGGGGTAGGGGTCGGCCTAGGAAAGGTTGGAGGGAGGGGGTAAAGGAGGTTTTGTGTGCGAGGGGCTTGGACTTCCAGCAGGCGTGCGTGAGCGTGTTTGATAGGAGTGAATGGAGGCGAATGGTTTTTAATACTTGACGTGGTGTTGGAGTGTGAGCAAAGTAACATTTATGAAGGGGTTCAGGGAAACCGGCAGGCCGGACCTGAGTCCTGGAGATGGGAAGTACTGTGCCTGCACTCTGAAGGAGGGGTGTTAATGTTGCAGTTTAAAAACTGTAGTGTAAAGCACCATTCTGGCAAGACAGTAATGGAGTGAATGATGGTGAAAGTTTTTCTTTTTCGGCCCACCTTGCCTTGGTGGGAATCGGCCAGTGTGATAATAAATATATATATATATATATATTTATATATATATATATATATATGTATATACATATGTATATATATATATATATATATATATATATATATATATAGATATGTGTTTATATATATATATATATATATATATATATATATATATATATATATATATATTTAAATATATATATAAATATATATATATATATATATATATATATATATATATGTATATATATTATATATGTATATATATATATATATATATATATATATATATATATATATATATATATATATATATATATATATATATATATATATATATATATATATATATATATGTATATATATATATATATATATATATATATATATATATATATATATATATATATATATAAAATATATATATATATATATATATATATATATATATATATATATGTTGTGCCGAATAGGCAGAACTTGCGATCTTGGCTTAAATAGCAACGCTCATCTTGCCATATAGGACAAGTGAAAATTTGTGTATGCAATAATTTCGCCAAAATCACTCTGAACCTAACGAAAAAAATATATTTTACTGTGTTTGTTTAGTACTAAATTATTGTAAACAAATCTAAAATATATTTAGTTGGGTTAGGCTAAAATAAATTGTTCTTTTTATAATAAGGTTAGGTAACTTTTCTAAGATTCTTTTGGTGCAAAATTAAAAATTTTTACATTAACATTAATGAAAAAATATATTTCTGAACGTATAAGAGAAAATTTTCGAAAGGACTTAATTTTAAATGAGTTCTTGCTAATTGACTAGTTTTACATGTTCGGCACGACATACATACATATATATATATATATATATATATATATATATATATATAAATATATATATATATATATGATATATATTTATATATATATATGATATATATTTATATATATGATATATATTTATATATATATATGATATATATTTATATATATGATATATATTTATATATATGATATATATTTATATATATGATATATATTTATATATATATATGATATATATTTATATGTATATATGATATATATTTATATGTATATATGATATATATTTATATGTATATGATATATATTTATATGTATATATGATATATATTTATATATATATATGATATATATTTATATATATATATGATATATATTTATATATATGATATATATTTATATATATGATATATATTTATATATATATATATATATATATATATATATATATATATATATATATATATATATATATATATATATATATATATATATATATATATATATATATATATATATATATATATATATATATATATATATATATATATATATATGCAAAACAACCACTGTGAAAGAATAGTAAAATTCCAAGCGCTTTCGTGACTAATCACATTATCAAGGAACAATAAAAATAATGCATCAAAGGAAGGCATATAAAGCGTCTAGCCCACACCTTACAAACACATCCCACAACAAAGCAACACCTGACGCACGACACATAAGAAAGAGTACACTGCAGCAGGCCCGCTGTCCCAACTAGACAGGTCCTTCACGGCAACCCATGAACAAACTATTCTACCCAAGAATTAAGATTTATTATTTGTGTAATGCATTATTAAATTTTTCCCAAATTCTATTAATTATAAATGGATCTAATTTATATAAACCAAAGGAAATATTCATATTATTGTCAAAACTGCTTTTTATGAAACAAGATTCAATTATATTCCTGTCGACCATGGACTTGCTTGATGCTACTTTCTCAACTTTTTGAAAATCAATTGGATGGTTAAAATCTCTTACATGAATAAATAGAGCATTGGAATCTTGTCCAGTTCTAATGCTATATTTATGTTGTTTTAATCTTAGTTCGAGATTTTTACCAGTTTGATCGTAATAAACCTTATCACAAATTTAACAAGAAATTTGCTTATGGGTTTCCATGAAGGACCTGTCTAGTTGGGCCAGCTGGCCTGCTGTAGTGTTCTCTTTCTTATTAATCGGGTGTTGTGGTGCTTCAGGTGTTGCTTTGTTGTGGGATGTGATGGTGAGGTGTGATCTAGACCCTTTGTATGCCTTCCTTTGATGTATTATTTTTTATTGTTCCTTGATAATGTGAGTTGATACGAAAGCGCTTGGAATTTTACTATTCTCTCACAATGGTTGTTTTGCATATATATATATATATATATATATATATATATATATATATATATATATATATATATATATATATATATATATATATATATATATATATATATATATATATATATATATATATATATATATATATATATATATATATATATATTTATATATATACATATATATATATATATATATATATATATATATATATATATATATATATATATATATATATATATATATATATATATATATATATATATATATATATATATATATATATATATATATATATGATGTCACCGTGGTTGTTTAATATATTTATAGATGGGGTTGTAAGAGTAGTAAATGCGAGGGTCTTGGCAAGAGGCGTGGAGTTGAAAGATAAAGAATCACACACAAAGTGGGAGTTGTCACAGCTGCTCTTTGCTGATGACACTGTGCTCTTGGGAGATTCTGAAGAGAAGTTGCAGAGATTGGTGGATGAATTTGGTAGGGTGTGCAAAAGAAGAAAATTAAAGGTGAATACGGGAAAGAGTAAGGTTATGAGGATAACTAAAAGATTTGGTGATGAAAGATTGAATATCAGATTGGAGGGAGAGAGTGTGGAGGAGGTGAATGTATTCAGATATTTTTGAGTGGACGTGTCAGCGGATGGGTCTATGAAAGATGAGGTGAATCATAGAATTGATGAGGGGAAAAGAGTGAGTGGTGCACTTAGGAGTCTGTGGAGACAAAGAACTTTGTCCTTGGAGGCAAAGAGGGGAATGTATGAGAGTATAGTTTTACCAACGCTCTTATATGGGTGTGAAGCATGGGTGATGAATGTTGCAGCGAGGAGAAGGCTGGGGGCAGTGGAGATGTCATGTCTGAGGGCAATGTGTGGTGTGAATATAATGCAGAGAATTCGTAGTTTGGAAGTTAGGAGTAGGTGCGGGATTACCAAAACTGTTGTCCAGAGGGCTGAGGAAGGGTTGTTGAGGTGGTTCGGACATGTAGAGAGAATGGAGCGAAACAGAATGACTTCAAGAGTGTATCAGTCTGTAGTGGAAGGAAGGCGGGGTAGGGGTCGGCCTAGGAAAGGTTGGAGAGAGGGGTAAATGAGGTTTTGTGTGCGAGGGGCTTGGACTTCCAGCAGGCATGCGTGAGCGTGTTTGATAAGAGTGAATGGAGACAAATGGTTTTTAATACTTGACGTGCTGTTGGAGTGTGAGCAAAGTAGCATTTATGAAGGGTTTCAGGGAAACCGGCAGGCCGGACTTGAGTCCTGGAGATGGGAAGTACAGTGCCTGCACTCTGAAGGAGGGGTGTTAATGTTGCAGTTTAAAAACTGTAGTGTAAAGCACCCTTCTGGCAAGACAGTGATGGAGTGAATGATGGTGAAAGTTTTTCTTTTTCGGGCCACCCTGCCTTGGTGGGAATCGGCCAGTGTGATAATAATAATAATGTATGTATATATATATATATATATATATATATATATATATATATATATATATATATATATATATATATATATATATATATATATATATATATATATATATATATATGTACCGACATCTAGGTTTTTCTTCTTTATTCTTAAGAGTTCTTGTTCTTGATGGTGGAATGAAAGTACAATGACTTTGAGAGTGTATAAATAGGTAATTTAGGGAAGGGGTAAAGGAGGTGTTTTGTGCGAGGGGCATGGATTTCCAGCATGTCTGTGTGTCTTTTACACGAGCAAATGGAGACAAATGGTTTTCAGAACTTAAAGTAGTGTTGGAGTGTAAGCAAGGTAACATTTATGAAGGGATTCAGGGAAACCGGCAGACTGGAGATGGGATGTACAGTGTCTACACTGTGAAGGAAGGGTATTAATGTTGAAGTTTTATAACTGTAGTGTCAGCATGCCTCTGGCAAGATAGTGATGGAGTGAATGATAATGAAAGATTTTCTTTTTCGAGCCGATTTGTTAATAAAAAATGAAAAAAAGAATATATATATATACATATATATATATATATATATATATATATATATATATATATATATATATATATATATATATATATATATATATATATATATATATATATATATTTACTTTCTATTGTATTTTTGTTAATGTTTTGTCAATGTATTTTGTCTTTAAATAAAATATATATAAAATATAGGGGGTGGTAGGAGAAAATTCTCAAATAGCTTCATGGAGAACCTTGAGTTTTCTCTGAAGCAAGTTTATTCTTTTCTCTGAGGATGAGGGTCCCTATAACAGTTCTAGAGGTGGTACCTCCCTATATTTTTTTAAATATATATATATATATATATATATATATATATATATATATATATATATATATATACACACACACATATATATATATATATATATATATATATATATATATATATATATATATATATATATATTTATATATATATATATATATTCTTTCTTTCAACACACCGGCCGTATCCCACCGAGGCGGGGTGGCCCAAAAGGAAAAACGAAAGTTTCTCCTTTTACATTTAGTAATATATACAGGAGAAGAGGTTACTAGCCCCTTGCTCCCGGCATTTTAGTTGCCTCTTACAACACGCATGGCTTACGGAGGAAGAATTCTGTTCCACTTCCCCATGGAGATAAGAGGAAATAAACAAGAATAAGAACTAGAAAGAAAATAGAAGAAAACCCAGAGGGGTGTGTATATATGTGCTTGTACATGTATGTGTAGTGTGACCTAAGTGTAAGTAGAAGTAGCAAGACGTACCTGAAATCTTGCATGTTCATGAGACAGAAAAAAGGACACCAGCAATCCTACCATCATGTAAAACAATTACAGGCTTTCGTTTTACACTCACTTGGCAGGACGGTAGTACCTCCCTGGGCGGTTGCTGTCTACCAACCTACTACCTATATATATATATGTATATATATATATATATATTCTTTTTTTCATTTTTTATTAACAAATCGGCCGTTTCCCACCAAGGCAGGGTGGCCCGAAAAAGAATATCTTTCATTATCATTCACTCCATCACTATCTTGCCAGAGGCATGCTGACACTACAGTTATAAAACTTCAACATTAATACCCTTCCTTCACAGTGTAGACACTGTACATCCCATCTCCAGTCTGCCGGTTTCCCTGAATCCCTTCATAAATGTTACCTTGCTTACTCTCCAACACTACTTTAAGTTCTGAAAACCATTTGTCTCCATTTGCTCGTGTAAAAGACACACAGACATGTTGGAAATCCATGCCTCTCGCACAAAACACCTCCTTTACCCCTTCCCTAAATTACCTATTTATACACTCTCAAAGTCATTGTACTTCATTCCACCATCTGTACATGTCCAAACCATCATAGTAACCCCTCCTCTGCCCTCTGGATAATAGTTTTCATAATCACGCACCTCCTCCCAATCTCCAAACTACGGATTCTCTGAATTATATTCACACCATACATTGCTCTCAGACATGACATATCCACTGCAACATTCACCATAACATTCACCACGGATGCCTCACACCCATACACGAGCGTTTGTATAACTATACTCCCATACATTCCCCTCTCTGCTTTCATGGATAAAGTTCTTTGTCTCCACAGACTCCTCAGTGCACCACTCACTTTTTTCCTTTCGTAAATTCTATGATTCTTCTCATCTTTCATAGACCCATCTGCTTACACGTCCACTCTCAAATATTTGAATACATTCACCTCTTCCATGCTTTCTCCCTCCCTGGTATCCAATCTTCCGTTATTAATTTTTTTTTGTTATTATCACCACCTTACTCTTAATTCACTTTTAATTTTCTTCTTTTACATACCCTACCAAACTCATCAACCAAACTCTGCAACTTCTTTTCACAGTCTCCGAAAAGCACACTGTCATCAGCAAACCGAAACTGTGACAACTCTCACACCTCTTGCCAATACCCGAACATTCACTTTTCTTACAACTCCATCTATAAATGTATTGAACAACCATGGTGACATTACATATCCCTGTCTATGGCCTACTTTTACTGGGAAATAATCTCTCTATCGCATAAATACTCTAACCTGACCCTCACTATCCTCGTAAAGACTCTTCAGTGCTTTTAGTAAACTACCTCCTATTCCAAACATTTGCAACAACTGCCACATTGCTCCCTATCCACCCTATCATACGATTCTTGCAAATCCATAAATGCCACAAAAACCTCATTACCCTTATCTAAATACTGTTCACCTGTATGTTTCACTGCAAACAATTGGTCTACACACCCCCTACCCTTCCTAAAGCCTCCTTGTTCATCTGCTATCCTGCTCTCCGTCTTACTCTTAACTATTTCAATAATAAATCTACAATATACTTTACCAGGTATATTCAACAGGCTTATTCCCCTATAATTTTTACACTCTCTTTTGTCCCCTTCGTCTTTATACAAAGGAACTATGTATGCTCTCTGCCAATCCTTAGGTTTCTTACCCTCTTTCATTCATTTATTAAATAAAAGCATTAACCACTCCAAAAGTATATCCACAACTTCTTATAACATTTCAATCATTATCCCATCACTGCCAGCTACTTTACCCCCTTTCATTCTACCCACTGCTCCACGAGCCTCCCCCACACTCACAACTGGTTCTTCCTCGCTCCTATAGGATGTTGTTCCTCCTTGCCCTATACACGAAATCACAGTTTCATTATCTTCATCAACATTTAACAATTCCTCAAAATATTCCCTCCATCTTCCCGTTACCTCTAACTATCCATTTAGTTACTCTCTTCACCTATTTTTAACTATCAAATCCATTCGTTCCCTGGGCTTTCTCAACATATTAACGTCACTCCAAAACTTATTATTTTCAAAAAAATTCGTTGATAACATCTTACCACTCTCTCATTTACTCTCTTTTTACATTGCTTCACCACTCTCTTAACCTCTCTTTTTCTCTCCATATTCTCCTCCCTCCTTGTATCACTTCAACTTTATTAAAACCTCTCATTTGGTAACTTTTCTCTGTTACTACTCTCTTTACTTCATCATTCCACCAATCGCTCTTCCCTCCCTCAACCACTTTTCTAAAACCACAAACTTCTGCTAAACATTCTAACACTATATTCTTAAACTTACCCCATGCATCTTCTACTCCATTGCCTACTCTCTTACTAGCCCATCTGTCCTGGAACAGTCGTTTATATCTTACCCAGCAACCTCCTCCTATAATTTATTAACCTTCAGGGAGAGGAGAGCCTTTTTTCATAGATTAGATTGAAGAATTAATTCTAAATACTCTACATGGCAACTTCTGTGCCGACTGTGTTGACAGCCTGCAGGCTGTCAACAAGGAGGGGGTGCAACATACTGAAATGTGGCGTGTCGTAACCGTAGAGTTTCACATCAAATAAACAAACCAAAAAAAAAAAAAATCAGAAATAAGTTATTGACGTTGGTTTCCATTTTCTGTGATAAGTATTAATAGGATTGTCATGATTTTTGCACACGTTATTGAATAAGGATGGTTCTACAAACACCCAGGGATGATTTGCTGTTTTTTACAGCTTTGATTTTAATTTTTTTTTCAGAAAAAAAAATCACTAACTTCAACTTATTATGGAATGTATTGACAATATCGTTGAAACGGCTTAAGTTAACAATAATTTATCCTTTATTTTTCATCTGATGTTAACTAGGGCATTGTATATCTTTCCAATTTTGTAGAAAAAGGAAAGTCCTATGACCCATAAAATTGCGCATAATTTATTTTTTTCTACCTAACTTTAAAGCTAACAGTCAAAACAAACACAGTCTCTATGTGTTTTTATGCTACTTAATCCACTGTCACACTCTCATTGCAATCTGACCAAAAAAAAAAAAAAAAAAAAAATTCGGTGATTTCGTTTGCCTCTACCTTCACCTCTCTCTTACTTGATGCTTCCATTTTTCTTGTATTCCATCTACCTTTTACTCTCACTGTAGCTGCAACTAAAAAGTGGTCTGATATATCTGTGGCCCCTCAATAAATATGTACATCCTGAAGTCTACCCAACAGTCTATTCTAAACTTAGAAAGAATCCCTTAGAAACCGTTAACAGCAATTTCAATAAAACAATAAAACTTCCACTAAAAGGCAAAGATGAATTAATTAAACAATTTACTTCCACTAATCCATCTTTACCTTACATGACTCAAGAAATCGTAATGACACGATTGCAAATAAACCATACCCGCGGCAGGGATTGAACCCGCGGTCATAGAGTCTCTATGACCGCGGGTTCAATCCCGGCCGGGGGTATGGTTTACCTTACATGTATGGACTAATAAAAACACACAAACCAGGTAATCCAATCAGACCAATTATTAGCTCCATAGGATCAGTTTCGTATAAATTATCCAAATGGCTTGTTGACATTTTGAGCCCTATTGTTGGTAAAATTTCTAACTTCAATGTTAAAAACAACTTAGATTTAGTTGATAAATTAAGCTCCTTGACTGACTTAAATGATTTTGACATGGTTAGTTTTGATGTTACTTCCTTGTTTACGAATGTTCCTGTTGATGATTTATTAAGTTTCTTATCTGAAGAACTCGTTAATTATGATTTACCATTAACTGTTCCTACCATCATTAAACTTATTAAACTTTGCATTGTTGATGCAAAATTTGTATTTAATGATAAATTTTACACTCAGAAATTTGGCATGGCAATGGGGAATCGTCTTTCACCTGTTCTTAATAATCTATATATGGAATTTTTTGAAACAAGATTGCTTAACACAATCCTCCCTAATATAGCAAAATGGTTCAGATATGTCTATGATATTTTATGTCTTATACCCAAGAATGTAGATATACACCATTTCCTTGGCAAATTAAATAGCTTAGCCCATTCTATAAACTTTACTGTTGAGTTTGAGGGAAATAACTCATTTCCTTTTCTAGATGTTTTAATTATTAAGAGTAATAATGAATTCAAATTTAAAATTTACAGAAAACCTATAAATAACTGTTCCTATGTACACTATTATTCTTCCCATCAAGATAAAGTTAAACTGTCTGTTTTCTCATCAATGTTTTTGAGAGCTTTACGTATTTGTAGTCCAGAGTTCATAGATGAAGAAATATCCAAAATTTATGAAATAGCCAATGATCTGAAATACCCGAGGAATGTGATTGATTAATCATTTAAAATTGCTAGAAATACTTTTTACAACCCAAAAAAGGGACAACCAACCTTATTCAACTAAAAATATGTTGGTTCTCCCTGACCATGAAAACTTGGTTAATATGCCTTCTCTTCTTAAGACTTTTAATATAAAAGTTGTATTTAAAAATCTTGATACAGTAAAAAAACTTTTGATAAAGAATTCCCTCCAAAATGCTGACGGATGTGTCTATAAGATTCCTTGTAAAATTTGCGATAAAGTTTATTA
>NC_091361.1:8959902-9002402 GCF_038502225.1 Cherax quadricarinatus | reverse complement strand
CACTCTCAGTGTTGGCGTCACTCTCAGTCTTGTTATCTCAGTGTTGGCGTCACTCTCAGTGTTGGCGTCACTGACAGTGTTGGCGTCACTCTCAGTGTTAGTGGGTATTTGATAAAATAGCAATGTTGAAGGAGCCATAAGATGAGCCTTGCGGGTTTTCATATGAATTTATACTTCAAGTATAATTTGTCCAGTCATCAAACCCGGTTATAAATTGATGGCAAAATTTATTTGTACATACAATGAATGGTCTGCGAACATAACAGTCCATTTTATCAGTTGTAGAAAAATAAATCATCTAGTCTCTGTGTACAACTTCTCCATTTCACAGTCTCCTGGTAAAATATTCTATCCATCCACATCTCATTTTTGTACCAGCTTGTCTTCTAGTTTAATATAAAATAGGAATCGAAATTTTGTTGAGGGATGTTTACTGCGGTAATTTATGAGATCTACTATAATGACAAATTCAGTGGAATCGCTGCGATGGTTGATTTTGGATGAAAATCTAATATTTTTAAATTGATTTGCCTAGTTTAACAGTACAGGATCTTCCATCAACTCCTTAATCTGTTACATCTACAGTCACCTGGCACGCTTCCATTTCTTTTCTCATCGGTTCTCCTTCATTACCAATACTTTCTCTGACATAGGCGGTAGATTGGCACAAGAACGGGACCCACTATTGCTTTCTCTGTATACGGTGACGAATTTAAGCAATACCTTGAATTAGTTCAAGTATCGAGCATTCTGTATCTACTGTAGGATTAGGATACAATTTGGAAGAGACAACGTTGTTAATAATTAACACATCATTCATAGTAAGCTTCCCTGGTGCTTCTGAAGTTAAATTTTTTTTTTTTTTTTTTTTTTTTTTTTTTTTTTTTTTTTTTTTTTTTACACAGGGTTTGACAAGGTTAAGGATCCCTAGTTTTATTCACAAGCTATTTACAGGTTAAGGATTCCTAACTTTATTGACACGCTAAGAGCTGTTACCTACATCAGCTCATTTGAAAGCATTTTTATTGTTATCAGACATACAAGTAGGGAACAGGATGAAGTTGGAGCCATCTGTGGGCCAGCATTTTCATTTGATCAACTGACTTTATCTCGTTGACATCATTATGCTGTACGAATGTGTTCCATACTCGAGTCATCCTGGGTATATATGATCTCAGATGGAGTGATGTTCTGGGAAAGGGTACAGCCATACTGAATTTGCTGCTTTCTGCCCGTCTTGTGGCATAAAAGTATGGCTTTAAAGCATCAGGAGAAATTCCTACGATTGATGCGTTATCGATAGTCGTTAGCGACGTCCTCTCCTTCAGATTGTGTCCTGAACCTGTAGTGGATACTCTAAGCTCGATACGTTTTTAAACACTTTTCACTTTTCTTCTTTGTACTCCAGTTTTCCAATCCAGAGTCATAATTTCTTGTATATCCTTCAGACATTTTTAGCTAATTATGAAAAATATTGAGACATTATTGAGATACTATAAATCAAGTAGAGATACTCAAGTGATACAAATTAATTTCAAATAATTTAGCCTAGTACATGTATCAACAGAAAATTATTAATAAAATATTTTTTTTAAGTTCATTATCCTCTTTATTTGGGAAATAACTGCAATTATCTTCCGTCTATTTTACACTCCCACTTATATCACAAAGAACAGTTTCACAAAAATATTTGTAAATTAATATAAAAATACAAATATTTTATTCACAAAAGAACTTTTGTTAGTCACCTAACATATTTTTCTATAAATAAACAAACTCACTTGTCCACAGGTAATATTATATAAAATATAATTATTAGGCCTTTTTCAAGAATTTACCAGTTAAGAATATTGCATTGTTTCGATATTTGTTAAATTTAGAAATTTTAAATCATTAACTAAATTTTAAATCATTAACTGAATGAATTACTATTGTGTAAAATACTCACAAATTCATTATTTCATACTCGGGTGAGATTTCACAAATATATTCAGGTTTTTACACTATTGTTGGTTCTTAGGTTTGGTAAAATACGTGAAGATACAGGACAAGTTTTTCAAGACGCTGATCCTATTGATATGATGACCAGCATCGAGTTATTATTATTATAATCAAGGGGGAACCGCTAAACCCGGAGGATTATACAGCGCCTGGTGGGGGGGGGGAGATGTGTAAGGCATTCAGGCTTAATTCGGGGAACTGGAGCACAGATCCAATTCCCTAAATCAAGAGCCCCTCACAAACATCAAGGAACCTTCCTTGAGGGGACCAGCATCGGATCTTTTGCTCATTTGAGGTGTTTCCCTGACTTACCCGTCCACTCCTTTAAAACTGATATTTGTTGTTAACTACTTTCTACTTACAAGAAATATTGTAACAATAAAATATTAAATAAATATAAACATTCTATAAATTATGGAGAAAGTGTTGAAATAATAAAAATATTTTTGTAATCAAATATAAAAATATTTTCAAATTTATCTAATAAAAACTAATAACTGTAATAAAATAATTATAAGTAAAATTATGGTGTACATTAGTATTGAAATAAATTATTTTTTTTCGGTTTGGGTGGGAGCCTAGGCAGGTATGTGCGCCTTCAGCCCTCGAAGGTCTTAAACAGATTGCACATTTAGAAAGAATAAACAAAATAGGTTAAGTAAGAAGATGTACAAAACTGGGATGGAAGGATGGAGTCGAAGAGGTCGTCGCAGGTGTTGGAAGGAACAGGATAAAGACGGCCTTGAGGTCCAGGGGCTTGAACATAACGAATAGGCTTGTGTTTGTCCGAAGTGAGAGAAGTGGTTTTTAGAGCTAGACGCGCTGCTGAATTGTGAGCAACTTAACATTTATTAAAGGATAAAGAGATACTGAATTGGAGGGCATGAGTCCTGGAAGTGGAAAGTAAATTGCCTGCATTCTGGAGGAAGGCGTGGATACTGTAGTTCGGAGGGCCAATTGACCGGTGATTTCAGCACCATTATTGCAAGAAAGTGATTGAATGGTTCATAATGAATGGCTGATAATGACTTTCCTCTGTTTCATGACCACCCTGCCATGATGGGAGAAGGGCGAAGGGCTAAAAAAAATATCTTGTATTTCTTGCAAAAAATCATCCTACTGTGAGTGCACCATTGCAACTAGCACTTAACAATACCTTTTCAAATAACAGTGAGAAATATACTCTTCATAGCATGCACAACCCGGTGTTCAAGACTTGACAACAAAATTTCTGAAACATCTTCAGCAATTCTTCCAATTCCAGTCCCCTACCCCTACAAATTTCAACAACTTCACATGTGATGACTGGATCAACTCACCACAGCCCAGCCTTCCGTGAAACAAGATTGAGAGAGGAGACACACTTAATGGACTCAGATTTTTGTATGATAAACGACGAGGCAATCTCCTCTGCCTGTCGAGGGGTGGACAACGAGGCGTGAGAGGGAGGGAAGGAGCAACAAGACTGAAGGATGAAGTTAGAAATGACACTTTCAACTGTAGCAATTCATTTGATAAAGTTTCATTTATGAATAAATACATTATATATATATATATATATATATATATATATATATATATATATATATATATATATATATATATATATATATATATATATATATATATATGTCGTGCCGAATATGTAAAACTGGTCAGTTAGCAAGAACTCATTTAAAATTAAGTCGTTTCTAAAATTTTCTCTTATACGTTTAAAGATATATTTTTTTCATTAATGTTAATGTAAAAATTTTTAATTTTGCACCAAAAGAATCTTAGAAAACTTACCTAACCTTATTATAACAAGAGCAATTTATTTTACCGTATCCCAACTAAATATATTTTAAATACGTTTACAATAATTTAGTACTAAACAAACACAATCAAATATAATTTTATATATATATATATATATATATATATATATATATATATATATATATATATATATATATATATATATATATATATATATATATATATATATATATATATATATATTTGAAAGAGAAAAAAATATTGACTGCCAATAAGTCACTGAGTTTTAATTTGGTTCACAGCTCAAATGATAATTAACCGCAACTTACTTTCTGGGTATATTTCAGCTCAGTAAATTATAATATTTATAAATGACTGACATATGATGTTGACGACGAAACAACTGATAATCAATAATAACTACAACATTGAGGTAAAGTAATGCGCATAATCTTAGTGATTATTTTTTTGAACATGAAGTCATGCAGTTTTATATATATTGTATATGAATAATCATTCATAGCGACCACTAGGGGGTTTCTGGTCATTGCTCATCTCTTGATTGCAAATGGGTGGTCCTGTGGTTTAAAGCGTCATGTGGTTCTCGCTTACCATGAGGCAGGCCAGTACAACGTGGGTTCCAATCCTTGGCTAGCGCAGTGTTGTTATTGATCAATACCACTCGTTCGTGGTTATAATAATATGTAAATGCTACTCGTGAGGCTAGTACACCAAACAGGGATGAGAATGAAATTAGCTTAGAAGCTCCCACACCTCCGTATGTCCTCGGATGGCGGCCCAACAGCTAGCTGTGTGCTGGCTGCACCATTCTTGTAGGGTTGGGTGGTCCTGTGGTTTAAAGCGTCATGAGGTTCTCGCTTACCATGAGGCAGGCCAGTACAACATGGGTTCGAATCCTTGGCTAGCGCAGTGTTGTTATATATATATATATATATATATATATATATATATATATATATATATATATATATATATATATATATATATATATATATATATATATGTGTGTGTGTGTGTGTGTGTGTTTTATTAACTCATCGGCATCTCTCACGAAGGCAGGGTGACCCGAAAAAGAAGAAACACTTTCATTATCATTCACTCCATCGCTGTCCTGCCAGAGACGTGCCTACACTACAACGCCCTTCCTTTAGAGTGCAGGCTCTGTACTTCCCACCTCTAGGACTCAAGTCCAGCTAACCGGTTTTCCTGAATCCCTTCTAAAATGTTACTTTACTTACACTCCAACAGCACGTCAAGTCATAAAAACCATTCATCCTCACTCGCTCCTATCTCACAGGCTCACTCACGCTTGCTGGAAGTCCAAGCCCCCTTACCTGGAGTATACCTGGAGAGAGTTTCAGGGATCAACGCCCCTACGGCCAAGTCCGTGAGCAGGCCTCGTAGGGGATCAGGGCCTGATCAACTAGGCTGTTACTGGTTTCCGCACGTAAACCGAAGTAAAAACCACAGCTCGGTTGATCAGATACTGAATTTAGGTGCCTGTCCAGCACCTTCTTGAAGACAGATAGGAGTCTATTGGTAATCCCCCATATGTATGCTGGGGGGCAGTTGAATAGTCGGTGTTGTCTCTCAGCGTACTCGTGGCTCCCCTGCTTTTCACTGGGGTGATGTTGCATATCCAGCCGAGTCTTTTGCTTTGATGAGCAATGTTTCGTGTGCATATTTGGTACTAATGCCTCTAGGATTTTCCAAGTTTACATTATCATGTATATTTCTCGCTTCTGTTCCAGGGCATAAATTTCAACGGACTTCAACCGTTCCCAGTAATTTAGGTCCTTTATCGTATATCTATGTGTGCCGTGAAAGTTTTCTGTACGCTCTCCAGGTCAGCAATTTCGCCTGCCTTGAAAGGAGCCATTAGTGTACAGCAGTATTCCAGCCTTGAGAGAACAAGCAATTTGAAGTGCATCATCATGGGCTTTAGATCCCTACTTTGGAAGGTTCTCATTATTCATCCTGTCATTTTTCTAGCAGATTTAGTAGATACGTTGTTGTGGTCTTT
This sequence comes from Cherax quadricarinatus, assembly GCF_038502225.1. Taxonomy (NCBI): domain Eukaryota; kingdom Metazoa; phylum Arthropoda; class Malacostraca; order Decapoda; family Parastacidae; genus Cherax; species Cherax quadricarinatus. Next base: position 8,996,599 of record NC_091361.1, on the reverse strand, counting down.
TAAAGTGAGATCCTCTGACTTTGTCACTCTCAGGTCCTTAATATTAGTTTCTCGCTCTATTGCATGGTTAAAATTTGTTTTATACTATGATACAGTTTTAATTTCCCTGAGTTTTCCATATCGGAGTAATTGAAATTTCTCTTCACTGAACTTCATATTGTTTTCTGCGGCCCATGTAAAGATTTGGTTGATGTCCGTTTGAATTCTTACCGTGTCTTTGATGGATGACACTGCCCAAAAAATATGGGTGTCAACCGCAAAGGAAGACACGGTGCTGTGGCTTACATCTCAGTCTATATCAGATAAGAGGATGAGGAACAGGACGGGAGCGAGTACTGTGCCAGTATACATGTGTTCTGTTTGTTACGAAGCGATAAATCCTTCTACCAACTTTTCCCGTTATTCCTTTATCACGCATTTTGTGCGCTATTACACCATGGTCGCACTTGTCGAAGGCTTTTGTAAAGTCTGTGTATACTACATCTGTCTGCTCTTCTCTTACTAAGCCCGGTATACCACAAAGTGACTCGAACGGTATTTCGCAGCATTCCTGAAACCTTCCACATCCACAAAGACCAGTTCGATAAGTTCTTATTATCAGCCGTAGTATGCGTATATACTTACGGTGTGAGGTCGAAACGATAACTGAAACTTCAGGAAGAAGTGAGGGTACCAACAATACCCGATAAGTTAAACTGCCCTTGTCTATCGAGAGGAAATCCTGGCTTATCCAGAGTTGGAATGGTAGGCTCCTTCATAACATTTAATTAATGATCTGAGTGGAGTATTAGTTAATCAGGTCGCCAGTCACAATAACACAGTTTTGTTCTGGACGAAATGGTCATTTTAGCATAATTTGAGAATGCAAAATCCAAATATGGTGAATTTTATGCTGAATTTACAGTTCGTCACCCTCAAAATGAAAATATAATACACAAACTGCAATATACTATATACATTAAAAAGAGCGAGAATGTCCTTATTGACACTTAAATAGTTGAACAAAGCAAAAAGGAAATAACTGAAAAATGTTTGTTATATCACTACATACTGACACACGTCTAAAGCTTGTCCACTAAATTTTTTAAAACTGAATTCTGTAATTATGTCGATCAGAAGTTAAATAATATATCATATGAAATGTAAGGACGTACATTTCAATATAACTTTGCAATATTTACGAACAATTGACTTGAATTCATTTTGATGTAAACAAGAGATGATTTGAAGACAACATTTTAGGACTGGATTAGTTGACATCAGAATCGGTTTCAAGCTTGAATCACTCCGATTCCATCCCCTATTATGATATGTTGGTAGTTGTGATGTATTGATATGTGCATTCATCCTAACTAACGTTTAGTAATGAACATGGAAGAAGTGAAAATTAACGGCATTTTTAGTAGGCGGCAATGGTTTTATTTTTACTGTCTAAGAGAACAACATGTGCTTTGCTTCAGTGACGAAATCATTTTGTTGCACCCTGTATATCCTGCAAGACAAATTCCTCTGGTTTCCTTTACCAGATCACCAACGTCAGTCACCATTATGACGTTCATAGTGTTTCAGAAAACATTTCTGGATATTTGTTTTCTGTGAATGGATATATAAGACTTACATTTAGACAATTCACTCAAATATAATACTGTTGATATTGCTGATCCTTTATTTATATTTTCACTAAATACTCCGTGAATAGTATGCTTTAATGGAATATTTTTTGAAAAGCTCTTCATCAACCAAGCGTTCTTCAACAAATTTTTTAACTTCATGGTGGGCAAGATCACAGGTAGAATGTAGGGAATTTGTGAATTCTGCTTATAAATCGTTTTAAGTACGAGAATGAAATTCTGATGGAAAAAATATCTTGTATCTTTGGAAGGTGGTTACTATGTTCTTTTTGTTGTAATTTAAAGTCACTTTGAAACTACTGCTTATTCTTAAGCTGCTAACCATTCCTTTCCTGTTATTTGAGCTACTCCTGGACATCGCCAGAGTCCATTTGGTTGAAATATTAGCTGAACATTTGACAACAAAGCTGAAAACCCTAAACTCTGGTGCCATGAACCTTATTAAGTTGGTACATTTCAGTAAGATAAACAGGACCACACCACAACATTTAGCTGAAGGGGAACAGCTTCTAGACCACTATCATATAATCAAGGATGCCCTGGAGGACAAGCAGAATGCAGTTGGAGTATACACAGATCATGGTGTAACAGCACACACAATAAATGCTTAAGGGATAACTGGATCTTCATCTTTCTAACCTATCGAACACAAAGAGTAGCAGTAATCAGTGAAAACTTCTGTTCTGCAAGGCACAGTACTCGTCCCCATCCTGTTCTTCATCCTCATATCAGGCATAGACAGATGTGTAAACCATAGCACCGTACCATCCTTCGCAGACGATACAAGGATCTTCATGACACTGTTATCCTTTGAGGACACGGTAAATCTCCAAGGAGATATAAACCAAGTTTTCCACTGGACAACGGAAAGCATTATTTTTATTGAAGACAAAAACAAATTTCAACTACTCTGTTATGGCAAACTGGAGGAAATAATAGCTAGAAATAAGTATACAACAAACTCTAACTATACTATAGAGCTAAAAAGTAGCGTTAAGACTTGGAAGTGTTAATGTTAGATGATCTCAACTTCAAGGATCTTAACAGTGTCACTATCACATTTGTGAAGATAATAATATGGATAATGAGAACCCTCAAAACAAGGGATACCATAATGATGATCCTATTTTAATCACTTTTTTCTCTCTAGGCTGGAATACTTCTGTACACTAACAGCTCCAATCAAGGCAGGTGAAAGCGCAGATCTAGATAATGTACACAGAACCTTCACTACACTTAATAAGATCCGTCAAACACAGAATACTTGGAGACACTCGACTTGTACTCACTGGAGCACAGGCGAGAGAGATACATCATAATCTATGCCTGGAAATTCCTAAAGGGACTGGTCCCAAATCTGCGCACAAAAATCACTCCTTACAAAAACAGAAGACTGGTCAGACGATGCCACATACCCCCAGTGAAAAGAAGGGGCGCCATTAGCACACTAAGAGAAAACACAATAAGTGTCCGGGGGCCTAAGACTGTTCAATAGCCTCACACCAAGCATACGGTGAAATAATAATAGCCACCCTCCTCCCCACCCACCTTCAATAATGAGTTGGACAGATACTTAAAGCCAGTACCCGATCAGCCGGACTGTGGTTTATACGCAGGACTTCGTGCGGCTAGCAATAACATCCTGGTTGATCAGACCCTGATCCACCGCGAGGCCTGGTCAAGGACTGGGCTGCGGGGGCGTTGACTCCCGGAACACCCTCCAGGTAGACGGCATGTAGGTAGTCGCTCAGGTCTTGTGGAACATAGGAGTATTGTGATCATACCCATGTACTGTAGTTCCCCTGTTAAAGGATAATGACGTCTTTAGATCAGCTGATTGTTAAATCCCTCAACAGCATTTGAAATCCATCCTATTTTAACGTAAGGTTTGGAACTTTCACATTCTCTTTGGATGTTATGAAATGTAACAGCTTATCATGTTACCGCTTTTCAGAATATTCAGGAAAGGGGAGGAAATGAAGGAATAAAATCTGCCACAGTACTTGCGAAAATGAGGTTATGAGCCCTCTTAAGCCTGTATATACCTTGATAGCAAAGAAAGGTTCATCACTGCCTTTTCCAAACAGCCCGCTCTCGACCCAAACATCAGTATATACAAAACCATCCAAATGATCACCAACAGCCTTCGAATGTTCAGAGATATGTGATGTCCACCATGGAATGGTATCAATTTATTTATTTTGCAACAACCCATTTCAGTTCCATCAGGATGTAGAATAGGGCTGGATCTAGGTTGGCTTCGCTGATTCTCGACACAAAAGTGAAAACCTAGTTCAGTTGATTTTACCTCACTGACGTAATCTCTGTTCACTTCCGAGTGCTCGAGCAACACCTGCTCGACCAGATTCATTTTTGTCTGGGTAGATCTAGCTAAAAAAAAACTGTGAATCAGTTAGCTTAATTCTTGATGATGATTCAAGCAATAAAAGATAAATGAAGCACCTGGTGTTTGTCCTCTTTGCCACGCAGCCATATGAGTGGTGTGGAAGGTGTTTGTCCCATTAAGATTCTCATCGAGGATACGAACGTTTCCTGCAGCACAGTTGATAAGTTAATTGGCAAGCATAACTGAGACAATGTTCCGCTTTCTGGAGTAGTTGCACTAAATCCCTGGACCTTGTAGCTTGATGTAAAGCACTAGCTAGATGAATATGCTTTGGTATTCATTTTTTGCCAATACTGATGACATAAACCAGATCTTGCAATACATTCAGTATCTTACTCTGTGGGGGGTAAGGGGGACCACGTTCTTTTCTTTTAGAGTCATGATCTTCCAGTAAAGACTCATCCCCAAATATCAACCTCAGCGGGAAAATATAAGATAGGAACTGCTTCATTAATGCAACAATAGATTACCAGGTACTTTCAGAGCAAGGTAGTTAGAAATTGTTAGATTTTCGTCAATTACTTGTCTCTCAGCACAATAAAATGGGATGAAATTATTAATAATGAAGCTTTTGTTATGGTCTCTCAAAATACAATATGAAACTTTTTGCCTGAAAATATTATTTCCACATTTTTCAGAAGCTTAGTGAGATTTTTTCTTATTTAGCCTTCGTAGACTATTAAATATACTGTTAAAGGTTGCTGTCTACATACGATGACATGGGTTGTTAGGCTCATTATTTGTAGCAGAAACAAAAGCTGAAAACCTTTTGGGATTCTGGGATTCTACATTTCCAACCCACTTGAATCCTTAAATATTTCTTTTTAAGGAATGTGACCAGATTACAGCAGCTGGAAAAAATGAGAGTGTTGACGAGTCATCAAAGTAATTCTAATTGCTTATATCAAAACTTCGCAAGCATCAAAGTATCCCCATTCACAGAATTATATTAAAAAAAAAAATTGAACATCCATAACTGAGAAGAAAATGATATGCGAGTAAACAGTATTTCTGGCAACTTCTGAATGAGTCAGACTGAGTTACATGTCCTACGTGAGATATTGTAAGAATTTTGCTTTCGATTAACATACACTCAGTGGCCATTTTATTAGGTACACCCTTCTAGTATTGAGTAAGGTTTTCCCTCCCTTTGCCCTCAGAGCAGCCTGAATTCTTTGTTGAATGCACAGGCAAGAGGGATCCATGGATTCATGTTGTTTACGTCAAATTGTGACTCTGCCATCAGCTTGCCTCAGCAGAAATCACGATTCGTCAGACTAGGTGACTTTTTTTTTATCTTCATCTGTTCAATTTTTGTGAGACAGCACCCACTGTAATCTCACTTCCCTGCTCTTAGCTGACAGGAGTGGAACTGGTGTGGTCTTTTGCTGCTGCAACACATCCACTACAAGGTTCGACATGTTGTGCATTCAGAGATGCTCTTATGCATACCACTGTAATTCATGTATATTTGAGTTACTGTTGCCTTCATGTCAGCTTGAACTAGTCTGGCCATTATCCTCTGACCTCTCTCATTAACAAGGCATTTTTTGCCCACAAAACTGCCGTACAACGAAGGTTTTGTTTTTTCACACCTCTGTAAACTTTAGAGACTGTTTTGTAAGAAATTCACAGGAGATCATCAGTATTTGACATACGTAAACCACCCCTTCCTGCACCAACAATTATTACATGGACAAAATCATTTAAATCCCATTTCTTCCCCATTCTGATCTTCGTTCCGAGCAACAAACGATTGTGTTGATCATGTCTGCATGCTTTTACTAAAAATTAAGCTGCTGCCGCGTGATTGTTTGATTAGATATTTGCATTTACGAGCAGGTGTACAGGTGTACCTAATAAACTGCCCACTGAGGAACATGTTCATGAAAATATTAAAATCTAGTAAAACACTAGGTTCATTTTCTATATAACTCTTTCTGAAGGAACTGTAGAATTAATATATGAATATATAGGAGAATGAGAGAACACGACAGGGATGGACGCCACTATACTGAAGTCTTCTTGATTGGTATTTTTAACACCATAGAGCAAAGATTAGCAAATACATGCTCTCAAAATCACAGGAACATAATACTGCAACATAAGACAACCTCACACCTTCCACTCACCATCACCAGTAACTCTCACTCTCACATATGCTGTGCATTCCCATTCTCTTGTATCATTTTGGGAGACCAGGGCCCCAGGACTGAAATAAATTCAATAAAGATGTATATTCACTTGTGTCCTTTCATCATTACCTTTCTCTCTAAAGATTTTATATTTCTTTCTAACAAAAAAACATGTTAGTTTGGAAGGATTTGTCCCGTCAAGTCGTATTTGATGAAGACACACAAGCAGCATTTGAAATTTTTTAAAACACTAAATATAGTCTGCACAGCAAGATTTTTCAACTCCGAGAAAGTAGTCTTAATAAAGTTCCCGGTCGCTGTTTATGTGTCTTTATTAACTACAAGGATATTATATATATATATATATATATATATATATATATATATATATATATATATATATATATATGTGTGCAAGGAATTCGCAAGAGCAGGCGAAATATACACAAACACTGATCTCTGGCTGAAAGAGACTCGAACCTACGAACCTTGGAACAAGGTACGCAGTGCTTTACCAATCTACCCACACTGGATAATACCTTGGAGTCCAGCTTGCGCTAGACTTTGATCCAAGGCAGCCAGCTTTCAGGGAGAAGGCTTACAGCTTTTCAGCTCATCCCCTGCATGCATCAGCCTTACTAGAGATATTAACAGCCAGAGATCAGTGTTTGTGTATATTTCGCCTGCTCTTGCGAATTCCTTGCATTGTTAATATCTCTAGTAAGGCTGATGCATGCAGGGGATGAGATGAAAAGCTGTAAGCCTTCTCCCTGAAAGCTGGCTGCCTTGGATCAAAGTCTAGCGCAAGCTGGACTCCAAGGTATTGTCCAGTGTGGGTAGATTGGTAAAGTATTGCGTACCTTGTTCCAAGGTTCGTAGGTTCGAGTCTCCTTCAGCCAGAGATCAGTGTTTATATATATATATATATATATATATATATATATATATATATATATATATATATATATATATATATATATATATATATATATATATATATATATATGAGGTAGAAGATAAGATAACCAGTTCCTGAGCCTAGCAGCAAGTGCTCAGTATCGTAGTCCTGATGAATCAAGTATTAAAGCACATTGGGTTTATATGCTGGTATCAGATGAGGTGTGGCTGTTGAAGGTATTGTTTCTGGTAGGCAGGATTACCCAGTAACAGTAGGTTATGTCCAAGAGTTGAGTCAGAGGTTGTAAGTATTTTTGAAGATGTCTTCTGTATCAAGATTCAATGATTTTGCTGTGTCTAACGAGAATCATTACATCACTGATATATAATACCGACAAGGTGAAGAATAACACACATGTGCAACAACTGGACATCTTTAATATGTAGACGTTTCTCCAAACTAGTGTCTTCATCAGTACAATACAATACAGGGACAAAAGCACGGAAGATGCAGAACATGAGGTAATTATTCCCTTATCCTAGCAGGTGTGCAGTACCATAATGTTGATGAATTTAATGATTGTAAAGACCTGCTGCTAGGCTGAGGGACTGATTACCATATGCTCTACCTCTTCATTCTCTTGGTTTTGTCGCAGTATTGTACTGATAAAGCCACTGGTTGGCAAAATGTCTACATACTAAAGATACCCAACTGATATATAGGTGTCTATTTCTTTACCTTGTCGATGTTATCAAAACTTTAAGTTTTTTTTATTTTCTCTAGTATTATGTACTCTTCAGTATTGTAGTATATATGGACATATTTCTATTTAATTTTTTTTGTTTTTTTATTTTCTGACTTGATGACGACAAAAACATCGACACATTAGCAAAAAAAGTGTCTAACCAACTTCTTATACGTTGAATTTTGACCTTCACGCAGCAATGATATCTAAATTTATCATCTTAAGTTCATCTTATTATAAGAACATTTAAGAAGAAACGTTTGACTTCTTTCTTTAATTCAACTTTGAATTTCGTGCAACATACGAGGTTGTTTAGTTAAATGAATAAATAAAATTTGAGTTTTTCTATTGATCAGAGGAAACGTTCCGCCACGATTGACTTTTTTTAAGACTGAAGAAGCCGCTCATGGCTAAACGTTTTCTCTCATAAATGTTCTGAACTGTCCTTTTTCCACATCTTGTCGATATCGCCATACCATTTTTAAGTTTTTCCATTGTTTATCTTATGTCGTCAATATATCATCATATACTCCCAGAGTATACGAAATTTTCTGTAAAGACTCCACAAATTGGCAGTAAAGTCCGAACATGAATTACTGAACACGAAAGATTTTTGCAGACACGTATCATTTTATATCAAAACATTCTATAACATTATTCAGTGAGAATTCTGTAACATCACTTTCAGGATTTTCTTCACAATTGTCAGTATTACGCTATTTAGACTAACTTAGACTTGTAATATAAGCTTGATGATCCAACCCGTCCAACACAGTTTTCAGAGAAGAAGGATAGAAAGAGCAGTAATCAGCGTTGTTTTGATAAAAAGTAATTCCAGTTAAGTCCTCTGTTTGTGTAAGATTTCAACCACGAGTGGACTTTGTCTAGCAATTAATATACATGAGATACACACAAACACACACACACACCACACACACACACCACACACACACACCACACACACACACACACACACACACACACACACACACACACACACATACACACACACACACACACACACACAAGAAACGACCAAGAGGTACGTCAGGAGTTCAACACAAGATTTAAAAAGGTATTTACAGTGGAAAGCAGTAGGACTCCAGGAAATCAGAACAGGGGGGCACACCAGCAAGTGCTGGATGATGTACATATAACCAAGGAGGAGGTGAAGAAGCTGCTATGCGAACTTGACACCTCAAAGGCGGTGGGACCAGACAACATCTCTCCATGGGTCCTTAAAGAGGGACCCTGAGGTATGGAAAATGGCAAATGTAGTCCCAATTTTTAAAAAGGGAGACAGACATGAGGCACTAAACTACAGACCTGTATCACTAACGTGTATAGTATGCAAGGTCATGGAGAAGATCATCAGGAGGAGAGTGGTGGGGCACCTGGAAAGAAAAAGTGTATAATTGACAACCAGCACGGTTTCAGGGAAGGAAAATCCTGTGTCACAAACCTACTAGAGTTTTATGACAAGGTGACAGAAGTAAGACAGGAGAGAGAGGGGTGGATCGACTGCATATTTTTGGACTGCAAGAAGGCCTTCGACACAGTTCCTCACAAGAGGTTACTGCAAAAGCTAGAGGATCAGGCACACATAACAGGAAAGGCACTGCAATGGATCAAAGAATATCTGACAGGGAGGCAACAACGAGTCATGGTACGCGACGAGGTGTCAGAGTGGGCGCCTGTGACAAGCGGGGTTCCACAGGGGTCAGTCCTAGGACCTGTGCTGTTCTTGGTATATGTGAACGACATAACGGAAGGGATAGACTTAGAAGTGTCCTTGTTTGCAGATGATGCGAAGTTAATGAGAAGAATCAAATCGGATGAGGATCAGGCAGGACTACAAAGAGACTTGGACAGGCTACAAGCCTGGTCCAGCAACTGGCTCCTTGAATTTAACCCTGCCAAATGCAAAGTCATGAAGATTGGGGAAGGGCAAAGAAGACCGCAAACACAATATAGTTTAGATGGCCAAAGACTGCAAACCTTACTCAAGGAAAAAGATCTGGGGGTGAGCATAACACCGAGCATATCTCCTGAGGCGCACATCAATCAGATAACTGCTGCAGCATACGGGCGCCTGGCAAACCTACGGATAGCGCTCCGATACCTCAGTAAGGATTCGTTTAAGACTCTGTAAACTATTTACGTCAGGCCCATACTGGAGTATGCAGCACCAGTTTGGAATCCACACCTAGTCAAGCACGTCAAGAAATTAGAGAAAGTGCAAAGGTTTGCAACAAGACTAGTCCCAGAGCTACGGGGATTGTCCTACGAAGAAAGGTTGAGGGAAATCGGCCTGACGACACTGGAGGACAGGAGGGTCAGGGGAGACATGATAACGACATATAAAATACTGCGCGGAATAGACAAGGTGGACAAAGACGGGATGTTCCAGAGAAGGGACACAGACACAAGAGGTCACAATTGGAAGTTGAAGACTCAGATGAATCAAAGGGATGTTAGGAAGTATTTCTTCAGTCATAGAGTAGTCAGGCCGTGGAATAGCCTAGAAAGTGAAGTAGTGGAGGCAGGAACCATACATAGTTTTAAGGCGAGGTATGATAAAGCTCATGGAGCAGGGAGAGAGAGGACCTAGTAGCAATCAGTGAAGAGGCGGGGCCAGGAGCTATGACTCGACCCCTGTAACCACAAATAGGTGAGAACAAATAGGTGAGTACACACACACACACATTAATTAATGAAAAAGTTCGGTGAAAAAATGAGTTATTTCAGTTAAATTTCACGCGAGGTACTGCAGGAGGCCTACGATCCCACCGTATAACGCTAGTGTTCCTAAACAGTGAGGATTTGTGAAATACCAAATTGAACATCCATTTGTTTTATTTGACGGTACTTTTTTAATTTTTTTTGTGGATGATTCCTGGTATCTGCGTTTAATTAACCTTGTCATTCTCTTGGAGGAGTGGCATGGCTTTATTCTACGCTAATAGGAATAGGTGAAAATTGCAGATTTGAACACATGCATTGTTGATGTTTTCTATAACTGGAGGCATGTTAGTAGACGATTAGGCAAACTTAGCTCTCTTCTTATGTTGATTTGATAATATCTTCTACAGGAAATACAGTAAGCCCTTATATCATTGGTCCGGTAGTTTTATCAGCCCAATATTCACAGTAATCCTGGAGATGGTGGACAGATAAAGTCACAGGTTGGCGAAAATTCTCCCCAGCAACATCTTGGAATCTTAGTACAAAGATTTCTGCAACGCTTTGCTTGATTATTCTACTGACATGACCTACTTCCAGTAGTGGTCTTCCTCACCTCTGTTGTCTTTCGCCTGCGTCACCTCTACTGTTTCAGGTACATAAGCCTACATCCTCGGACATCTGCTTCAGAGTCATCAACAGTGTTGAAGTGAACGCTTCCTAATAAGTCCGAGGGGACAGATCTACTCAATATTTTTCTTAAAGTCTTCCACCGTCTGCAACCGATTCACCAAACATAAGAGACTGACCACTGACCACCCCAAAGAATTTTTCTTTGTTTTCTTCCGTCTCCAGAATTATTCTTTGTAATAGGCTGATAATGCCACTGGTTGGCAAAATATCTCCAGAAAAAAGATACCCAAGGGTTGTACATGTCTTGTTTAACGCTCCAGATACAAGGTGGCAAGTGCAGAACTCGGAGGTGATGCCACCGCAGACTGAACTTCTACTTGTAGTTAACATTTCAAGAGGAGGAAAAAATAAGTTTAGTGAAGTTCGAAGTAGATCGTGATAAGTTCAGGTAGCTGGTGTCAAGGTTCCGAAGGAGCCATTTTACCTATCTCCCTCCTTACATAAAAATTTGGAGTACATTTGCTGTCTTCCATATCTCCGGTAGCTAGCCTGTGTCGATAGACTTGCTGAAGATTGTTGCTAGAGGCACGCACAGTGCCTCAGCTCGCTCTCTCAGGACTCTCGGAGAGATATCATGTCCCACCAGGTTCTTTCAGTTGTGTATTGTGTCCAACGTTAGCTGGTGCACCCTACTCAATCGGTTTCCTAGAAGCCTTTCTGTCCCTTCTAAGAATTCCTCCCTAAATCTATTGCTGAACTCCTCGCAGACTTGTGAGTTTCTGCCCTTCTTTCCTCAGCCTGATTACCTGGCACCTTTCTGTTTTCTTCCTGATGTGGCTATATAACAGCTATGGGTAACATCTGGCTGTCGTTGCTATGTCTTTCTCACACTGTCGTTGAGCCTCTCACATTATCCATGCATGCTCGTTTCTGGTTCTTCGACTCTGCTTATTTTTTCTAAGTTCTATACCTTTTATACTTTTTCTTTGCTCTAGCACATTTAGGTTTGGCCTCTGCACTTTTGGGTAAACCATGGACTCAGTCATTTCTTCCCATTATTTCTCTTGCTCCTGGGTAAGAATTTCTCCTCTGCTTCCATTCTTTGCTTCTTTTGGTGTAGCCAAAATGCCTGAGGCTAATGCCCAATGGCCGTTTGTGTCCTTATTATTTTCTTTTCCTGTTGACTTACTAAACAGCATTATTATTGCGTTAACACCATATCTATCCGGATATTCGCACTTATTTCCCTGATTTGTTGTCACATTACGTTCTGTAAATGTTAGTGTATTTGTGATTCACTTCTGGAACACAAGATGCCTTAGGAGCTTGGCCTGGCTGCCCCTCACTGACTTCTAGCAAAACTCGGCACTTTCAGATTAACTTATGAAATATTGGGCCTCACCTCACTGTTCAGTCCATGAGTTCCTTGTTACACGCTATTATTATTCACTGACTCTGTCCCGCATACTGAATGTTGACAAGTTCCTAGGATAGACCACTAACACTAAATCAGGAGCGCTTCTGTTAGTTGTTACTACCGCGTATTGCTATCTGTGTGTGTATGAGTTTGAGTGTTTAAATTCATTAAACTAATGTTACTTAAGCTCTTGTCTTTCCCTACAGTGTTGGTGGTAATGAGCGACGAGCAGGAGTATCGCCTCACACGCTACCTCATGGCTAACTACGACGCCTCGGTGCGGCCAGCTAGAAACTCCTCAGAGGCACTTTCCGTCGTGTTCGGCCTCTCCCTTCACAGCATCATCGACGTGGTCAGTGTCGAGCCAAGAGGCAAAGATTACTAACCATTAAAGGGTTTCTCACTTTGAACTTCATTTTTGTTAGATGCAGTCCGATAAAATATATGAATATTCGTCTTAACTTTTTAAACGTCTCTTTTTCTCTCTACAATCTACCTTTTACATTATTCTATTTTAACACAGTTCTATTCTCCCAACTCTTGCCATCCCTCAGAAGCTATGTAAATATAAATATAAATGTATATAGACAGGGATGCGTGATGTCACCTTGGTTGTTTAATATAGTTATAGATGGAGAAGTAAGAGAAGTGAATGCTCAGGTGTTGGGGAGAGGTTTGGTTTTGGAAGATAAAGAATCTAACACAAACTTGGAGTTGTCACAGTTGCTCTTTGCAGATGGCACTGCTTTTGGGAGATTGTGAAGAGAAGTTGCAGAGATGGATGGAAAGTTTTGGTAGGGTATGTAAAAGAAGAAAATTAAAAGTGAAAGAAAGACAAATGAGAAGAGAGTAACAAAAATTTAGGCAAAGAAAGATTGGATATCGAACTGGATGGAGAAGGTGAATTATTCAGATATTTGGGAGTGGACTTGTTAGCAGATGAGCCTGTGAAAGACGAGGTGAACCGCAGAATTGACGAGGGGAAAAATAAGTGAGTGGTGCATTGAGACATCTGTGGAGACAAAGAACGTTATCCATAGAGGAAAAGAGGGGAAATTATGAGAATATATTGGTACCAACACTCTTATATGTGTAAGAAGCATGGGTGGTGAATGCTGCAGGAAGTTGATAGCTGGAGGCTGCGAAGATATCGTGTCTGAGAGCAATGTGTGGTGTGAATATTACACAGAGAATCCGTAACTTGGAGATTAGGAGGTGCGTGGTTACTAAAAGTATTATTCAGAAGGCTGAGGAAGGGTTGTTGAGGTGGTTCTATCCAAATTTCAAGAACACTGAGCTACGCCCCAGTGTTTCCCCAGGTTGGACATCTATTTAGGCAAATTGTACACAGACATGAGGAGATAGTCTTTGAGCATCCTCCCTGCCAACATTAGGGACTTCATTATCTATGTTGATGAGCTCACATACTGTTTTGTATACACTCTTTGTCGCCGTTGTAGAGCCATTTGTATTTGAAAGAAATCAAGATTTTTTTTTCTAAAACTTGTGGCTACAGGCTTCTGTTCAGTGTCCTGGGGAGGGTGTGTGCTTTTCTAAAAGTTTACATACCCAGTTCATTGATGATGTCTTTTTAATTAACTCTAAATGAACTGCTTCATTTATACTTAAACCATTGTACTACCGCACTTTAACGTACAATGTATTGAACTCAATGGCAGCGAGCAGAGCCAATCAACTTCCTAATTAAAAATGAAAGCTCCTTTCTACTTCAACAAAAATAATTATTGGTGACTTCAGTCATTATCTTATAAAGAGTGATTTTGATGAACTTATCTGGTTTCACTCACTATCCAGTAGTGAGTGATCTGTCTGAAAACCCTTCAGTTATGGCGGCTAATCTGACCACAGACGATGATAAAGAATCTAAGGTGTCAAAGGAACGTGGTAAAGAATCAACTTACACAAATTGGTTTGGCAAAAAAGGAAACTGGCCGGAACTTTTGATTGTAATACTCTTCTCTAACGTGATATTAGTAACCAAATGAACGCCTTCAACAACAACATTTTTAATCTATAACACAAGTACATCCCTCATAGCGGCATGTAACAAAGGCATCAGATCACTTTCGGTTTGCTTTTAGTTGCCGAGAGGCCGTTACTGCCAAGTACAAGGCTTGGAGAAAATCCACTAGGAATTCCATATCTCATGAATGGAACTTATACAAATAAGACTATTGGCGATTTTAGTAAGTCCCATAGCAGGCTATTTCTATGAGGTGCCTTCGAACGATTGCATTAGCACTGCACTACACCTTATCAGAGATTACCTTCACGGTAGATTTCTAAGAATAATTCTTAATGGCAGAGGATGTGCAAGACACTTAGTGCCGGTTTTTGACTAGGAAGTGTACTTGGTTCATTGGTAAATAATATATATTTCTGTGACCTTTCTCCAGACTCCCATGCCTGAGCAAATGATTGTACTCTAATACTGAAATACCTGCTGTACTCAGGCACATCCGTCTCCGGCATTCAACTATTTCTACTGGGGAAAATGATGACAGGTTACATTTGCTTTTGAAAATAACACAAACGGTGATTGTTTCAAGGCGGCGTGATGTTAATACTAAAAGCGTGAAGTGTATATCTTAGGGGTGAAATCTGTCTATAAATGTCTATGAAGAATCTCGTGGTAAATCTTGCAAGTAAAGCAACAAAACAGAGAACAGCACTAAGGTGTATCTTTTTCCTTCTAAGGAGAAGAACACGTATGAGGTACTAGTACGCTCGCACCCTGAGAACGCACCACTTTCTTAGACTGTGTGATGTCGTCTCATCTATGACTAATAAAGTTCTCTCTCAACTTTGTTTGACCTCGATGCGTTTCTCACTTTTGCGAAGCCTTCAGCACCAGAGATAGTATATGGTTAGCCTTACTGTTATGTACAATTCAGTTCAATTCAATTCAATTCAAGTTTATTCTCCATAAGGGTTACATTGTGTGGTTTACATGTTATAAAATACTAATTACAGAGGGGGCCACTAGGACACCTAGCATGGTTAGGCATTTCGGGCAGACTTAGATTAATTCTTAACATTAAATCCTTACAGATTATGGTATTAAGGCTAAGTGACTATATCATAATTTGTGAGTTTAGCAAGGCTAATATTCTCAAGGTATTAATTACACTTGGCTCGTCTTCAGATAATATAAAGTTTCTGTACTAAATCATGGGAAGCAAATAGGAGCTACACTTTGACTGTTCCTTTCTGAAGAAAGTCACATCACCTGAGATCATTCATTCCTAGAATAACTCAACTCGGGAACATGTTCAAATTGTCTGAGGTTAGTAACAGCTCATAGGTTTTAAAACTCATTTGTTTTAAAACCACTTGGTTTTAAAACCCCTTGTGTAAGAGAGAGAGAAAGAGAGAGAGATAGAGAGAGAGAGAGAGAGAGAGAGAGAGAGAGAGAGAGAGAGAGAGAGAGAGAGAGAAAGAAAGAAAAAGAAAGAGTGTGTACGTGTACATGTTAAAAGCATATAACAGAGAACTAGAGGTAATTGGCCAGCCCTTTGCTCTGAGCTCGCCACCACCGACTGGAATGCTCTTCTCCAGGGGGATGTTGACAACCAAGTGAAAGCCTTCACTGGACACATCCTTAATCTGCAACAAGAACACTCCACCTCTAAATCGACAGGATGGGACCACCTCAACTAGTAGTCAAGAGAAGGCGGACCTCTTTGCTGAACACTTTGCTACCAAAATGCAAGTTCCTGATCCAGCAAGGGACCCTCCTTGGCTAGCTGCAAGAACTGTGTCAAAACTGTCAGTGGTGACAATAAGGCAGGAGGAGGTGCATTTCCTTCTTAAATCACTTGACCAAGAAAAGGCTGTGGGCCCAGACAAGTTGAGCCCAAGATTGTTGAGAAGATGTGCAGACCAGCTAGCAGCACCTCTAACTCGCATCTTTCAGCACTGCCTAGTACAGTGTAAATGGCCCTCTCCATGGAAAGAGGCAAATGTAGTCCCTGTTCACAAAAAGAAGAGCAGAGCAGAAATCAGCAACTACAGACCAGTGTCACTGCTGTCAATCACTGGTAAGATCCTTGAGACAATAATCTCAAGACAAATGACAGATTTTTTTGACTACCACTCACTACTTTGTGATCGTCAATATGGCTTCAGGAAAGGTTACTCTGCTGCTGATCTGTTGTTAAACCTCTCCACTAAGTGGCACCAGTCACTGGATGAATCCAAAGTCAGCTGTGTGGTAGCACTGGACATTGCTGGCGCTTTCGAGCGGGTGTGGCACCAGGGCCTCTTAGCAAAACTTCAAGCACTGGGAATTGCAGGCTCTACGCTATGTCTCCTCAGTGATTACCTTCATGGTAGATCTCTAAGTGTAGTCCTCAATGGAACGGAATCAGCAAGGCATCCTATTGGGGCAAGCGTTCCACAAGGAAGTGTGCTGGGTCCACTGTTATGGAATGTCTACTTCAACGACCTTCTTCATCTCATCCCAGAATCACATGCATATGCAGACGACTGTACACTGACATTCACCTATCCAAGAGAAGAAATGCCAGCTGCTCTAAGTTACATCAATCACCAGCGAGAGCTATATCAGCTTGGGGAAATAGATTGGCAAGTAACATTTGCACCTGAGAAAACGCAAATGATGATCGTCTCTAGGCACCATGATGGTAATGCTGGTGCAGTAGTAAGGATGAATGGGACGATGTTGGCACCTGGAGAAGAAGTTGATATCCTTGGGGTGAAATTTGACTCCAAACCTAACCATGAAGAACCATGTTGTAAATCTTTCAAACAAGGCAGCCAGGAAGCTTACAGCACTTCGCCGTATCTCGCATCTGCTTGACAGTAGGGGTTGCAAGATCCTGCACGAGGCACAAGTACGCTCACACCTTGAGTATGCTCCACTTTCTTGGTTTGCCTGCCCCCCTCTCATCTGCGACTGCTTGACAGAGTAGAGAACAGAGCAAGACGTCTCATCTCGCCTGGACCCATCCTGGATAGATCTGTCATTTCAGCAGAGCCTTCAACATAGGAGGGATGTGGGTGGCCTTACTGTTATGTACAAGGCCAATATTGTCAAAATACCACACTTGGATCCACTTCGAGGACAGCGTGAAACAAGCTTTTATGCCACAAGACGGGCAGAAAGCAGCAACTTCACTCTGGCTGTACCCTTCTCCAGAACATCACTCCATCTGAGATCATACATACCCAGGATGACTCGAGTATGGAACACACATTGTACAGCATAATGATGTCAACGAGATAACGTCAGTTGATCAAATGAAAATGCTGGCCCACAGATGGCTCCAACTTCATCCTGTTCCCCTACTTGTATGTCTCATAACAATAAAATGCTTTCAAATGAGCTGATGTGGGTAACAGCTCTTAGCTTGCCAATAAAGTTAGGAATCCTTAACCTGTAAATAGCTGTCAATAAAGCTAGGGATCCTTAACCTTGTCAAGCTTACATCTGCTAAGAAGAAGTATCTTTTTCAGCCTTGATTTAAGTCTGTCGTCTATTATCTAGGTATATGAAGTTCCATTTGCCTGTATTTTTATCTGCTACATCTTATCGATTTATGGAAAGATTTACACTACCTAAAGATTCTTTTAGAATTTGTCCGAGAAGTATAAGTGAAGCATACAATGAATTATACTAGGTCACCGAGGTGGTCTTACATGCCATCGTATGGATCATAGAGAAGCACATGTTCTCACTCTCTATCCTTCTTCATCTTCGGACACTGACCGCGTAATAACTGGAAGAAATAAGCAATTCTATATTGGAAAAATTGCATGGAATTTACAGGCGAAATGGAAGTGGACGGAAGACGTGGCCTGCAATTACCTCATGTCATTCCACTCCCGCTCAGAAAATAGGTACCAGTGGTTCAAGTTCTCGTTACCACCAGTTCTGCTGTGACTGTCGCAACCCTCTACTTTTGCCCCTAATACTAGTATTGGTTCTTTGCCTCATTGTTAGCTGATATTCCTGGTGCAGTCGCTGAACACAAGTCAGGAATGTACTGACTTCAGATTGACTAATGTTGTTAATATATTGGACCGTCTGCCTGGATTTTGCGTGGAATTTATGAGTGGTTGCAGGAGTTAGCAAGTGTACTACACAGCATCTCAATTCTGTTCTCCCTCATCATTCCCTATACTTTCCTGGTCATTATTATTATAATTACGTTTTTTTACATATAAAACAATTTGGGCTGACCCAGCAGTATTTATTAATAGATTTATACAGCGCATGTAGGTACTGAAAGTTCTGCAAACACTTCCTACGATATATCTAGTTGAATCCAATACTTGTAAAGGGCTTCACCAGCTGGTTGTTAAATGACTGTATTGTCGTTGGTCTTGCAGCAGTAGATCGTAATTCTTTCCATTCTGCTATAATTTTGTTAGAAAAGAAATCTTTGTACATGTTCGTGATGCATTTTCTGTCTCGCAGATTAATTCCATTTTTTTCGGGTTAGAATCTCTTTCAGTACAGAGAGAGAGAAAGAGAGAGAGAGAGAGAGAGAGAGTGAGATAGAGATAGAGAGAGAGAGAGAGAGAGAGAGAGAGAGAGAGAGAGAGAGAGAGAGAGAGAGAGAGAGAGAGAGAGAGAGAGAGATAGACAGACAGAGACAGAGATGGAGACAGAGACAGAGAGAGGCAGACAGAAAGGTAGAAAACCTGAGATGTTTGAGTCTCTTTCAGCACAGTAGGGGTCGCAAGATTCTGTACGAGGCACAAGTACGCTCACACCTTGAGTATGCTCCACTTTCTTGGTTTGCCTGCCCCCCCCTCTCATCTGCGACTGCTTGACAGAGTAGAGAACAGAGCAAGACGTCTCATCTCTCGCCTGGACCCATCCTGGATAGATCTGTCATTTCAGCAGAGCCTTCAACATAGGAGGGATGTGGGTGGCCTTACTGTTATGTACAAGGTCAATATTGTCAAAATACCACACTTGGATCCACTTCGAGGACAGCGTGAAACAAGCTTTTATGCCACAAGACGGGCAGAAAGCAGCAACTTCACTCTGGCTGTACCCTTCTCCAGAACATCACTCCATCTGAGATCATACATACCCAGGATGACTCGAGTATGGAACACATTCGTACAGCATAATGATGTCAACGAGATAAAGTCAGTTGATCAAATGAAAATGCTGGCCCACAGATGGCTCCAACTTCATCCTGTTCCCTACTTGTATGTCTCATAACAATAAAAATGCTTTCAAATGAGCTGATGTAGGTAACAGCTCTTAGCTTGCCAATAAAGTTAGGAATCCTTAACCTGTAATATAGCTGTCAATAAAGCTAAAAAAAAAAAAAAAAAAAAAAAGAGAGAGAGAGAGAGAGAGCGCCTTGATTTGGCTTTCGTTGTAGAGAGGCAGCTACTGCTAAATACAAGGCATGTCGAAGGTATAAGAGGCATCCTACCAACTATAACTGGAAATTGCACAGGCAAGCCTATAGGCATATGGGTGACGTTCAAAAGTGGGCCATCGCTAAATGGGAGACGGACACAAAAAGAAAGCTAGCATCAGGTAGTGTAGGCTCCAAAACCTGGTGGTTCCTGGTCAAGGACTGACAAGGTTATCTGCATGATGAACTCATTCCTCCTTAAATCGACAGGATGGGACCACCTCCATTAGTAGTCAAGAGAAAGCGGACCTCTTTGCCGAACACTTTGCTACCAAAATGCAAGTTCCTGATAGCTGCAAGAACTGTGTCAAAACTCTCAGTGGTGACAATAAGGCAGGAGGAGGTGCATTTCCTTCTTAAACTGCTTGACCAGGAAAAGGCTGTGGGCCCAGACAAGTTGAGCCCAAGATTGCTGAGAAGATGTGCAGACCAGCTAGCAGCACCTCTAACTCGCATCTTTCAGCACTGCCTAGTACAGTGTAAATGGCCCTCTTTGTGGAAAGAGGCAAATGTAGTCCCTGTTCACAAAACGAAGAGCACAGCAGAAATCAGCAAATACAGACCAGTGTCACTGCTGTCAGTCACTGGCAAGTTCCTTGAGACAATAATCTCAAGACAAATGACAGAGTTTTTTGACTACCACTTACTACTTTGTGACCGTCAGTATGGTTTCAGGAAAGGTTATTCTGCTGCTGATCTGTTGTTAAACCTATCCTCTAAGTGGCACCAGTCACTGGATGAATCCAAAGTCAGCTGTTTGGTACCACTGGCCATTGCTGGTGCTTTCGACCGGGTGTGGCACCAGGGCCTCTTAGCAAAACTGCAAGCTCTGGGAATTGCAGGCTCTACGTTATGTCTCCTCTGTGATTACCTTCATGGTAGATCTCTAAGGGTAGTTCTCAATGGAACGGAATCAGCAAGATATCCTATTGGGGCAAGTGTTCCACAAGGAAGCGTGCTGGGACCATTGTTAAGGAATGTCTACTTCAATGACCTTCTTCATCTCATCCCAGAATCCCATGCATATGCAGACGACTGTACACTGACATTCACTTATCCAAGAGAAGAAATGCCAGCTGCTCTAGGCTACATCAATCACCAGCTAAAAGCTTCAACAGCTTGGGGAAAGAGATGGCAAGTAACATTTGCACATGAGAAAACACAAATGATGATAGTCTCTAGGCACCATGATGGTAATGCCGGTGCAGTAGTAAGGATGAATGGGGAAGAAGTTGATATCCTTGGGGTGAAATTTGACTCCAAACTGGCTATGAAGAACCACGTTGTAAATCTTCCAAACAAGGCAACCGGGAAGTTTACAGTACTTCGCCGTATCTCGCATCTGCTTGACAGTAGGGGTTGCAAGATTCTGTACGAGGTGCAAGTACACTCACACCTTAAGTATGCTCCACTTTCTTGGTTTGCCTCCCCCCTCTCATCTGCGACTGCTTGACAGAGTAGAGAACAGAGCAAGACGCCTCATCTCTCGCCTGGACCAATCCTGGATCTGTTATTTCAGCAGAGCCTTCAACACAGAAGGGATGTGGGTGGCCTTACTGTTCTGTACAAGGCCAATATTATAAAAGTACCACACTTGGATCCACTTCGAGGACAGCGTGAAGCAAGCTTCTATACCACAAGACAGGCAGAAAGCAGCAGCTTCACTCTGGCTCTACCCTTCTCCAGAACACCACTTCATCTGAGATCATATATACCCAGGATGACTCGAGTATGGAACACATTCGTACATCATTATGATGTCAGTGAGATAAAGTCAGTTGATCAAATGAAAATGCTGGCCCATAGATGGCTCCAACTTCATCCTGTTCCTTACTTGTATGTCTCATAATAATAAAAATGCTTTCAAATGAACTGATGTAGGTAACAGCTCTTAGCTTGTCAATAAAGTTAGGAATCTTTAACCTGTAAGTAACTTGTCAATAATGCTAGGGATCCTTAACCTAACCTTGTCAAACCATGTGTAAAAAAGAAAAAAAATAGTAAAAAAGAGAGAGGCAGACAGAAAGGTAGTAAACCTGAGATGTTTAAATAATTTTTATATTCTCATCCTATGAAATCAGTTTATACTAATGGTCCACAATGAGTTTTTCATATTATTTATGCTAAATTCAGTGTTACTAGTATGAATTAAATCCAGTGAGCAGCTCTAGATTTTGTCATTTCTTTGCAACTCACCAGTTCACTAAAGCTTCATAATATAGTGTACAAAGAACTTTCACGGCATACGTAATTACGATAAAGCACCTAAATTACTGGGAATGGTTGAAGGTCCTTGATTTGTATCCCTTGGAACGCAGGCGAGAGATATACATGATAATATACACTTGGAAAATCCTAGAGGGATTAGTATCAAACTTGCACACAAAAATCACTCACTATGAAAGGAAAAGACTCAGCAGGACATGCAACATTCTCCTAATGAAAAGCAGGGGCGCCACAAGTACACTGAGAGACAACACAGTAAGTGTCAGGGGCCCAAGACTGTTCAACTGCCTCCCAGCATACATAAGGTGGATTACCAATAGATTGACCCCTGAAACACTCTCCAGCTATGCTTCATTTCATTTTGGTGTGCGTGAATTGATCCCTGAAAGAGGTGCTGGTGTTATCTAGCTGACCTACCAGGACACAAAGAATCATAATTGTCCTCCAACTAGACCTAATGGCAGTGGTCGATACAGTTCCACTAATTAGCAGAACAAATTTTTTGTTTAGCGGATTAGCATTTCTGCTATCTTCGGAAACTGTTAGGGAATCAATTAGCTTCCACTAAATAAGGTTCCGCTAACTTTGAGTCCGCTAAAAAAAAATCATACGTTGTTGGTAGTCGGAAAGCAATGCCTTTTCAACAGTGCACGTGTTTGTTCCTGTCTGTTGTGGAGACCATCATCAAGGGACAGGCGGCGAGCCTCAGCACTTTTTCGCCGTTCACTCCATCACCCACGGACACCTCTCGCCGATCATCCACCACTGATACGATCTCCTGTCTGCTCAGCGGCCCAGCCATAGAGACCCCTCTGGTGAAGGGCATAAGGACTGCAGCACTGTGTCAAGGGCTGCATCGATGGCCTCCACCCGCACCGACTTCCACTACACCTCCAGTGGCGCAGGCTGCTCAGTAATCGTCACTTCTTGCTCTGGCCCCACCATTGGAGCCTCAGTCGCCTCACTCCAGAGTCGACCACTCCCTCCATCAGGATCCACCTTCTCCTTGCCGGTCGGAGCATCATCGGCTGGCCTCCCGGCCTGCCCACGATTTCCACACTCTGCCGATACATGGTCGTACTTACCACAGAGGCGGCAGGTGCGATGCTGACCAGCGTAGGTTACCATGGCCTGGGTACGAAACTCCTCCAAATACACGTATGACGGGATGTGCTGATGCAGTGACATCTTGAGGGTGAAGCTTCCCTCAGGGAGTCCCGCATACATGCCAGTTGCGCACTTGCCCTGTTGGGCGACATGTACCATACCATACCATACCTGCCATACCACCTCATCTGCTTCAAAGGGTACGTTGCGTATCCTCACCCATGTGTACTGGTGGGAAACGAACACCAACCTTACACTCACAGCAGGGGTCATGTCCACATTGATGTCCTGAAAGCGGTCAACTAGACCCTCATACACTGGCTCATGGAGCAGTTTCACGAAGATCCTGTAGGAGCCGTTCAACGCCACGACATACAGATCCTTATCTTCTATCGCATAAGTATCCCTGATGATCATGGGCAGCAATTCCTGGGCCGACTTAGGCATGATTGCCCCACACAGAAGTTCAATACCCACAGTATTCACGCGGCGTCTCACGCTAAACACCATGGCAACACTGGATAGTTTGCTTGGCTGTCAGCAGAGGGGCACGAGGTGCGTCTACACTCACTGGCAGCTACGCAGCGAATTCGTTTGGTGAAACCTTTCCAAGGCTCCTTGAGGATGAAAATGATAGGATGTAGACATTTTCTGGTTAATTTCTAGCCTAGTTAAAGCTTCTCTGAATTCCTTTTCTGAAACTGGTGCCCTGGTCACTCTAGACAGATTGAGAAAGGCCAAAGTGGGAAATAAACTTGAGATCTTTAAGAATGGCTTTCGTGTTTATACAATGCATAGGTACTGCTTCGGGTTACCTAGTAGTTTTATCGAGAACGGTAAATATAGATTGGTAACCTGACTTGACTTTAGTAAAGGTCCTACACAGTTGATGATTAGGTCCGCAAATGGCTCTCCATCAGCGGGTATGGGATGAAGTGGTGCGGGTTTAATGTAGAGTCCTGGCTTACTCATTTGCTTACACTCACAACAGGAATGGATGTAATTCCACACCTCCCTTCTTATTCCTGGCAAATAAAAATGCTGTGTAATATATAAAGGGCTTAATGACATCTAAATGTTCTAAGGACTTATTGTGAGCTATTTTCAGGATCTGAGTCCTATGTTTCTTTGGTATTACCAGCCAAGTGGTTTTAAAACTCCCCTACCTGTTTACCAGTAGCTGGATAAACTAGTAAGTTATTTTAAGTACATATTTAACCGAGTGATTTGAGACTGATTCACCCATGGCAGCTTTAAGAGTGAATCCTAAAGAGTCCGTTTACTGTTCTCGAAAGGACAGTCCCTCGGGTATGGAAACAGAAACGTCTGGTAATCCTGCGATCCCAGAATAGGAAGCTTGATCAGGAACTTTGCAATTTATTTATGATGCCCTGGCCGGTTTTCTTCGTATAATAAATTGCCTAACCCAGGTAAGATCAGTATTCTTTTTTAAACATTCCTTCGGAAATATTTCGAGTTCTGAACAACATCGGAGAAGCAGCTTCGTTGGCTAAAATAGGCTCGTGACAGCATTGTGAAGGTGTAAGGGCCCTCCAGACCCTCAAAGAGCATTTGAAGAAATTCCCTGTTCGTTATTAAGGAAAGAAAACTTAGAAAAATAAATAACAAAATAAGATAAAAAAAATTTTTGAACATATGCAAATCTCTCATAATATAAAACAACTAAATATGAATTAGTCCTAACTGAAGCAAAATGATGGAAAAAAAATTAAAAAAATCAAATGATGCACTCCTAATATGTACAGAATGATGTTCTTCTGAATCTGCCGTTGGTATGGCAAGGCACACAGGAATGGCTGGAGTGGAACAGGAAGCTAGAGAGAGCGCTGTGGTCACAGGTGGTTGTGACTGTTGTGAAGCCCGGTTCCAGAAGTAATAACGCCTATGATGGTGCACAGCTAGCAGCTCAGGAATTGGCTGCCAGCAATGGTAGACAACTGGAGATCGGTAAGAGGTAGTATAAGGAATAGGCCAAGTTCCGCATATGTAGAATGTTGTAGACATAGTAGCACTGTCCTGGTAGTATAGGAAAAGCAGAGTTCTCAAGATGAGATCGTTGAACTGCATATCTGTAGTAGGATTGCCGAATTTTCATATTGAAGGAACAGCAAAGTTCCCAAGACGATGAAATATCAAGTTTCTGATTTATTATCAGATCATGCTGCTCTTCTCACCTCGCTTCTGTCGGGTGACCCGAACCATACAGTAAGGATGAGAAGAAAATAAAAGTAAATTACAAATGGACAAGAAGTCATTCACATGATAGGATGAAAGCCTTTAAAGGAAATGGCAATGGATAAATATCACATTATTAATGTAAATCGAATCACGTCTGGAGAAACAAATTAAAAATCCTAACGAGAGTAGAACTCTTGTCTATATTAAGAAAAAAATCCAAGCATGAAATAACTAATCAAGAGTAGATCCATGCTTACAAACTTAATGAGAGAAAGAAGCCAAGTGACGTTCCTCCATCAGCAAGGTTCCTTGTTGACTCCCACCCGGTGAAGGTAGGGGGGGGGAGGGGTAAAGGTAACTGTTCACATACCCCTTTCAGAACAGTCATATTACCAGATATATTACCTCCACCACTCCTTCAGACTTCCACTTTTATTTAATGAACTTTTCCCTCGCAACATCTAGAATTTAGAAAATTTTTGCCATGCAAAAATAAAGCATCTTTCAAGAGGAATCCCCAAGATACACCTACAGTTAAATACCCAGTATAACACTAGCTTATAATAAAAATCCTATGCAGAAGAACAAAAAAACAGCTCCCCATAAGCTTCTAATAACACTGAGGAGTTTAATGAGGTCTCAGAAATTGGAAGTTCTCCCTCTTATAAGAGAGAGCATTAAGCCCCGGTATCCCTGAAGGTTGATACCTCAGTGGGATTTTCCTTCTCCTTAAGGGAGATTAGACTTCGACTCTAAAAGGGTGCCATAGAAGCATATATTTCCTGCTAATTGTTTCAGCAGGAAGCATAGTTATTTTTCCTAATGGGAGTGGTTTAGATGGGTTCAGGATTCTTGTATCTTGCGCCTTGCTGACCTTGAGGCATAAGTCGCTTCCCAGCTCCAGCTCCATTCAGAGGTCGGTCCACTATCTTCGTCCATACTAGGCTGCTGGGAAGAAAAGTTAAGAGATCGCTTGGACAAGGAGCGGTTGGCCTCAAATGTGTCAGCAAGTCTAGACACCTCCATAGCAATTTTCACTGAATGGTTTTCTAAAAACACCCGAACCTTTGATCCAATTGTTTCGAGAAGACTGTCCATAAGGACCAGTTGCACTAGGCCACTGAAATTAGACACACAAGTGGACTTGTAACACACGGCGAACGATTTCGATTGCCCACGAACAAAGTCCACATGAGACTGACTCAATTGATGATTACTCAGTTTAAATTCCCGCCTATATTTGGCGGGAATGCATTGATATGCACTGAGTACAGCCGTTTTCACAACGTAGTGATTAGCGAAATCTTCAGCACTTAAACCAGCTGTAAATTCCTGCTACCCAATGCCCGAATGGCCATTACAAAACTCGAGCCTGATTTTCGAGACTCGAAAAATTGCTCAGGCTCAGAATCAGAAAACCGAGGTACTAGCGACAGATTTCTGAACGCTAAAATTGTCGTCTATAGTAAGCCGAAACTGTCTCTTCTCTATCAAATTCCTCTTTATTAAATGCATGTTGCTCCCTGGTATTCTCAAGACGCAGTTTAGCCAACTCAAACACTAACGAAGCTGACTAACTCGAGACAACCCAGATTCACCTCCTGTTTCCCCAGTTGGATACTGATTCTGTTTCTCCGACATTTGTCCTCCCCCATTACGAAGGATCCGACACAGGGATTAAGATCTCCCATAGCAGCAGAGCGCCATGTTACTCGATCCAAAATTTTATTTCTTGCGTATACATTCACGAAGATGTGCAGCAGAGATCGTTAATACTCTATACCAATACAACGAGCGGTGCGCCAGCAGTATTGCAAAAATAATCTGGCCAGGTTTTGCAGGGTATATTCAGTCACCAATCGCCTAACACGTGTCTGTGGCATAACCCACTATACCAAACGAAGCAATAGCACACAACGACTTTGCAGGTTTGCAATGCACGAACGTAGGTGGGCTCGTAGAGATAATGCAGAGACAAAGACTTCATGACAGGCCCCCCATACTACGAACACATTTGTAGTCTAGTGGCCTGCTCACTTAGCCAAACAATAAATCTGTATGTACAAATATATGCAATATTATATATGTACAATTAGGCAAATGCAAGCAAGAGACACGGTGAGAACCATTGCGACAAGACTGGAGGTAAGTCAGTGTTGTAGATGAATGGCTCAGAGAACCGACAAGTTGATAAATTAGACACATGTGCAACATTTGGGTATCTTTAGTAAGGAAACGTTTCTCTGCACAGTGGCTTCATCAGTCTATACAAGGGAGAATGGTGAAGAACAGGAGTTTGAGGTAATCAGTCCCTCAGCCTTGAGTCGATGTGGTCAGTCCATCAGTCTTAAAAAGTATAATTGATGGACTGACCACATCGACTCAAGGCTGAGGGACTGATTACCTCAAACTCCTCCTGTTCTTCACCATTCTCTATTGTATGGACTGATAAAGCCACTGTGTGGAGAAACGTTACTTCATTAAAGATACCCAAATGTTGCATATGTGTCTAATTTATCAAGTCAATGTTGATTCACAAGTGTCCCACATCTCTTCACGACTTTGGTGGGCTTCATTGTCATTGGTTGATTGAACCAGGGTACTAGAATAACGATGAGGACCCTACTCGTTATACTCTTAGCCCCTGGTTTGCTGGTCGGGGGGCATGCCTATATAGGTGTGTGACATACGCCAAATTAAAATGTAACATACTGGAGTATTTTCACTCTCCTATTCTTCTTATTGAAAAGTTGAACCTCCTCCTTCAACGCCTTGAACTCAGACTCTCATGACACTACAAAAGTAAGCCATGATGATCTATAACACTCCATAATAATCCCTCAAAAGAGCTCAGGACAGACAGCACCCTCTCATGACCACTGTTCTCAGAGAATATCTTAGCCTTCAATACAAAACTTATATAACAGGCCATGTTATGAGCTCTATAACAGGCCATCATCAGCACTAGAGCCATTTATTGATCATTTAAACTGCGTAACAAGTCATGACTAGTATACCCATTAGAAGTTAATGAACATCATATTCGTCTGTTAAGTAATGACTGTCATAAATTATCACCAATTCATCAACTCAAAGACAAACCAGATCTTGACTTTCACTAACCACTAAATTCTGCCCTCACAATTCCATCAGATGTTGAACTTAGCTAACCCTGTATATATGATCGTCATTAACCACACAATCCACACATTCATTTGTTAACTTATAAATCAGGATCTCAAATAACTACTAGTAACTAAACTAAAAAAAAACATAAGATTCTGACCTAAGTTAACAATCAGATTTTGACTTAGATGAAAATTTAAACAAATTTTGACTAATGCTATCACATAGTTAAAACCACAGCTAACTAATAATTTATGACTATGACTACTCATAAAGATAATTAATAACCAGGCTGGTCTGCCCTCTAGGACGAGAAGAACCAGATCCTCACCACCAACTGCTGGCTCACGCAGATCTGGACAGACGCACACCTCACCTGGAACGCTTCAGACTTTGGCGGCATCCAGGTCATCAGAGTTCCTTTCCAGCGGGTTTGGAAACCCGACATTATTCTTTATAACAAGTAAGAATAAATTTATTAATTTACCTGTACTTACACGCACATACACACGCAAGCACACACACGCACATGCACACACGCATACACACACACACACACATACATACACACACACACACACACACACACACACACACACACACACACACACACACACACACACACACACACACACACACACACACACACACATACACATACACACTCACACATATGATGGATGTGGTACTGGAAAATCTAATGCCTCAACATGTTAAGGACTCTACCAGAGAGAGAGGGTAGGATGAACCAGCAAGACTGGACCTTGTGTTAACCCTGAGCAGTTAAAACATTGAGGACATCACATATGAGAGGCCCCTAGGAGCTAGTGACCACGTGGTTCTGTGCTTTGAATACATAGTAGAGTTGACTACATAGGTTAGAGGAACTTCCTGCAAGAAGTTCAGTGGGGCAGAGAACTGGGGAAAGTCGGTAAACGAAATATTGGAATACGTAACAACAAAATGCAAGTAGGCAGAGGAAAAGTTTGTTCCCAAGGGCAACAGAAATAATGGTAAGACCAGAACCCCTGGCTGCCTTCAACAGAGAGCCGGACAGATACCTAAAGTCAGTGCGGGATCAGCCGTGCTGTGGTTCGTACGTTGGACTGCGTGCGGCCAGCAGTAGCAGCCTGCTTGATCAGGCCCTGATCCACCTGGTCGTGGACCGGGCCGCGAGGGCGTTGATCACCGGAATAACCTCCAGGTAGACTCCAGGAGCCCCTGCTTTACCCGACGGTGTAGGGAAGCAAAAACTAAGTGCACTAGAGAATGGAAAAAGTACAGAAGGCGAAGAACACAGGAAAATGAGGAGATTAGTTGGAGAATCAGGAACGAGTATGCACAGGTAAGGAGGGAGGCCCAGCGACAGTATGAAAATAACATAGCATCGAAAGTCAAGTCTGATCCGAAACTGCTGTACAGCCACATTAGGAGGAAGACAACAGTCAAAGACCAGGTGATCAGGCTGAGGAAATAAGGTGGGGAACTCACAAGAAACGATCACAAGGTATGTGAGGAGCTCAACATGAGATGGAGGAGGTGGAGGAGGAGGTGCAGAAGCTGCTAAGTGACCTCGATACTTCAAAGGCGAGGGGTTCGGACAGCATCTTCCTATGGGTCCTTAGAGACGGAAAAGAGATGCTGTGCGTGCCACTAACCACAATCTTCAATACATCCCTTGAAACTGGGCAACTACCTGAGGAATGGAAGACGGCAAATGTAGTCCCCATTTTTAAGAGAGGAGACAGAAACGAGGCACTAAATTACAGACCAGTGTCTCTCACGTGGTATAGTATGCAGTCATGGAGAAGATTATCAGGAGGAGAGTGGTGGAGCACCTGGAATGGAGCAACATTATAAACGACAACCAGCATGGATTCATGGAAGGCAAATCCTGTGTCACAATCCTTCTGGAGTTTTATGAGAAGCTAACAGAAGTAAGACACGAGAGAGAGGGGTGGGTTGATTGCAGTTTCCTGGACTATGGGAAGGCCTTCCACACAGTTCCTCACCAGAGATTAGTGCAGAAGCTGGAGGATCAGGCGCGTATAACAGGAAGGGCACTCCAATGGATCAGAGAATACCTGACAGGGAGGCAACAACGAGTCATGGTACGTGATGAGGTATCACAGTGGGCGCCTGTTACGATCGGGGTCACACAGGGGTCAGTCCTAGGACCAGTGCTATTTTTGATATATGTGAATGACTGACGGAAGGGATAGACTCTGAAGTATCCCTGTTCGCAGATGATGTGACGTTAATGAGAAGGATTAAATTGGATGAGGATCAGGCAGGACTACAAAGAGACCTGGAGAGGCTGGACACGTGGTCCAGCAAATGGCTTTTCGTATTCAACCCTGCCAAATGCAAAGTCACGAAGACTGGGGAAGGGCAAAGAAGACTGCAGACAGAGTATAGGCTAGGTTGACAAAGACTGAAAGCCACATTCAAGGAGAAGGATCTTGGGGTGACCATAACACCGAGCACGTCTCCGGAGGCACACATCAACCAGATAACTGCTGCAGCATATGGGCACCTGGCAAACCTGAGAATAGCGTTCCGATACCTTAGTAAGGAATCGTTCAGGACACTGTACTCTGTGCACTTCAGGCCCATACTGGAGTATGCAGCACCAGTTTGGAACCCACACCTGGTCAAGCACGTCAAGAAATTCGAGAAAGTACAAAGGTTTGCAACAAGGCTAGTTTCGGAGCTCAGAGGAATGTCCTACGAAGAAGGGTTGATGGAAATCGGACTGACGACACCGGAGGATAGGAAGGTCAGGGGAGACATGATAACAACATACAAAATACTGCGTTGAATAGACAAGACAGGATGCTCCAGAGAGGGGACACAGAAACAAAGGGTCACAATTGGAAGCTGAAGACTCAGACGAGTCACAGGGATGTTAGGAAGTACTTCGTCATTCACAGAGTCGTCAGGAAGTGGGATAGCCTAGCAAGTGATGCAGTGGAAGCAGAAACTATACATAGCTTTAAGACGAGATATGACAAAGCTCAGGAAGCAGATAGAGAGAGAAGACATAGTAGTGATCAGTAAAGAGGAATGGCCAGGAGCTGAGTCTCGACCCCTGCAACCACAATTGGGTGAGTACAATTAGGTGAGTACACACACACACACACACGCACACACACACACACACGCACAAACACACACGCACACACACACACACGCAAACACACAAACACACACAAACACAAACACACACAAACACACAAACACACACTGTTGTACAGCCACATCAGGAGGAAAACAACAGTCAAGGACAAGGTAATCAGGCTAAGGAAGGAAGGAGGAGAGACAGGAAATGACCGTGAAGTATGTGAAGAACTCAACAAGAGATTCAAAGAAGTGTTCACAGAGGAGACAGAAGGGACTCCAGAAAGACGGAGAGGTGGGGCACACCACCAAGTGCTGGACACAGTGCACACAACCGAGGAAGAAGTGAAGAGGCTTCTGAGTGAGCTAGATACCTCAAAGGCAATGGGGCCAGATAACATCTCCCCATGGGTATTGAGAGAGGGAGCAGAGGCGCTATGTGTACCCTTAACAACAATATTCAATACATCTATCGAAACAGGGAGATTGCCTGAGGCATGGAAGACAGCAAATGTAGTCCCAATCTTTAAAAAAGGAGACAGACATGAAGCATTAAACTACAGACCAGTGTCACTGACATGTATAGTATGCAAAATCATGGAGAAGATTATCAGGAGAAGAGTGGTGGAACACCTAGAAAGGAATGATCTCATCAACAGCAGCCAGCATGGTTTCAGGGACGGGAAATCCTGTGTCACAAACCTACTGGAGTTCTATGACATGGTGACAGCAGTAAGACAAGAGAGAGAGGGGTGGGTGGATTGCATTTTCTTGGACTGCAAGAAGGCGTTTGACACAGTTCCACACAAGAGATTGGTGCAAAAACTGGAGGACCAAGCAGGGATAACAGGGAAGGCACTACAATGGATCAGGGAATACTTGTCAGGAAGACAGCAGCGAGTCATGGTACGTGGCGAGGTGTCAGAGTGGGCACCTGTGACCAGCGGGGTCCCGCAGGGGTCAGTCCTAGGACCAGTGCTGTTTCTGGTATTTGTGAACGACATGACGGAAGGAATAGACTCTGAGGTGTCCCTGTTTGCAGATGACGTGAAGTTGATGAGAAGAATACACTCGATCGAAGACCAGGCAGAACTACAAAGGGATCTGGACAGGCTGCAGACCTGGTCCAGCAATTGGCTCCTGGAGTTCAATCCCACCAAGTGCAAAGTCATGAAGATTGGGGAAGGGCAAAGAAGGCCGCAGACGGAGTACAGTCTAGGGGGTCAGAGACTACAAACCTCACTCAAGGAAAAAGATCTTGGGGTGAGTATAACACCAGGCACATCTCCTGAAGCGCACATCAACCAAATAACTGCTGCAGCATATGGGCGCCTAGCAAACCTCAGAACAGCATTCCGACATCTTAATAAGGAATCGTTCAGGACCCTGTACACCGTATACGTTAGGCCCATATTGGAGTATGCGGCACCAGTTTGGAACCCACACCTAGCCAAGCACGTAAAGAAACTAGAGAAAGTGCAAAGGTTTGCAACAAGACTAGTCCCAGAGCTAAGATGTATGTCCTACGAGGAGAGGTTAAGGGAAATCAACCTGACGACACTGGAGGACAGGAGAGATAGGGGGGACATGATAACGACATACAAAATACTGAGAGGAATTGACAAGGTGGACAAAGACAGGATGTTCCAGAGATTGGACACAGTAACAAGGGGACACAGTTGGAAGCTGAAGACACAGATGAATCACAGGGATGTTAGGAAGTATTTCTTCAGCCACAAAGTAGTCAGTAAGTGGAATAGTTTGGGAAGCGATGTAGTGGAGGCAGGATCCATACATAGCTTTAAGCAGAGGTATGATAAAGCTCACGGCTCAGGGAGAGTGACCTAGTAGCGATCAGTGAAGAGGCGGGGCCAGGAGCTCGGACTCGACCCCCGCAACCTCAACTAGGTGAGTACAACTAGGTGAGTACACACACATACACACACATACATACATACACACACACACACACACACACACACACACACACACACACACACACACACACACACACACATACACACACAGACAGAGACAAGGGGATGGTAAGCAACAACGGAGACATGCCGTACACGAAGGCCCTATCAGACCCACGTGGGGCCAGGGAATAGACGATGAGCACACTAAGATCAAACGACAGGTCCGAAGACAATGAAGGTTTGCTATATGCAGAGATTCTAACAGCCAACTGCAGTAGCAAGGGACAGCTGGTCAGGAAAGACAGTTCACTGAGAATAGAAGTTTCAGATATAACAGGGACTGAAGGCAAGAACATGTCAATGGAAGGAAATAAAATGCCTCAGAGGAAGCAGATGGAGACTCAGTGGGAGGAGGAAAGGGCGAGGTCAGTTTTTGTGTACGGGCTCCAAGAAGCCAAGGGGGCCAACTTTGAAGAAATAAAACAGGAGGAGAAAAAAATGATTGAAGGCATCATGAAAACAATAGGGGAGGGCAATATGACCCAGGTGACAAATTTTCAGAGAATTGGGTGGTTTGCGAGTGGAAGGATACGGCCTGTCAGAGTAACTTTCAAGGAAGAATCAGTTCGAACCAGGATTCTGCAAGAGAAAGCAAGACTGAGGGACAAAGAGGGGTACCAGAGAGTATACCTCGACCGCGACAGAACACAAGAAGAAAGGACTACACTGAAAGAGAGGGTACAGAGACGCAAGGAGGAACGAGAAGCAATGAAAATGAGCAGGACCCAGACACAGGAGGAAGGGCAAACACACCCCAAAGAATCTCCCACCAAAAGACTCCACCCGCGACATTCCCAACGCAACTGAGCAACCTATACTACAACCCACTCACTGTTCCCTCTGCCACCAACCCCCATATCACAAACCTCACCCCAACAGCTGTCCCTTATGGGCATTCTGACCCCACCCCCATCAACACAAACCCCACCTACACCACAGCCCCATATAGGCCCCCACCAAGGCTCTCGCTCCCCCAACCCCAATATTCTTGCATGACCACAATGATAGAAAAGAAACTAAAGGTTTGGTACACAAACGCGGATGGAATAACGAATAAACATGAGGAGTGGAATGAAAGAATCAGTGAAAAATCCCCAGACATCATAGCAGTCACAGAAACAAAACTCGCTGAGACAATAACAGACACAATCTTCCCAACAGGATATCAGATCCTGAGGAAAGATAGAAGGAGTAGAGGGGGAGGAGGGGTTGCACTGCTCATAAAACACCAATGGGGATTTGAGGAAATGGAAGGCATGGACATGATTGGAGAAAGAGACTACATTGTAGGTACAATTCAGTCCGGAGAACATAAAGTAGTCATTGGAGTGATGTATAACCCACCACAGAACTGCAGGAGGCCAAGAGAGGAGTACGAAGAAAACAACAGGGTGATGGTGGACACACTGGCTGAGGTGGCAAGAAGAGCTCACTCGAGCAGAGCAAAGTTACTGGTAATGGGCGATTTCAACCACAGGGAGATCGACTGGGAAAACCTGGAGCCACATGGGGGTCCCGAAACATGGAGAGCCAAGATGATGAATGTGGTACTTGAAAACCTCATGCATCAACATGTCAGGGACACAACCAGAGAGAGAGGGGAGGATGAGCCAGCAAGACTGGATCTTGTGTTCACCCTGAGCAGTTCAGACATTGAGGACATCACTTACGAGAGGCCCCTTGGAGCTAGCGATCATGTGGTTCTGAGTTTTGACTATATAGTAGAGTTACAAGTGGAGAAGGTAACAGGAACTGAAGGGGACAGGCCAAACTATAAAAGGGGGGACTACACAGGTATGAGAAACTTCCTGCAGGAGGTTCAGTGGGACAGAGAAATGGTAGGAAAATCAGTAAACGAGATGATGGAATATGTGGCAACAAAGTGCAAGGAGGCAGAGGAAAGTTTTGTTCCCAAGGGAAACAGAAATAATAGGAAGACCAAAACGAGTCCTTGGTTTACCCGAAGGTGTAGGGAGGCAAAAACTAAGTGCAACAGAGAATGGAAAAGGTACAGGAGGCATAGGACCCAGGAAAACAAGGAGATTAGTAGAAGAGCCAGAAACGAGTATGCGCAGATAAGGAGGGAGGCCCAGCGACAGTATGAAAACGACATAGCATCGAAAGTCAAATCTGACCCGAAACTGCTGTATAGCCACATTAGGAGGAAGACAACAGTCAAGGACCAGGTGATAAGGCTGAGGAAAGAAGGTGGAGAACTCACAAGAAACGATCAAGAGGTATGTGAGGAGCTCAACACGAGATTTAAGGAAGTATTTACAGTAGAGACAGGAAGGACTCTGGGGGGACAGACCAGATGGGGACACCAGCAAGGAATACACCAACAAGTGTTGGACGACATACATACAGATGAGGAGGAGGTGAAGAAACTGCTAAGGGACATCGATACCTCAAAGGCAATGGGACCGGACAACATCTCTCCGTGGGTCCTTAGAGAGGGAGCAGATATGTTGTGCGTGCCACTTACCACAATCTTCAACACATCCCTGGAAACTGGGTGACTACCTGAGGTATGGAAGACGGCAAATGTAGTTCCCATTTTCAAAAAAGGAGACAGAAAAGAGGCACTAAACTATAGACCTGTGTCATTGACGTGTATAGTATGCAAAATTATGGAGAAGATTATCAGGAGGAGAGTGGTGGAGCACCTGGAACGGAACAGGAGTATAAATGCCAACCAGCACGGATTCACGGAAGGCAAATCCTGTGTCACAAACCTTCTGGAGTTTTATGATAAAATAACAGAAGTAAGACAAGAGAGAGAGGGGTGGGTTGATTGCATCTTCTTGGACTGCAAGAAGGCCTTTGACACAGTTCCTCACAAGAGATTAGTGCAGAAGCTAGAGCATCAGGCGCATATAACAGGAAGGGCACTGCAATGGATCAGAGAATACCTGACAGGGAGGCAACAACGAGTCATGGTACATAATGATGTATCACAGTGGGC
>NC_091361.1:8947402-8954902 GCF_038502225.1 Cherax quadricarinatus | reverse complement strand
ATATATATATATATATATATATATATATATATATATATATATATATATATATATATATATATATATATATATATATATATATATATATATATATATTCTTCTTTCAACAAATCGGCTGTTTCCCACCAAGGCAGGGTGGCCCAAAAAAGAAAAACAAAAGTTTCTCTTTTTAACTTTAGTAATGTATACAGGAGAAGGGGTTACTAGCCGCTTGTTCTCGGCATCTTAGTCGACTCTTACAACACGCATGGCTTACGGAGGAAGAATTCTGATCCTCTTCCCCATGGAGATAAGTGGAAATAAGAATAAGAACTAGTAAGAAAATAGAAGATAACCGAGTGTGTATATATATGCTTGTACATGCATGTGTAGTGTAACCTAAGTGTAAGTAGAAGTAACAAGACTTACCTGAAATCTTGAATGTTTACGAGACAGAAAAAAGGACACCAACCAACAATCCTACCTTCATGTAAAACAATATATATATATATATATATATATATATATATATATATATATATATATATATATATATATATATATATATATATATATATATATATATATATATATATATATATATATATATATATATATATATATATATATATATATATATATATATATATATATATATATATATATATATATATATATATATATATATATATATATATATATATATATATATATATAAATATATATATATATATATATTGCGAGGGGCTTGGACTTCCAGCAGGCATGCGTGAGCGTGTTTGATAGGAGTGAATGGAGACAAATGGTTTTTAATACTTGACGTGCTGTTGGAGTGTGAGCAAAGTAACATTTATGAAGGGATTCAGGGAAACCGGCAGGCCGGACTTGAGTCCTGGAGATGGGAAGTACAGTGCCTGCACTCTGAAGGAGGGGTGTTAATGTTGCAGTTTAAAAACTGTAGTTTAAAGCACCCTTCTGGCAAGACAGTGATGGAGTGAATGATGGTGAAAGTTTTTCTTTTTCGGGCCACCCTGCCTTGGTGGGAATCGGCTAGTGTGATAATAAAATATATATATATATATATATATATATATATATATATATATATATATATATATATATATATATATATATATATATATATATATATATATATATATATATATATATATATATATATATATTTGTATGTATGTATTTATTTATTAATTTATTATTTACATATAAATATAAGATGAAGTCGACAAACGTTCTGACGTGCGATCAGAAAAGGAGCGCAGTGCGAACGCGGTATAAATAAGTACGATTTTCTCACTATTTCTGGAGGCTTCATCAGTCACCCATTTGATCGTCTTTACTGCAGTGAAATATGTCTGTGGTCAAGAGGACCGGCTGGGATGTAGCACTAAACATAATTCATCTGTCTTGTATCCACATCTAATAAACTGATTTCTCATGATGAAATCTCTAAAACAATCTGTATTTTACGTTTTAACATTATAATCACACTGAAATATCTATCAGTCATCTGAGAAATTATTCCCTCATCAGAGTTCTTTTATTGACCTATCACCAGTACACAGTCCCTCCTACACAGTAACAGATAATAACGTACAGTAAACAGCCTTTCCATTGCGTAGCGAATTCCAATAAAAAAATCCTCGTCATTTTTATTGATGCTTAGTACTAAGTCCCTCCTGCAGCTACCAGAATACATTCATTAATCGACGCAGTCACCAGTCCCATTATATCAAAGGTATGTATTACTGAGATAATGATGAATGAGGGAAATGTGCAGTGCTTCCTACATGATACTCATCAGTCTTATTCATCCTCTCCTCCAACCACGAACGTGCTAGCACTAATACATTCTTCTTCTTCAGTGCCGATTCGCAGTACTCAGCGGCTACCATCAACACCAACGTGATTGTGACTTCGGCAGGTGAAGTAACGTGGCTTTCACACGGCATCTATCGCTCCTCGTGTGATATGAACGTTGAATACTTTCCCTTCGACATCCAGTCCTGCAAGATGATGTGGGCCTCCTGGACATACGACGGCTACCAGGTAAATCCCTCTACAGACTGTCATCAACATTTTAAGTTTCCTAGTCTTACATCGAACTGAAAGATGGTTCTAAAAGCTCTTGACATGTTCATATTGGCAAGTAAAGAGATGTTTCAAACACTAATGGAAGGTCTTTCAGATAGAATTATTATTCCTGCACCCATCCTGTTATTGGTAGTCTAAACATTACAGAGGCACAAAATGGGTCCTGGGAATGGGCCGCAAAATTTGTTAGCTAAATAAGTTATATTGGTAATGAACTATTTACATGTTTATATTTCGTTACAGCCTTAATGAATTATTTATAAAGACATTAGTTAAGTTGCACAAATTTTGCAAAAATATAGTTTTATAATTTAGCAAGATAAGCTTGAAATTAAACAAGTTTAAATAGTTATGGGTTATTTACAATAGACCAAGCCAGGGTACTTTTTCAGAATGGTTTGGTAATGTGACAATGTGGATAAAATATTTTGGCATTTCTTGAACATTTCTAAATGAGTTTTCTCTGAATTAATTAATTTGGTCCCATTCCAGCACATAATGGCGCAGGGTGAGATAATTGTCCATCTGGCAAAGTTCCTTTGCCAGAGATTTATTTTCCAGAGTTACTGGTAACCCAGTCATAGCCGGGCGGTAGTGACATCCAGGAGTTTGCTTATTTTACTGGATATACCATAGACATGTGGCTCTTTCTGCGTAATAGAACGATAATAGATGGACAGACTTGTGTTAGTCTCAATCAGTCTCAAGTCAAAGAAGTTTAGCTGAAGTTCTTTTCGTATTATTGTTTCAAACTGCTAACTGATAGCCAAAGACTGCAGTCTTCTCTCTACTTGAAGACACATGGTTTCGCCAATTCATCAGCTCCATAATGCATTTGAAGACCAATGTGAGATAGAATCCACAGAGTGTGTACTCTGACAGTTCCACCATACTATGCATGGCTTCTGACACAAGCAGGCCACAATTGGTATTCTACGCGTTAAGAACATTTATGAATAATAAAGAAAAAGTTACAATTAAAACGTCAACCTTTGATACATGGACACATTTGAGTGCAAAGAGTATGGCGAACAGTTTAGTTTGAAGGGTAGAGTCCTAGTTATTGATGCGTGCTCCAGATTCTATATGAGAGCCATCACTCTGCCAACAACGGCTCTACCAACTGCACCAGTGGATTGGTGAACTGATAGAATACTAGCAAAAAGATATGATATGGGAAACAGACATGACATAGCAAACACATATGACATAAGAGAGAGCTGAATACCGTTGTGGAAGCTTAAATATACAATAAGTAATAAAGGAGTGAAATAACAGTAACACAAATTAATGAATAAACACGAAGTTAGAGTGCACATCACAGTGTGGGCTGAGAGAACATGCAATGTAGGCTGAGAGAACATGCAATGTGGGTTGAGAGAACAAGCAATGTGGGTTGAGAGAACATGCAATGTGGGCTGAGAGAACATGCAATGTGGGCTGAGAGAACATGCAATGTGGGTTGAGAGAACATGCAATGTGGGTTGAGAGAACATGCAATGTGGGCTGAGAGAACATGCAATGTGGGCTGAGAGAACATGCAATGTGGGTTGAGAGAACATGCAATGTGGGCTGAGAGAACATGCAATGTGGGCTGAGAGAACATGCAATGTGGGTTGAGAGAACATGCAATGTGGGCTGAGAGAACATGCAATGTGGGCTGAGAGAACATGCAATGTGGGTTGATAGAATATGCAATGTGGGTTGAGAGAACATGCAATGTGGGCTGAGAGAACATGCAATGTGGGCTGAGAGAACATGCAATGTGGGTTGAGAGAACATGCAATGTGGGCTGAGAGAACATGCAATGTGGGTTGAGAGAATATGCAATGTGGGTTGAGAGAACATGCAATGTGGGCTGAGAGAACATGCAATGTGGGTTGAGAAAGCATGCAATGTGGGTTGAGAGAACATGCAATGTGGGTTGAGAGAACATGCAATGTGGGTTGAGAGAACATGCAATGTGGGTTGAGAGAACATGCAATGTGGGCTGAGAGAACATGCAATGTGGGTTGAGAGAACATCCAATGTGGGTTGAGAGAACATGCAATGTGGGTTGAGAGAACATGCAATGTGGGTTGAGAGAACATGCAATGTGGGCTGAGAGAACATGCAATGTGGGTTGAGAGAACATGCAATGTGGGTTGAGAGAACATGCAATGTGGGCTGAGAGAACATGCAATGTGGGTTGAGTGAACATGCAATGTGGGTTGAGTGAACATGCAATGTGGGTTGAGAGAACATGCAATGTGGGTTGAGAGAACATGCAATGCGGGTTGAGAGAACATCCAATGTGGGTTGAGAGAACATGCAATGTGGGCTGAGAGAACATGCAATGTGGGCTGAGAGATGCAATGTGGGTTGAGAGAAATTGCAAAGTGGGTTGAGAGAACATGCAATGTTGGTTGAGAGAACATGCAATGTGGGTTGAGAGAACATGCAATGTGGGTTGTGAGAACATGCAATGTGGGTTGAGAAAGCATGCAATGTGGGCTGAGAGAACATGCAATGTGGGTTAAGAGAACATGCAATGTGGATTGAGAGAACATGCAATGTGTGTTGAGAGAACATGCAATGTGGGCTGAGAGAACATGCAATGTGGGCTGAAAGAACATGCAATGTGGGTTGAGAGAACATCCAATGTGAGCTGAGAGAACATGCAATGTGGGCTGAGAGAACATGCAATGTGGGTTGAGAGAACATGCAATGTGGGTTGAGAGAACATGCAATGTGGGTTGAGTGAACATGCAATGTGGGTTGAGTGAACATGCAATGTGGGTTGAGAGAACATGCAATGTGGGTTGAGAGAACATGCAATGCGGGTTGAGAGAACATCCAATGTGGGTTGAGAGAACATGCAATGTGGGTTGAGAGAAAATGCAATGTGGGCTGAGAGATGCAATGTGGGTTGAGAGAACATGCAAAGTGGGTTGAGAGAACATGCAATGTGGGTTGAGAGAACATGCAATGTTGGTTGAGAGAACATGCAATGTGGGTTGAGAGAACATGCAATATGGGTTGAGAGAACATGCAATGTGGGTTGAGAGAATATGCAATGTGGGCTGAGAGAACATGCAATGTGGGTTGAGAGAACATGCAATGTGGATTGAGAGAACATGCAATGTGGGTTGAGAGAACATGCAATGTGGGCTGAGAGAACATGCAATGTGGGCTGAAAGAACATGCAATGTGGGTTGAGAGAACATCCAATGTGAGCTGAGAGAACATGCAATGTGGGCTGAGAGAACATGCAATGTTGGTTGAGAGAACATGCAATGTGGGTTGAGAGAACATGCAATGTGGGTTGTGAGAACATGCAATGTGGGTTGAGAAAGCATGCAATGTGGGCTGAGAGAACATGCAATGTGGGTTAAGAGAACATGCAATGTGGATTGAGAGAACATGCAATGTGGGTTGAGAGAACATGCAATGTGGGCTGAGAGAACATGCAATGTGGGCTGAAAGAACATGCAATGTGGGTTGAGAGAACATCCAATGTGAGCTGAGAGAACATGCAATGTGGGCTGAGAGAACATGCAATGTGGGTTGAGAGAACATGCAATGTGGGTTGAGAGAACATGCAATGTGGGTTGAGTGAACATGCAATGTGGGTTGAGTGAACATGCAATGTGGGTTGAGAGAACATGCAATGTGGGTTGAGAGAACATACAATGTGGGTAGAGAGAACATGCAATGTGGGTTGAGAGAACATGCAATGTGGGTAGAGAGAACATGCAATGTGGGTAGAGAGAACATGCAATGTGGGTAGAGAGAACATGCAATGTGGGTAGAGAGAACATGCAATGTGGGTAGAGAGAACATGCAATGTGGGTAGAGAGAACATGCAATGTGGGTTGAGAGAACATGCAATGTGGGTTGAGAGAACATACAATGCAGGTTGAGAGAACATACAATGTGGGTTGAGAGAACATGCAATGTGGGTAGAGAGAACATGCAATGTGGGCTGAGAGAA
Source organism: Cherax quadricarinatus (assembly GCF_038502225.1). Lineage (NCBI taxonomy): Eukaryota > Metazoa > Arthropoda > Malacostraca > Decapoda > Parastacidae > Cherax > Cherax quadricarinatus. The sequence continues at coordinate 8,948,838 of NC_091361.1, read as the reverse complement.
CATGCAATGTGGGTTGAGAGAACATACAATGTGGGTTGAGAGAACATGCAATGTGGGTTGAGAGAACATGCAATGTGGGTAGAGAGAACATGCAATGTGGGTAGAGAGAACATGCAATGTGGGTAGAGAGAACATGCAATGTGGGTAGAGAGAACATGCAATGTGGGTAGAGAGAACATGCAATGTGGGTAGAGAGAACATGCAATGTGGGTAGAGAGAACATGCAATGTGGGAAGAGAGAACATACAATGTCGGTAGAGAGAACATGCAATGTGGGTTGAGAGAACATGCAATGTTTGTAGAGAGAACATGCAATGTGGGTAGAGAGAACATGCAATGTGGGTAGAGAGAACATGCAATGTGGGTTGAGAGAACATACAATGTGGGTAGAGAGAACATGCAATGTGGGTTGAGAGAACATGCAATGTGGGTTGAGAGAACATGCAATGTGGGTTGAGTGAACATGCAATGTGGGTTGAGTGAACATGCAATGTGGGTTGAGAGAACATGCAATGTGGGCTGAGAGAACATGCAATGTGGGCTGAGAGAACATGCAATGTGGGTTGAGAGAACATGCAATGTGGGTAGAGAGAACATGCAATGTGGGTTGAGAGAACATGCAATGTGGGTTGAGAGAACATACAATGTGGGTTGAGAGAACATGCAATGTGGGTTGAGAGAACATACAATGTGAGTTGAGAGAACATGCAATGTGGGTTGAGAGAACATACAATGCAGGTTGAGAGAACATACAATGTGGGTTGAGAGAACATGCAATGTGGGTAGAGAGAACATGCAATGTGGGTTGAGAGAACATACAATGTGGGTTGAGAGAACATGCAATGTGGGTAGAGAGAACATGCAATGTGGGTTGAGAGAACATACGATGTGGGTTGAGAGAACATGCAATGTGGGTTGAGAGAACATACAATGTGGGTAGAGAGAACATGCAATGTGGGTAGAGAGAACATGCAATGTGGGTTGAGAGAACATACAATGTGGGTAGAGAGAACATGCAATGTGGGTTGAGAGAACATGCAATGTGGGTAGAGAGAACATGCAATGTGGGTAGAGAGAACATGCAATGTGGGTAGAAGAACATGCAATGTGGGTAGAGAGAACATGCAATGTGGGTAGAGAGAACATGCAATGTGGGTAGAGAGAACATGCAATGTGGGTAGAGAGAACATGCAATGTGGGTAGAGAGAACATACAATGTGGGTAGAGAGAACATGCAATGTGGGTTGAGAGAACATGCAATGTGGGTAGAGAGAACATGCAATGTGGGTAGAGAGAACATGCAATGTGGGTAGAGAGAACATGCAATGTGGATTGAGAGAACATACAATGTGGGTAGAGAGAACATGCAATGTGGGTTGAGAGAACATGCAATGTGGGTAGAGAGAACATGCAATGTGGGTAGAGAGAACATGCAA
>NC_091361.1:8927402-8942402 GCF_038502225.1 Cherax quadricarinatus | reverse complement strand
GTCCCCCCATGTGGCTGTAGGTTTTCCCAGTCAATCTCTTTATGATTGAAATCCCCCATTATAAGCAATTTTGTCCTACCCATATGAGCCCTCCTGGCCACTTCAGCTAGTGTATCCACCATTGCCCTATTGCGCACATCATACTCTTCTCTTGTTCTCCTACTGTTAAGTGGTGGGTTATACATCACTGCTATCATCACTTTTGAACCACCAGTCTGAAGTGTTCCTACAATGAAGTCGTCTGTTTCCCTTCTTTCCATTCCTCCCATCTCCTCAAAACTCCACTTTTTTTTTGTGCAATGCTACTCCTCCCCCTCCTCTGTTCTCTGTCTTTCCTCATAATCTGATGTCCAGGTGGAAAAATTGCATCTGTTATCATCCCTGTAAGTTTTGTCTCTGTTAGTGCTATGATGTCAAGTGATGCATCAATGATGCGTTCTTGCCACTCTTCACTCTTATTTGCTATTCCATCTGCATTGGTGTACCATACCTTTAGCTTCCTTTCCATTACTGTATTTTGGGAGATGGAAGAGGAAGGTGCAGGCAGGGAGGGTGGGAGGCAGGGCACAATATTATGGGAAGCTGCTGTGATTGTCGAATTAGTGCTTAGGGGGAAGGTGGCTATGGAGTGAGTTTTTTTTTCTGTTTACTGTGTTTGGTTGATATGTGGTGACAGGGGTTGAGAGGTTTCTGTAAGAATATGTGTTTGATGTTCCCCCAAAGGCTGAGTTTTCCTGTCAGTCGTTGCCTGTCTTATCTCTCTTTCCTTCCACTGGTTCTGTCTTGCTCTCACTTTCAGTTGTTCCCTTTCCTTTCGTGTTCTGCCTCGATTGAGGAACACTTTTTGATAATCTGGAGAGTCCTTTAACATTAGTTTCTGTTGTAGTATCCTGTTCCGTACCACATCTGTCTTGAATGTCAATCTGATTGGTCTATTTTTTTCCCTCGAATACCTCCCAAGTCTGTGAAAATTTTCTACCTGAGACATGTCCCTCTCTCCTGTTATTGCAATGATGTTCTTAATCCCTGTTTTCTCCCAATGCTTTCTTTCATAGGTCTGCCCTTCAGCCTCCTGAAGCTCATGAATAATTATTGACCTCTCCCTCTCCTCTTCCCATTTCTTTTCCCTCTGTCTCTATGGATCTGATTTAAACATCTCCTTTGCTGTTTCATTAATCATCTCCCAGACACCATGATGGCCTAAAATTACTGCTGCAAAAGACTGCTTAGATCCATCCCCTCGTTCACAAATACCAGAGACAGCACTGGTCCTAGGACTGACCCCTGTGGGACCCCGCTGGTCACAGGTGCCCACTCTGACACCTCTCCACGTACCATGACTCGCTGCGGTCTTCCTGAAAAGTATTCCCTGATCCATTGTAGTGCTTTCCCTGTTATCCCTGCTTGGTCCTCCAGTTTTTGCACTAATCTCTTGTGTGGAAATGTGTCAAAGGCATTCTTGCAGTCCAAGAAAATACAATCCACCCACCCCTCTCTCTCTCTTGTCACAGGATTTCCCGTCCCTGAAACCACGTTGGATTCTGTTGATGAGTGTGTGTGTGTGTATGTGTGTGTGTGTGTGTGTGTGTGTGTGTGTGTGTGTGTGTGTGTGTGTGTGTGTGTGTGTGAGTGTTTTGAGTGTGTGTGTGTGTGTGTGTGTGAGTGTGTGTGTGTGTGTTTTGAGTGTGTGTGAGTGTGGATGCGCGTGTGTGTGCATGTATGTGTGTGTGTGTGTGTGTTTGTGAGTGTGTGTGTGTGTGTGTGTATGTATGTGTGCGTGTGTGTGTGTGTGTGTGTGTGTGTGTGTGTGTGTGTGTGTGTGTGTGTGTGTGTGTGTGTGTGTGTGTGTGTGTGTGTGTGTGTATGTGTTTGTGTGTGTGCGTTGTGGAAGCCGCTCACTAGTTGCAACGATAAATGAAGAAAATATTAAATATAAATTTTGTATCGGATATTATTATAAAAGTGAAGCTGCAAATGTTTAACTCGAATGAGCATTAATTTATTTTCATGCTGAAGGAAAAACAATTAAAATTAATTAAGATCAATTTTCAAGTGATTTTCTGTAAAAACTGGGCTCAAAAAATACACTGTTTTCAGAAAAACGATTAAATAACAGACAATTAATATATCAGATATTTTGAGATGAAGTTAATCTTATTATTTCAGCCTCGAGAAGGAAGACAAAGAACGTTCAACTAAATTTTAGGTAAAGAATTAAGTAGATAATAATATACTTTTGCTTCTTACGGTTGAGCCTAATAGACGTACAAGCACTGGCCATGTGGACGTTACTTTAACGCATATAACCGACATGTTTCTCATCTTTTGTAGATGAATGGTTCAGAGAACCGACTTGTTGATAAATTAGACACATGTACAACTCTTGGGTATCTTTATTGAGGAAACGTTTCGCCACACAGTGGCTTCATCAGTCCATACAAAAGAGAATCTTGAAGAACAGGAGGAGAATGAGGTAATCAGTCCCTCAACCTTGAGTCGATGTGGTCAGTCCATCAATCTTGAATAGAATACGGCATACGTACTGAGAAGGAGCTTATAAACCGTTGGCAGGAGAGGTGCAGCAGTCATAGGTCGTGTAACATTTGTTCAATGTTGAAGTAGGTCGTGCCCAAGAATTAGGCAAGCGACTGTGTGGCGAAACGTTTCCTCAATAAAGATACCCAAGAGTTGTACATGTGTCTAATTTCTCATCTTGTGTATCTGTTTAAGGTTTTCAGATCTACAAGGAGCACCTGTTTTTCAAGGGCGTACTTTATCAGGCTGTTATTATCATACTAATTTTACAACTTCATCTTTCATAAATATGTTTTTGGTTAATGGTGCTGTTTAGCAACATCTTTCTGTTAAAGCTTCCATTGACAGCAACACCTCCTCAGGGCAGGTGAATTTGTCAACGAAATCACAGCACTACAACCATTTCTGTCAATAAGCTGAACTTTAACATGTAACCCGAAGTGAATTCTTTCATGTTTCAGCTTGACCTAATGAAGCAAATGGACGAGGGCGACATGTCGAATTACAAGTCCAACGGAGAGTTTGACTTGGTTGCGTTCACGGCGGCTAAAAACATTACCTACTACTCTTGCTGCCCTGAACCTTACCCAGATATAACCTTCACTATCAAACTTCGACGGAGACCTATGTTTTACGTCTTCAACCTGATCCTTCCTTGTGTGCTTATCAACGGCATAGGTAAGTCTTCTCAGCGTTAACTTGATTTTTTTGTCTATTCCTCGATCTCATACTCAACAGTATAATTTTTGTGTTATGCTGTGTCCTAAGTTGTGTTTACAACGTAATATCTAACTATGTTCGGCTCCTTGGAATTGGTGTAATCTACTACGATCTGTTGTATAATTGTATCGTAGACAAAAATTAAAAATTGCTCTAGGTACTGAGGATACTGTTAATTAAGTTAGATAATGTTTTACCACACAGGATAGCTTCATCAAGTCATATCATGAGTAATGGAAAGGAACATTATATACAGGTCATTGGTGAAGCGTAGTTGTTTCATTTCTTCCTCCCTATTTAACATATTCTATGGTCTTTAATCCTTGAATCATTGTAGGTCAATTGTAAGCTGTAGCAGTGATTTCAATGGTAGTGTGAATCACCTGTAGGAATCACCTGTTGGAAGTTTCTCTTCAAGAAGATTATAACCAATTGTTTAACAACATCATATGTCGCTTGATCCTCATCTATAGTTTTGGAGATCTGTATGATATTTGATCTAAAACGGCGTCTTGTAACCTTTTGGTTTTTCTTAATGACGTATTCTGCAGGTATCTAGCCATGAGAACTGCATGTTTGCCTCTGTCTATAAAGCACGCGCTCTTCTGGTTATAAGGTTTACATTCATACTTGTGTATGAAGGTTGTGTTGTGTCGCAGTGATGAGACTAGAGCACGCACTGCCTGGGATCTTGTATTCTCCTGCTTCTGTATTGTGATGATGGCTGGCGTTGGGTCGGGACAGCTCGAACATGGTTTTGAATGCCACACTAGTGTTGACTTGTTTGAAGGCGCTGGATTCGTTGTCGTTTACGCAACTAGAAAGTGTTCTCCCACTGTTGAGTACCTGCTGTGGGACATGCACCTTTGACCATCCCAAAAAAAAAACAACATCCAGTATTGGGCTCCTGCTTAGGCATGATGGGACATACACAGATGATAGCCAAGAAATGAGTGAGATATTAAAGTCCCAATATGACTCAGTGTTCAGCGAGCCACTGCCTAAACTAAGGATCGACAATTCAAATGAATTCCTTACGAACGAAACCCAAAATATGGTCATCCCAAAAATCTCGGATATTATTCTAACTTCACAAGACTTTGAAGAGGCAATTAATGACATGCCCACGCACTCTGCCAAAGGCCCAGACTCGTGGAACTCCGTGTTCATCAAGAATTGCAAGAACCCCTATTGCGTGCCTTCAGCATTTTATGGAGAGGGAGCATGGACACGGGGGTCATCCCACACACACTAAAAACAACAGACATAGCCCCACTCTACAAAGGTGGCAGTAAAACAATTGCAAAGAACTACAGACCGACATCACTAACATCCCATATCATAAAAATCTTTGAGAGGGTTCTAAGAACCAAGATAGCCAACCACCTAGATACCCATCAGTTACACAACCCAGGGCAACACAGGTTTAGAGCAGGTCGCTCCTGCCTGTTCGAGCTACTGGACCACTATGACGATGTCCTGGATGCTGTAGAGGATAAACAAAATACAGATGTAGTATACACAGACTTTGCAAAAGCTTTCGACTAGTGTGACTATGGTGTAATAGCACACAAAATGCGTGATAAAGGAATAATGGGAAAAGTTGGTAGATGGATCTACAACTTCCTGATAAATAGAACACAAAGAGTAATAGTAAACAGAGTAAAATCTCAGGCAGCCACAATAAAAAGCTCTGTTTCACAAGGCACAGTACTCGCTCCCCTTCTATTCCTCATCCTCATTTCTGACATAGACAGACATGTAAGCCAAAGCTCCGTGTCTTCCTTTGCGGATGACACCCCGATTACCATGGCAATGACCTCCATCGAAGACTCCGCGAGACTCCATGCGGACATGGACGCCAAGCCCATAATGATTCTCTTCAAATCGCTAGTACTTTCTAGGCTGGAATACTGCTGTACATTAACGGCCCCCTTCAAGGCTGGCGACATTGCAGACCTAGAGAGTGTACAAATAACTTTCACGGGACACATAAGTACGATAATGCACCTAAACTACTGGGAACGGTTGAAGGCCCTTGATCTGTATTTCCTCGAACGCAAGCGAGAGAGATGCATGATAATATACACTTGGAAAGTCTTAGAGGGATTGGTACCAAACCTGCACACAAAAATCACTCCCTATGTAAGCAAAAGTCTCGGCAGGAGATGCAACATTTCCCCAATGAAAAGCAGGGGCCCCACGAGTACACTGAGAGACAACACAATAAGTGTCCGGGACCTAAGACTGTTCAACTGCCTCCCAGCATACGTAAGGGGGATTACCAAAAGACCCCTGGCTGTCTTCAAGAAGGCACTGGACAGGCACCTAAAGTCAGTACCTGACCAACTGGGCTGTGGTTCGTACAACAGCTTCCGTGCGACCAGCCTGGTTGATCAGACCCTAATCCACCATGAGGCCTGGTCTCACACCGGGCCCAGGGGGCTTTGACCCCCGAAACCCTCTCCAGGTAAACTCCAGGTCTCCAGGTAATGTCTGCAATATAAAACTGTGAATAAAGGAAGAGTGAATCTGGATAATATAATGACAACAACATTAAAATGGCCCTTACGAAGCTCACTGCTTCATATTCTCTATACCACTGCTTTACCCCCAACGATAAGCTTAACAAATAAACTGCCTTCATTAATTTCTTTATTAAGGCGTAGAGTACATGCAGAACAGAAATTATTCAAGATCAGTGTAGCACTCGGCTCAACATAATGATATAGGATTAGAACCCATGTTGTACTGGCCTGCCTCATGGTAATCAAGAACCACTCGTCCGTGGTTACAATATATATATATATATATATATATATATATATATATATATATATATATATATATATATATATATATATATATATATATATATTTCGCCTGCTCTTGCGAATTCCTTGCATTGTTAAAATCTCTTGTAAGGCTGATGCATGCAGGGGATGAGATGAAAAGCTGTAATCCTTCTCCCTGAAAGCTGACTGCCTTGGATCAACGTCTAGCATTGTGCTAGGCGCCAAAGTATTGTCCAGTGTGGTGAGAATGATATAGCACTACGTACCTTGTTCCAAGGTTCGTAGGTTCGAGTCTCCTTCGGATATACATATATATATATATATATATATATATATATATATATATATATATATATATATATATATATATATATATATATATATAGTGATGCAAGGAGGAAAGAGTATATGGAGAAAAAAAGAGGTTAAGAGAGTGGTGAAGCAATGTAAAAAGAGAGCAAATGAGAGAGTGGGTGAGATGTTATCAACAAATTTTGTTGAAAATAAGAAAAAGTTTTGGAGTGAGATTAACAAGTTAAGAAAGCCTAGAGAACAAATGGATTTGTCAGTTAAAAATAGGAGAGGAGAGTTATTAAATGGAGAGTTAGAGGTATTGGGAAGATGGAGGGAATATTTTGAGGAATTGTTAAATGTTGATGAAGATAGGGAAGCTGTGATTTCGTGTATAGGGCAAGGAGGAATAACATCTTTTAGGAGTGAGGAAGAGTCAGTTGTGAGTGTGGGGGAAGTTCCTGAGGCAGTAGGTAAAATGAAAGGGGGTAAGGCAGCCGGGGTTGATGGGATAAAGATAGAAATGTTAAATGCAGGTGGGGATATAGTTTTGGAGTGGTTGGTGCACTTATTTAATAAATGTTTGGAAGAGGGTAAGGTACCTAGGGATTGGCAGAGAGCATGCATAGTTCCTTTGTATAAAGGCAAAGGGGACAAAAGAGAGTGCAAAAATTATAGGGGGATAAGTCTGTTGAGTATACCTGGTAAAGTGTATGGTAGAGTTAATATTGAAAGAATTAAGAGTAAGACGGAAAATAGAATAGCAGATGAACAAGGAGGCTTTAGGAAAGGTAGGGGGTGTGTGGACCAGGTGTTTACAGTAAAACATATAAGTGAACAGTATTTAGATAAGGCTAAAGAGGTCTTTGTGGCATTTATGGATTTTGAAAAGGCGTATGGCAGGGTGGATAGGGGAGCAATGTGGCAGATGTTGCATGTGTATGGTGTAGGAGGTAGGTTACTGAAAGCAGTGAAGAGTTTTTACGAGGATAGTGAGGCTCAAGTTGGAGTATGTAGGAAAGAGGGAAATTATTTCCCAGTAAAAGTAGGCCTTAGACAAGGATGTGTGATGTCACCATGGTTGTTTAATATATTTATTGATGGTGTTGTAAGAGAAGTATATGCGAGGGTCTTGGCAAGAGGCGTGGAGTTAAAAGATAAAGAATCACACATAAAGTGTGAGTTGTCACAGTTGCTCTTTGTTGATGACACTGTGCTCTTGGGAGATTCTGAAGAGAAGTTGCAGAGATTGGTGGATGAATTTGGTAGGGTGTGCAAAAGAAGAAAATTAAATGTGAATACAGGAAAGAGTAAGGTTATGAGGATAACAAAAAGATTAGATGATGAAAGATTGGATATCAGATTGGAGGGAGAGAGTATTGAGGAGGTGAATGTATTCAGATATTTGGGAGTGGACGTGTCAGCGGATGGGTCTATGAAAGATGAGGTGAATCATAGAACTGATGAGGGGAAAAGGGTGAGTGGTGCACTTAGGAGTCTGTGGAGACAAAGAACTTTGTCCTTGGAGGCAAAGAGGGGACTGTATGAGAGTATAGTTTTACCAACGCTCTTATATGGGTGTGAAGCATGGGTGATGAATGTTGCAGCGAGGAGAAGGCTGGAGGCAGTGGAGATGTCATGTCTCAGGGCAATGTGTGGTGTGAATATAATGCAGAGAATTCGTAGTTTGGAAGTTAGGAGGAGGTGCGGGATTACCAAAACTGTTGTCCAGAGGGCTGAGGAAGGGTCGTTGAGGTGATTCGGACATGTGGAGAGAATGGAGCGAAACAGAGTGACTTCAAGAGTGTATCAGTCTGTAGTGGAAGGAAGGCGGGGTAGGGTTAGGCCTAGGAAAGGTTGGAGGGAGGGGGTAAAGGAGGTTTTGTGTGCGAGGGGCTTGGACTTCCAGCAGGCATGCGTGTGCGTGTTTGATAGGAGTGAATGGAGACAAATGGTTTTTAATACTTGACGTGCTGTTGGAGTGTGAGCAAAGTAACATTTATGAAGGGGTTCAGGGAAACCGGCAGGCCGGACTTGAGTCCTGGAGATGGGAAGTACAGTGCCTGCACTCTGAAGGAGGGGTGCTAATGTTGCAGTTTAAAAACTGTAGTGTAAAGCACCCTTCTGGCAAGACAGTGATGGAGTGAATGATGGTGAAAGTTTTTCTTCCTCGGGCCACCCTGCCTTGGTGGGAATCGGCCGGTGTGATAATATATATATATATATATATATATATATATATATATATATATATATATATATATATATATATATATATATAAATATATATATATATATATATATATATATATATATATATATATACACCAGATATATATATTACACCAGATATATATTACACCAGAGGTGGACCCCATCCTATATATTAAAAAAAAAAAAAAAAAAAAAAAAAAAAAAAAAAAAAAAAAAAAAAAAAAAAAAAAAAATATATATATATATATATATATATATATATATATATATATATATATATATGTATGTATATATATATATATATATATATATATATATATATATATATATATATATATATATAAATGTGTGTGTGTTTGTGTGTGTATGTATATATATATATATATATATATATATATATATATATATATATATATATATATATATATATATATATATATATATATATATATATATATATATATATATATATATATATATATATATATATATATATATATATATATCAACCAAATCTTTCAGTGGGCTGCAGAAAACAATATGAAGTTCAACGATGAGAAATTTCAATTACTCAGATATGGTAAACATGAGGAAATTAAATCTTCATCAGAGTACAAAACAAATTCTGGCCACAAAATAGAGCGAAACACCAACTTCAAAGACCTGGGAGTGATCATGTCGGAGGATCTCACCTTCAAGGACCATAACATTGTATCAATCGCATCTGCTAGAAAAATGACAGGATGGATAATGAAAACCTTCAAAACTAGGGAGGCCAAGCCCATGATGACACTCTTCAGGTCACTTGTTCTATCTAGGCTGGAATATTGCTACACACTAACAGCACCTTTCAAGGCAGGTGAAATTGCCGACCTAGAAAATGTACAGAGAACTTTCACGGCGCGCATAACGGAGATAAAACACCTCAATTATTGGGAGCGCTTGAGGTTCCTAGACCTGTATTCCCTGGAACGCAGGAGGGAGAGATACATGATTATATACACCTGGAAAATCCTAGAGGGACTAGTACCGAACTTTCACACGAAAATCACTCACTACGAGAGCAAAAGACTTGGCAGACGATGCACCATCCCCCCAATGAAAAGCAGGGGTGTCACTAGCACTTTAAGAGACCATACAATAAGTGTCAGGGGCCCGAGACTGTTCAACTGCCTCCCAGCACACATAAGGGGGATTACCAACAGACCCCTGGCAGTCTTCAAGCTGGCACTGGACAAGCACCTAAAGTCAGTTCCTGATCAGCCGGGCTGTGGCTCGTACGTTGGTTTGCGTGCAGCCAGCAGCAACAGCCTGGTTGACCAGGCTCTGATCCACCAGGAGGCCTGGTCACAGACCGGGCCGCGGGGGCGTTGACCCCCGGAACTCTCTCCAGGTATCCAGGTATCATATATATATATATATATATGTATATATATATATATATATATATATATATATATATATATATATATATATATATATATATATATATATATATATATATATAGATAAGATCACAGTAAACAGGTGATTTCAGAATATGCAAAACAACCACTGTGAAAGAATAATGAAATTCCAAGCGTTTTCGTGACTACTCACATTATCAAGGAGCAATATAAGTAATGCACCCAAGGCATATGAAGGGTCTAGACCACACCTCACCATCACATCCCACAACAAAGAAACACCTGACGTGCGACTCATAAGAAAGAGAACATTGGACAAATAATAAATCTTAATTCATGGGGTTGTGGGTTGTGGGTTGCGTGGAGGACCTGTCTATTTGGGCCAGCGGGCCTGCTGCAGTGTTCTCTTTCTTATGAGTCGCGCGTCAGGTGTTGCTTTGTTGTGGGATGTGATGGTGAGGTGTGGTCTAGACCCTTCATATGCCTTGGGTGCATTACTTATATTGCTCCTTGATAATGTGAGTAGTCACGAAAACGCTTGGAATTTCGTTATTCTTTCACAGTGGTTGTTTTGCATATTCTAAAATCACCTGTTAATTGTGATCTTATTGCATATATATATATATATATATATATATATATATATATATATATATATATATATATATATATATATATATATATATATATATATATATATATATATATTTATATTGCCTCTTTTAATGTTATAATTTTTACCTTTTCACTATGTGTCTATGAAGTTTTTGATTGTGTTTGACTATAAGAAAATATTCTCCCAAAAAATGGTGCTTTTATAAATAACTTCTTTGGCACCAAAACTCTGCTACATCTCTCTCTGCTACTCATAGAAAACACATGATTTACCATCCCTACCAAATACTTTGAAGCTCCATTTTTGCACATTTTTAACACAGACACCAACACGGTAAATTAATATCATTCCTTTTTACTAAAACACTCACAACACCCCCCCCCCGTCCCTTACCTGTCAGTAATACTCTCCACAAGAGCCACTTGTCCTCGCCAATACTACATCATTCTCTTCCTCAGTCTCTCCTACTCACCCTCCACCATTCCTACACTGTGCTTCATCACCACTACCTCTTGTTGACTCCGCGTCACCATTTCTCTTCACTCACCAGCAATGCATCATTTGAACTCGACTTATTCAACATTTCATCACCCAGATTCATAAATAACAGCCAGAGCGACTTTAGAGATGGTAAATCACTGTTAGTCTTGATGACAACGTAACGAAAGTTAGACAGATGCAAGACGAATGGGAGGAACTTTGATTTTTGGACTTAAAAGTTGCTCACAAGAGACTAGGGCAAACGCTAGAGGAGTAGGCAGGAAAAAATAGGAATACTAAACACGAAAGAAACAGTGAATTACTGTCAGTGAGTAGGTGTTGGGATGGGCGAGTGTGACGAGTGGGATTCCACATGGATCAGAACTTGGACCACTATCATTGCATGTATGTGAAAACGACATTGCGGAAGAAATAGAGACAGAGGTGTCTCTGTTCGCAAATGACAAAAATTAAGAAGAAAAACAGCACCATGCGAAGCTCTCGCTCCGCATGGTGAAGGTCCGGGTTCAGTTCGCGGCGAAGTGGTGGAAACATTGAAAGTGTTTCCTTACACCGGTTGTCCATGTTCACCCATTAGTAATAATGGGTACCTGGGTACTAGTCGACTGGTGTGGGTCGCATCCTGGGACACAAGTGACCTAATTTGCCCGAGATGCTCTGCATAACAAACGGTTTCTACGTAGAAGTAGGTCACTCATGTCAACTAGGACTGTAGTCCTCGTTCATGTACTTGTAGACATGAAGATACTATTATTATTATTATTATTATTATTATTATTATTTTTAATAGTAGTAGTAGTAGTAGTAGTAGTAGTAGTAGTAGTAGTAGTAGTAGTAGTAGTAGTAGTATAAGATGAACCATATCAAATGATTCTCGACAAACTGAAACACTGGTCTGACAAGTAGATATTAAAATTTAACCAAGTAAATGCAAATTAATAAAAATCGACGTAAGGCACAAAAGACAGGAGAGAGTGCAGGCTCAGAGGAAAAAGGATGCAGACGCGAGCTCGGCGAGGATTGATTCACAACAGCACATGTCAGGCTCGGGAGAATAGAACCCGGATTTGATAGAGTATTTAAATATGCAACAGGAAAAAACCTGTATGTGTTTGCAACAAGACTTATCTCAGAAATGAGGTGTAAGATTAATGAGGGTAGACTAAATGAGCTAAACCAGACGACACTAGAGGACAGAAGGACTAGGAGGGATATAATTACGATGTTCAAAGTGCTGAAATGAATTGACAGAATGGACAGAGAGAGTCTTTTTGATAAGTGGGTCCCAGGTACACAAGGGCATAGATGGAAGTTAACAATACATTTGGGGGCACAGGAAAGTTAGGAAATAGTTCTTTAGTCCAAGAGTGGTCAGGATGAGGAACTACCTACACAGCGAAATGATGAAAGTAGATTCCAAATATATTTTATGAATATGTATGATGTGGTGAACACAGCCATGAGATACTGAAACCAATAGCAGTGAGCAGAGAAGCAGAGCCACGAACACAGAAACTGCAACTGCAACCACAAACACGTGACTACCAGTAGGTAAGTACAAAAACACTAATACATTCACACACACAAACACACACACACACACACACACACACACACACACACACACACACACACACACACACACACACACACACATACATACACACATACACATTTCTCTCTCTCTTTCTTTCTCTCTCTCCCTCTCTCTCCCTCTCTCTCTCTCACTCTCCCCCCGTCTCTCTCTCTCTCTCTCTCTCTCTCTCTTTCTATAGGCTTCTCTCTCCATCTCCCTTTTTCTATATTTCTACCCCTCCCTCGCATTTCTCTCTCTCATAGCCTTTTCCCTCACCCTCCTTTCACTGTCTCTCTCTCTCTCTCTCTCTATCTCTATCTCTCTCTCCCTCTCTCCCTCTCTCTACCCTTTCTCTCCCCCCTCACATTTCTCTCTCTCACCCTTGGTCTTATCCCTCATGGGTGGCTCTAGAGGACGGAAAACCAGAGATCTGGTAGACGAACCAGGGAGGAAAGACTGGGAGTTAGAGCTCCAAAAAAAGGGAGGAAGAGTGGGGAAGGAAGATAGTAGAGCTTGGTAAGAAAATGGAGGAGCGGATAGCTGAGGAGTGCAGGAAGTGGGAAGTACAGGTCTTAGCAGCAGAAGCTAGGATACAGTGCTTAGAAGAGAAACTGCAAAGCCTGAAACAGATTAGAGAGACAAATGACAATTCAGATGTGACATCAGGCGCAGACAAGGGGACGGTAAGCAACAACGGAGACATGCCGTATGCGAAGGCCTTATCAGACCCACGTGGGGCCAGGGAAAAGACGAGGAGTACACTAAGATCAAATGACAGGTCCAAAGACAATGAAGGTATGCTATATGCAGAGATTCTAACAGCCAACTGCAGTAGCAAGGGACAGCTGGTCATGAAAGACAGTTCACTGAGAATAGAAGTTCCAGATATGACAGGGACTGAAGGCAAGAACATGTCAATGGAAGGAAATAAAATGCCTCAGAGGAAGCAGATGGAGACTCAGTGGGAGGAGGAAAGGGCGAGGTCGGTTTTTGTGTACGGGCTCCAAGAAGCCAAGGGGGACAACTTTGAAGAAATAAAACAGGAGGAGAAAAAAATGATTGAAGGCATCATGAAAACAATAGGTGAGGGCGATATGACCCAGGTGACAAATTTTCAGAGAATTGGGTGGTTTGCGAGTGGAAGGATACGGCCTGTCAAAGTAATTTTCAAGGAAGAATCAGTTCGAACCAGGATTCTGCAACAGAAAACAAGACTGAGGGACAAACAGGTACCAGAGAGTATACCTCGACCGCGACAGAACACAAGACGAAAGGACTACACTGAAAGAGAGGGTACAGAGACGCAAGGAGGAACGAGAGGCAATGACGAAGATGAGCAGGACCCAGACACAGGAGGAAGGGCAAACACACCCCACAGAATCTCCCACCAAAAGACTCCAACCACGACATTCCCAACGCAACTGAGCAACCTATACTACAACCCACTCACTGTTCCCTCTGCCACCAACCCCCATATCACAAACCTCACCCCAACAGCTGTCCCTTATGGGCATTCTGACCCCACCCCCATCATCACAAACCCCACCTACACCACAGCCCCATATAGGCCCCCACCAAGGCTCTCGCTCCCCCAACCCCAATATTCTTGCATGACCACAATGATAGAAAGAAACTGAAAGTTTGGTACACAAACGCGGATGGAATAACGAATAAACATAAGGAGTGGAACGAAAGAATCAGTGAAAAATCCCCAGACATCATAGCAGTCACAGAAACAAAACTCGCTGAGACAATAACAGACACAATCTTCCCAATGGGATATCAGATCCTGAGGAAAGATAGAAGGAGTAGAGGGGGAGGAGGGGTTGCACTGCTCATAAAACACCGATGGGGATTTGAGGAAATGGAAGGCATGGACATGATTGGAGAAAGAAACTACATTGTAGGTACAATTCAGTCCGGAGAACATAAAGTAGTCATTGGAGTGATGTATAACCCACCACAGAACTGCAGGAGGCCAAGAGAGGAGTACGAAGAAAACAACAGGGTAATGGTGGACACACTGGCTGAGGTGGCAAGAAGAGCTCACTCGAGCAGAGCAAAGTTACTGGTAATGGGCGATTTCAACCACAGGGAGATCGACTGGGAAAACCTGGAGCCACATGGGGGTCCCGAAACATGGAGAGCCAAGATGATGGATGTGGTACTTGAAAACCTCATGCATCAACATGCCAGGGACACAACCAGAGAGAGAGGGGAGGATGAGCCAGCAAGACTGGATCTTGTGTTCAACCTGAGCAGTTCAGACATTGAGGACATCACTTACGAGAGGCCCCTTGGAGCTAGCGATCATGTGGTTCTGAGTTTTGATTATATAGTAGAGTT
>NC_091361.1:8892402-8919902 GCF_038502225.1 Cherax quadricarinatus | reverse complement strand
AAAAATTATAGGGCAATATGTCTGTTGAGTATACCTGTTCTAGTGCTTGGTAGTTATTATTGAAAGAATTTAGAGTAAGACGGAGGGTAGGATAGCAGATGAACAAGGAGGCTTTACAAATGGTAGGGGGTGTGTAGACCATGTGTTGAAACATATTTGAACAGTATTTAGGTAAGAGTAAATAAGTTTTTGTGGCATTTATGCATTTGGAAAAGGCTTATAATAGGATGGATATGCGGGCAATGTGGCAATTGTTGCAAATGTATGGAACAGGAGGTGAGAAGTTTGTACGAGGATAGTAAGGTTCAGGTTAGAGTATGTAGGAGAGAGGGAGATTATTTCCCAGTAAAAGTAGGCCGTAGACAAGGATGTGTGATGTCACCGTGGTTGTTCAATATATTTATAGATGGGGTTGTAAGAGTAGTGAATGCGAGGGTGTTGACAAGAAGTGTGTGGTTAAAAGATGAAGAATCTAACACAAAGTGGGAGTTGTCACAGATGCTCTTCGCTGATGATACTGCGCTTGAGGGAGATTCTGAAATGAAGTGTCAGAGGTTGGTGGATGAGTTTGGTACGGTTTGTAAAAGATGAAAATTAAAAGTGAATTTAGAAAAGAGTAAGGTGATGAGGATAACAAAAAAATTGGTAACGAAAGACTGGATATGAGATTGGAGGGAGAGAGTATGTAGCAGGTGAATGTATTAAGACATTTAGGAGAGAAAGTGTCAGCAGATGGCTGTATGAAAAATGAGGTGAATCATAAATTTGATGAGGGGAAAAGGGTGAGTGGTGCACTGAAGAGTCTGTGGAGACAAAGATAATTGTTCATGGAAGTAAAGAGGGGAATGAATGAGAGTATAGTTACAACAACATTCTTATATGGGTGCGAAGCATGGGTGGTGAATGTTGCAACAAGGAGAAGGCTGGAGGCAGTAGAGATGTCGTGTCTCAGGGCAATGTGTGATGTGAATATAATGCAGTGATTTCCAGGTTAGGAAATTAAGAGGAATTGCGCGATTACCAAAACTATTTTCCCGAGGGCTGAGAAGGGGTTGATGAGGACATGTAGAGAGGCTGAACAAAACAAAATGGCTTCGAGAGTGAATAAATCTGGAGTGGAGGGAAGGCAGCATAGAAGTTGGCATAGGAAAGATTTTAGGGAGGGGGTGAAGGAGGTTTTGTGAGCGAGGGACTTCGACTTCCAGCAAGCAAGGCTGCGCTCTGAAGGAGGGGTGTTAATGTTGCAACTTATAACTGTAGCGTAAATGCGCCTCTGTCAAGACAGTAATGGAGTGAACGATGGTGAAAAAAATATATTTATATATATATATATATATATATATATATATATATATATATATATATATATATATATATATATATATATATATATATATGTCGTGCCGAATATGTAAAACTGGTCAATTAGCAAGAACTCATTTAAAATTAAGTCCTTTCTAAAATTTTCTCTTATACGTTTAAAGATATATTTTTTTCATTAATTTTGATGTAAAAATTTATAATTTTGCACTAAAAGGAACTTGGAAAACTTACCTAACCTTATTATAATAAGCGCAATTTATTTTAGCCTAACCCAACTAAATATATTTTAGATTTGTTTACAATAATTTAATACTAAACAAACACAGTGAAATATATTTTTTTCGATAGGTTCAGAATGATTTTGGCGAAATTATTGCATTCACAAATTTTCACTTGTCCTATATGGCAAGATGTGCGTTGCTATTTACGCCAAGATCGCAAGTTCTGCCTATTCGGCACGACATATATATATATATATATATATATATATATATATATATATATATATATATATATATATATATATATATATATATATATATATATATATGTATATATATATGTCGTGCCGAATAGGCAGAACTTGCGATCTTGGCTTAAATAGCAACGCTCATCTTGCCATATAGGACAAGCTAAAATTTGTGTATGCAATAATTTCGCAAAAATCATTCTAAACCTAACGAAAAAAAAAATATTTCATTGTGTTTGTTTAGTATTAAATTACTGTAAAAGTATTTAAAATATATTTAGTTGGGTTAGGCTAAAATAAATTGCGCTTGTTATAATAAGGTTAGGTAAGTTTTCTAAGTTACTTTTGGTGTAAAATTATAAATTTTTACATTATCATTAATGAAAAAAATATATCTTTAAACGTATAAGAGAAAATTTTAGAATAGACTTAATTTTAAATGAGTTCTTGCTAATTGACCAGTTTTACATATTCGGCACGACATATATATATATATATATATATATATATATATATATATATATATATATATATATATATATATATATATATATATATATATATATATATATATATATATATATATATATATATATATATATATATATATTCTATGGGAAATTTTATTACTAGACAGAATACATTTACAGAAAGCACAAACATGAATACATTTGTACAGTATATCAAAGATTATGAATCTCCTGTAGCTCCTCCAAAGCCGGACGTAAGCCAAGTATGGAGCAAAAATTTCCCCTTTGGATGTGGCGTTCCTTGGGTCCCTGGTGGTTTCGATGAGTCTGGAACCCAATTCTTTAAGGAAATGTGTGTCATTTTTTCCGAATGATTCCAAGGTCTCTGATCGCAATGGGACAAATTGATACTGTTTGCTTTTGTCCCTATACTTGTTGATCTTGTACTCCTCCCTGTGATCAGCACCTCCTCCGTGTTCCCCGACACTGTGTTGGATGTAGGTGTCAGCCAGCATCGACACACAGGTATAGTCCCATGATAAGAGATTGCCAATCTTCCAAAGGTAGTTGGTGATCCCATCCGTGAAGTTTGCTGGGTTGTGGGTACTGTTCGGGGCTCTCTTTCGGCTGGACATCCAGCTGTAGCAAGGGCTTTCTTTATGATGTCGTTGACTTCATTGTGTTTTGCATGCCAGCCCTTGGTTTTGGAACAGTTAAGACCTTGTAGATCATATTGGTCGGCTTCCGCATCGCCGCAGTATACATCGCCGTTTGAACTGGGGCAGCAAGGCGCAGGGCCACTGCAATACAAAGGGTCTTAGGGTCGAGGCGTGTTCCCATTGCCGAAATGGAACTGATTGGAAAATGTCCCCGGAGTGATGTGCACTCACTGTTTGAAGACGGGCAGTCTCCCTGTCTGATGTTGCAGCCTTAAGCATATTGGCAAACACCTTTTCAGTGATGGGGCTATCCCAACTTGACAGTTTGTAGGCCAGTGCTACATTAGGTTTTGGTGCTGGAGCAGCAAGAGTCTCCCATTTAGTGATGGCATTGACGTAGTAAGGTTAGGTTAGGTTAGTAGTATTCCAGCTGAGTCACTGAGGGTGTCTGGAAGAATTTGTTTTGTTAACTCATTTGATGCTGTGGAAGACGACGTAAAAGCTGACAGGGCAATCTGGGAGGATTTGCGTACTCCCAGCCCCCCAAGCCTGACAGGAAGCGAGTCTTGCAGCCACTGTCCATCTTCGAGGGCAAGATTCAATACACTCTCTAGCATGAGGAGTATCTCAGGGAGATACTCTCTAGCTGGGTAGTATCTCAGGAAGTAGGTAAGTTTCGGGACTGGCAGGCACCTGGTGAGTAGGTAGAAGGCATCATGTGTATCGATGTCTTTCATCCTGCCTTCTGTCGTCCTAAGAGCTGAGATTTTTTTTTTCTAGAATCAGATCGTTGGCACTGGACCCAAGTGGAGCACCAAGGATAGTGCTGTTGGTTGGATCAATGACTCGTGCTCCTGGTAAAACAGCACTAATATTCCGGATTATCTTTCGATTGGCAGAAACTATTTTACATTTGGTGGGGGTTTAAAGATATTCCCAGATTCTCTTCCATGTCTTTATTTTTTCTGATGTCCTCTAGGAGAGATTCTGTAGTGCCATCTAGGGTACCATCATCCAAGAACCAGGTATTGAGTTCACTGGAGAGTGCTTCTGTGACTTCTTGGATCACAGACAGAAGAGTAGGGGGGCGAGAGGGTCCCCCTGTTGCACATCCTTACAAGAGCCAATTTCATGGACCCCAAACAATTGTTTAGAGACTGCTTGGAGAGCAGCATCCCTTATGACTAAGTTGAAAGCGTTGACAAAGTCCAATTTGATCAAGTCTTTTTCATCGGACATTTTGTTGACGTATACTCAAGCTGCGTGGGCAGCTGCCTCTCAGCCTTGTTGAACAGGAGAAGGAAGCATTCAAAATATTGAGAAACAAAAAACAATCCTTTAATCAGGCGATTCCATCACAATGGAAACATAGTATGTTAGACCACTGCTATAATAAACTCAGAAGAATTTGTAATGAACTCAGAAACAAACTACAAAGAAAATTAAACATTTTAATTGAAAACAGTGATTGAACAAAGCACGTTAATAACAGTTTGTAGCTAACTTATCAGATGAAATATTAGATAAAACTACAACTGCTGCTCTAGGTTTTGGTCTAAGTTTTGCAACTTCAAAAAACCTTAATAATGTTGAAATTGCAAAAATCTTTTGTAATTGAAAAATCTTCCGATTTATCCACTGATGAAATTAATTTTAGTAAGGGAATGGTATATAGCTCTATGTTAAAACAAAATTTTCCCAATTGCCCTCAAAGATTCTTTAAGTCTTATGATACATTTATCAATAATAAAAAAAATTGCCTTACTAAAGCAGATATAATAAATGCAATAGTAATTATGAAAGAAAATGATTACCAAGACAAAATGAATAATCTTCTAGATGATACTGAAACCCATTCTAAAGTTAGAAAGAATCCCCTAGAAACTGTTAACAGAATTTCAATAAAACAATAAAATTTCTACTGAAAGGCAAAGATGAATTAATTAAAAAATTTACTTCCACTAATCCATCTTTACCCTATATATATGAATTATTAAAAAGGCACAAGCCATGTAATCCAGTTAGACCAATTATTAGCTCCCTAGGTTCAGTTTCATGTAAATTATCTAAATGGCTTGTCGACATTTTGGGCCCTAATTTAAAAAAAAATCTAACTTTAATGTTAAAAACAATATAGATATAGTTGATAAATTAGGCTCCGTGACTGACTTAAATGATTTTAACATGGTTAGTTTTGATGTTACTTCCTTGTTTACGAAAGATCCTGTTGATGATTTATTGAGTTTCTTATCTGAAGAACTCGTTAATTATGATTTACCATTACCAGTTCCTACTTTCATTAAACTTATTAAACTTTGCATTGTTGATGCAAAATTTGTATTTAATGATGCGTTTTACACTCAGAAGTTTGGTATGGCAATGGGAAATCCTCTTTCACCTGTTTTTAGTAACCTATACATGGAATTTTTTGAAACAAGACTTCTTAACACAATCCTCCCTAATAGAGCCTAAGAACGTAGATATAATCATTTCCTTGTTAAATTCAATAGCTTAGCCCATTCTATAAACTTTACTGTTGAGTTAGAAGAAAATAACTCACTACCTTTTTTAGATGTTTTAAGTATTAAGGATAATAATGACTTTAAATTTAATATTTACAGAAAACCTACAAATAACTGTTCCTATGTCCACTATTATTCTTCACATCAAGAAAGAGTTAAACTGTCGGTTTTCTCTGCAATGTAGTCCAGAGTTCATAGATGAAGAAATATCCAAAATATATGAAGTAGCTGATGATCTGAAATACCCAAGAAAAGTAATTGATAAATCTTTTAAAATTGCTAGAAATACTTTTTACAACCCAAAAAGGGACAGCCAACCTTATTCAACTAAAAATATGTTGGTTCTCCCTTACTATGAAAACTTGATTGATATGCCTTCTCTTCTTAAGACTTTTAATATCAAAGTTGTATTTAAAAAAAATCTTGATACAGTAAAAAACTTCTGATAAGGTATTCCCCCCAAAATGCTGACGGATGCGTCTATAAGATTCCTTGTAATATTTGCGATAAAAATCATTACGATCAAAGTGGTAAAAGTCTCGAACTAAGGTCAAAACAACATAAATATAGCATTATAACTGGACAAGATTCCAATGCTCTAATTATTCTTATGAGAGATTTTAACCATCCAATTGATTTTTAAAAGGCGTAGAAAGTTGTATCAAATATGTCCATAGTCAACAGGAATATAATTGCATCATATTTCATAAAAATCAGTTTTGATAATAACATGAATATTTCCTTTGGTTTACGTAGCTCAGCTGCATACGTGATTATTGTAGGATCGCTGGCACAAGTGCTAAGGCGATGAGTACAATGTGCTGTCTCTGGAGGCGGTATAAGGTTCGTAGGGTCGGGTCCTGGCCTGCCACAGTTTGGTAAATGATTTAAAATCACTTGTTTCGTGATTTCATTGCTAAATAGACTGTTTATTGCATACGTGATTATTGTAGGATCGCTGGCTCAAGTGTTAAGGCGATGAATACAATGTGCTGTCTCTGGAGGCGGTATAAGGTTCGTAGGGTCGGGTCCTGGCCTGCCACAGTTTGGTAAATGATTTAAAATCACTTGTTTCGTGATTTCATTGCTAAATAGACTGTTTATTGAGGTGGGTATTCAAACAGGAGGAGGCTGGCAATAATCCTCGAGATACAACTGCCACGAGTGTCCTCGGATAACGAGAAAAACATGTAGCTCAGCTGTATGCGTGATTCTTGTAGGATCGGTGGCGTAGTGGTAAGGTGATGCGTACATTGTGCTGTCTCTGGAGGCGGTACAAGGTTCGTAGGGTCGAGTCCTGGCCTGCCGCAGTTTGGTAAATGATTTAAAATCACTTATTTCGTGATTTCATTACTATAAATATCTTTGATTTCATTGCTGCAAATGTCTGTAATATCATCCATGTTTCTAAGAGCTTATCAAGTATGTCATTTAAGTTATATACATGATAAAATACATAGAGAAACGTTATACTTTCATGGAACAACGTCACCTACATTGGTTTGATTTGCAAGCTCATTCTGCTGCTAGATGTTTTATAAAGTTCAGAATCATGAGCTGTATAACCCTTGTGGTTTAGCGCTTCTTTTGATTATAATAATAATCAGAATCATGAATCAAATGACTTCAGTAAGTGCTACAATACAATGAAAAACTGAAAATATATTGAAAACTAAACCTTGTGTAATCGAGCGAGCATTAATGTAGGAAGAGGATATAATAATACTCTCTAAAGCTTAATTTTCAAAATTTAATATAATAACAACTTTGACAAAGGTATTCACAACCATGACCAGAAAAAAAATGAGGGAGAAACATGATGGTTTAACAAGCGTGTCTAAAAACACAAGAGGGATTTTAGAACGCGGAGGACAAGCAATAGCATGTTCTGTCATGAACAAGAATCTAACCCTAATCCCCTAATCCCGGAGGAGCCCCAAAGGCGACTTTGGTCCTCATTGCTTAAAAATTGTTTCCCTGCTGTATGAGAGAGTTTTTTTTTCTTTTAAATAATATTATTAATATAGTGTAATTGAACACAAAATGATAGCTAAAACAAAAATTAATAGGTTATTAAAGTATCATGTAGGCTAGTCGTTGCTGGTTGGAAAGAGGTTTCCTTAACAGTTTAAGCTTCAGGGCCACAAAAATGTAGGTCCACAACTGTCTGACCACCATATAAATTTTTGACAGCTGGAAACTGGAGTTCAAATCAGATCATATAAAAAGTCGTATTGATGACTAACCTCACTGCATAAGTTTCAAGCTTCAATTTAGCTGAAAGGAAATTAATTTTCGTGAAGATAAGTCTTTATCGTGTCAACATTATCATCCCTGTGAAGTGGACAATAGGAATAGTAAGAGCCGACGACAATAAATCTTTATCACTCCAAGGTTAGATCTCTCGAGATCAGCGTTAGCCAGTTCGTGGTCCCATGAATGATGAGGGTTAATCTCAGCCGTTCTCTTTCCACCTTCGAATTTACAGTTCCTCGCCGTATGTTTTTCTTTAATTTATTTTCTCATTACTGAGACTAAAATGATATCTATCTATCTACCTACCTATCTATCTATCTATCTATCTATCTATCTATCTATCTATCTATCTATCTATATATATATATATATATATATATATATATATATATATATATATATATATATATATATATATATATATATATATATATATATATATATATACTATATATATATACACACATATATACAAAACATCAAAGGAAGGCATATAAAGGGTCAAGACTACACCTCATCATCACATCCCATATATATATATATATATATATATATATATATATATATATATATATATATATATATATATATATATATATATATATATATATATATATATATATATATATATATATATATATATATATATATATATATATATATATATATATATATATGTATATATGCTCCTACAAACAGCGGATCCTGGCACTGGATGCTGAAAAGAACACCTCGGTTAACAGTGAGATCATGGTGAACATGGATATAATAATAAGTTGAAGATTGAGACACTTATGCAACGTATGGGAATCTTTATTGAGGAAACGTTTCGCCACACAGTGGCTTCATCAGTCCAATACAAAATAGAAAAGTGTAAGGAGAGGAGGAGTTTGAGGTAATCAGTCCCTCAGCCTCGAGTCGATGTGTTCAGTCCATCAATCTTGTAGAACGTGCAGCATAGGCCCGTAGACGTGGCTTATATACTGTAGTCAGGTGAGGCGAAGCAGGAGGAGGCGAGGTCATAGTGGTACCACTGTGTGGAGAAACGTTTCCTCAGTAAAGATTCCCATATGTTGCATAAGTGTCTCAATCTTCAACTTGTCGGTTTTCAAAACCATTCATCACATAATAACAAGTGTATAACAATTAGCAAAAGTTAGTCAGTGATGTGCATCTTTAGTGAACAGATATGGCCACTCGCTTGGTCTCCCCATCCCTCGTCCCCTCTCCACATCCCAGCCTAGGTCTACTGACTTCCTGACCAAGGGTGTTGCCGTTTAGTGCCCCACCAATTACTCGCTCTGCCGCTCCCTACTCCCCCACCCTCAACACCCATGCATCCATGCTGTCCTTTACCCGTTACCCCGCAGCTGGTGCCCTCCCACCCCAACGATGTCAGCATTGTCACAAGAAGTGTCAGGTTCCCAGGAATCTCCACGACCGAGCCAACGCTGTGAAATCCGTTCACGATGCATCTGCCAGGTGTGCCACAAGGATTGTACACTCAATCCCTCAATTGGCAACATCCGCGCACACAAAGGATGTCTAGGCTCCAGGAGAGCTCCAAATGGGAACAACCAACAGTCCCTCCCAGCAGAAATGTCGCCCTCAAGGTGCTAGCAAATTCACTGACCTCTTGATGAAAGTCAACGATGCTCCTGAAAACAACGGATCCTGGCACAACCTGCTGCTATTTGGCAATGCCTGTTTGGCTGTCCCACCAAGGAGGGACAAGTCCCTAGCAACATCTGTTATTAGGGAAATAAATGCATTCCCTAGAGATGACAACCTCGTCCGTCTCCTCCCTAGGGTGACAAACACCCGCCGGGCAAATTCCAACAAGAGGACACCTGTCGCCTCAAAAATCAGAGCCCAAATTAGCACAAAAATAGAAGAGGGTAATAGTACTGGAGCACTGAGACTTATAAACAGTGAGGATACCATCGCTACTAAGGACGTCAGTATGGCACAAGCTCTGAAGGACAAACATCCACTCAGGGCTCCCAGTACCAACACTGACCTCCCTGATGTGTATAAAGCTGCTCTATCATTTCCACAGGGCTCAGCAGGAAGTTTTACAGGTTTAAGGCCACAACACTTAAAACAAATGCTCAATTCAGCACTTGGTGATGTTTCAGAGAGGTTGCTGCATAAACTCAACAATTTTTTTAATGTGTGCCTGGCTGGCAGTGTCCCAGAATCCATTAGACCCATTTTCTTTGGTGCCTCATTGTAATCCCTCCGGAATAGGGATGGAGGAATCAAGCCGTTGCAGTAGGCAACACCCTTCGGTGCCTAGTTGCCAAGGCTACAGTAAGAATGGTGAGTAAAGAGGCTGCCTCAGCGTTGAAACCAATTCAGTTCGGTTTTGGTGTTCAGCAAGGCTGTGAAGCAGCTGCCCACACAGCACGAGTATACATCAACATGTCCGATGAAAAAGCATTGATCAAATTGGACTTTGCCAACGCTTTCAACTTAGTCATAAGGGATGCTGCTCTCCAAGCAGTTTCTAGACACTTCCCTTCGATCTCTTCCTTCATTGAATCGTGTTATAGTGTGACTTCTAAACTATTGTTTGGGGACCATGAAATTGACTCATGTGAGGGTGTGCAACAGGGAGACCCTCTTGCCCCCTTTCTATTCTGTCTGGTCATCAAGGAAGTCACAAAAGCGCTCTCTAGTGAACACAATATCTGGTTCTTGCATGACGGTAGCCTAGCTGGCACTACGGAATCTCTCCTAGAGGACATCAGAAAAATTCAAGACATGGGAGAGAGCCTGGGTCTATTTTTAAACCCCACAAAATATGAAATAGTTTCTGCCACTCGACAGATGATCCAGGATATTAGTGCTGTTTTACCAGGAGCACGAGCCATTGATCCAGCCAATAGCACTCTCCTTGGTGCTCATCTTGGACCAAGTGCCATCAATCTGATCCTAGAAAAAAAAAATCTCAGACCTCAGGATGTTGGAAGGCAGGATGAGCGATATCGATACACATGATGTCTTCTACCTACTCACCAGGTGCCTGTCAATCCAAAAACGTACCTAGTTCCTGATTTGCTCTCAGGCCTTCAGCAGTCCGAAACTCAAGGAATATGACTCTCTTCTTAAGACCATGCTAGAGAGTGTATTGAATCTTTCCCTTGAAGATGGACAGTGGTTGCAAGCCACAGTTCCAGTCAGTCTTCGGGGGCTGGGAGTATACAAATCCTCCCAGATTGCCCTACCGCTTTCCTATCCTCTTCCGTAGCACCAAATGAGTTAATAAAACAAATTCTTCCAGACAACCTCAGTGACTCAGCAAGAATACAGGACCCTGGCTATGCCATTGCCATCACTGATCAAGGATGTGTCATGGACAAGGATGTTTCATGATCAAGGATGTGCCTTAGACAAGGGTGTTTCATTATCAAGGATGTGTCTTGGACAAGGGTGCTTCATGATCAAGGATGTGTCATGGACAAGGGTGTTTCATTATCAAGGATGTGTTTTGGACAAGGATGTGTTTTGGACAAGGATGTTTCATTATCAAGGATGTGTTTTGGACAAGGATGTTTCATGATCAAGGATGTGTTTTGGACAAGGGTGTTACATGATCAAGGATGTGTCTTGGACGATGGTGTTTCATGATCAAGGATGTTTCAAGAAGAGCAATATTCCAAAGGGTAAACATGATCCAATGATATTCTGAATTTAAAATCAAATTCACGGTCAATGATAGTTTGAGAATATTCACAGTCGAAGATATTAAAATGATATTGATGTTTGGAACTTAAGAATATTTTGAACACATATTCTAATGATGTCTTATGACCATCGAATTTCCAAGGAGAAAGATGTTACAAGATTGTACCAAAATTGAGAAAACTCCATTGATTCAAATATTTCATAATGTTTCAAGAATTTTCTAAGGATTATCCGTAGATGTTCGAAGGCCAGGATATCAAAGTTGTTTCAAGGTTATGGAAGTTCCAAGTATAAGGATATTCGAAAAGCATGGATAGTTAAAGGCTATAAATGTTTAAGGTCAAGATTTTCATTTCAAGATCAAGGATTTTCCAAGGATAAGTATGACAAAAGAACTAGGATATATGAAAGTCAAAGATGTCATCAGGTCAGAGATTTATCAAGGTCAAATATGCATCACGGTCAATTTTGTATCAAGGTGAAGTGTAAAATAAAAGGACACAAGTGCAACTAATGTGACATTTTATTGTGGCAACGTTTCGCTCTCCAGGAGCTTTGTCAAGCCGTTACGGCTTGACAAAGCTCCTGGAGAGCGAAACGTTGCCACAAGAAAATGTCACATTGTTGCACTTGTGTCCTTTTACTTTACATACTGTCGGTAATTCTACCAACATTATTACAAGGTGAAGTGTGTCACCATGTCACTTTCTTAACTCTCAGGTTCCTAAAGTTGAGGATGGCGGTTCAACACCAGAGTTTCTACCTGTAATGATGATTTCTGTTCTGATGGAAAACGTGGATGTTCTCTGTGTTAAGGATCTTTAATTATTTAGTCTAAAGAAATAAACAAGGCGATTATTTAAACGAATTTATATAACCTTTATATTCTTTTACTAAATAATAAAACTACTGTCCAGTAGACATACTTGTTTAAACGCTTTGTTTGGCGGTTACATTATCGGAGGATATTTCATCAGCGTACATATATATTTTTTTTCTCTTTTCCAATATCAAAAATAGGCTTTTAAAAACAATTATTTTCTAACTTCCCTTGCACATAAGCACTTCTCTCTCACACCACATACCACAAAAAAGTTCACGACCCTCCCTTCTGCCCTCCCTCTCCCTAGTACAATTTCTCGTCACCCTAACTTTCCCCCCTAACACTTTGCATCATTCTTTTTCTCTTATTAACACTGAACCACGCTCACTCTCCCTCACGAACACTTCATTTCCTTTCATTCTCACCAACACTCTATACCCCTTCATTCCCCTCACCTGCATTCTGTTACCTTTCCCTCTTCTCACCATCACTCTATTACCTTTGCTTCCCCTCACTAGCACTCTGCCTCACCTTCCCTCTCCCTCCCCTCCAGTGCAGTTCTCCAACTTCACTCACCTTTGTCAATACTTTGTCTAGCTCTCCCTCCTTTTCACTCAACCTCTGTCGTAAGATGTTCCAAGGTTGAGGAAGCTGGAACCCAAAGTATCCATAAATGGTTTGAGTATTTTAATGTCAATGAATATTTACAACAAAGAACTTCTAAAAATTCTCAAAGACAGTTAAAGAAAAAATCGGATTCAAAGAACAGTAACATTCCATAAATAAAGATCTAGGAATTTTCACTGACAAGAATCTTGCAAACACCAGGAGAGTCCAAAGGCAAGGATGTTCCACCGTCAATAAATTTCAATGATTATTTTTTTTTAAAATCGCTCAGTAAATATTCAAGGATAGTAGAGTTTCAGAGCAATTACGAGTAGAAGAATGTTTCAAGTCCAATTACGACGAAAAAACACTGATGATTCTTTTTAAGCATGTACACTGTGCATTTGTATTCAAAGAGTAATACTGTTCATAGTTATAGGATTTTCCAGAGCAATAACGGCGAGACGACAGTATAGTGAGTGTTTTACTGAATACTGATCTATATTACTGCTACAATTCTTCGCCACAAATTACCTTTCTCGCTTAATCTCTGTCTCCAAATTGTTCCAGTAAATATTTCTCTGTAGTTATTGTTTTGAAGGTTGCCTTTAAGACAACATAAACAATAGTCTTGATAATCTTCAACTGATTAATAACAATACTGTAGAGGATATACTGAGAGCGGACTTTATTTATTTATGAAATATAATCCGAAATTTGTACTGAGTTCCTCTCAGCATGAAGGAAAATGGGGATCTTTTGATTATTAACTGATAACAACTGTTATTGTTGATAATATTGTTATTATTTATTTGTTCTTACAAGTACTGAATCGCCACCAATGCATCGTCACCATTGCATCGCCACAACTGTATCGTCATCACACCATCACCACCACTACATCATCACCACTGTATCACCATCACTGTATCACCATGACTGCATCACCACCATTGTTTCATCTCCGCCTTCGTTACAACACCACCACTATATCACTACCACTGTTTTACTACCACTGTATCACCGCCACTGCAGTCGTGGTGATGCAGTGGTGACGAGTCATCATCACTGTATCACCACCTCTACATCAACTCCATTGCATCATCATCATTCATCACTATCTTTGTTGCATCACTACTAGTTTATCACTATTAGTGTATGACTACCACTGCATCATCACCACATCATTACCACTGTATCACCAAATCACCACCACTGTAGTATCACCACCACTGCATCACCACCACTGCATCAGAAGCACTGTATCACCACCACTGTAGTACCACAATAGGATCATCAGCTAACCACCATTAATGCACTATCAACAACACAATCATCAACTGGCCATCATCATTACATTATCATCAATACACAATCATTAAATCACCATAAATACATCATTATCCACATGCCATCATCAACATTCCATCAATAACACACAATTACCACCCTATTGTCACTTATCTACAACGTCTTCAACACGCCTTCATCATCACCATCAATGACCACCACTGCGTCATCAACTTGCTATCACCACCACACCGTCATTAACACTCCATCAGCATATCATCATTAATAAACTGCCATCAACATACCGTCATCAACACCATCACCAGTGAGTAAGATTCACATATAACATTTAAAAATCTTCACTGTCCGACTTTCTGCCTCCGCAGCAAGTTTCTTCAGTCGAATGCAGGCGACTGGAAACAGTAGAAGTTAGAAGGTAATTTGAAGTGATCAGTCCCTTAGGGCTGTTATAAGGTTTTCAGGTCATTGACCCACGAGAACGTTTTCGGGCCGTAAGATAAAAGGTTTTCAGGCCATCGACCAAGAGATACCGTGTCGTTACTGTGTCAGAAACGTATCAAAAAAAAGCGTCTAATGGTGGAACAGCTGCGTTGTGACTCTTTTCTTAAGCTCTTTCCTGTTTCTGAGGTTGTGAAGGAGGTGTAGTACACCACATATCAGTGTACACCGATATGCTGATAAGTAAGATATCTGTAGAATATGGAGGTATATTTACAAGGTGTTCCTGAAGAGACAACTGTAAGTGGTTTCCATTTTTTTCCTAACTTTTCACTTAAATTTTCCTCATAACAAGAGAAGACTTTATCGGAGCGGCTGGTGTATACAATACGCCAGCAGGGAAATTTAAGTTTGTAGATGAAAGGTTCAGAGAACCGACATGTTGATAAACTAGACACATGTGCAACTCTTGGGTATCTTTATTAAGGAAACGTTTCGCCACACAGTGGCTTCATCAGTCCATACAAAGGAGAATCTTGAAGAACAGGAGGAGAATGAGGTAATCAGTCCCTCAACCTTGAGTCGATGTGGTCAGTCCATCAATCTTGAATAGAATTCTATTCAAGATTGATGGACTGACCACATCGACTCAAGGTTGAGGGACTGATTACCTCATTCTCCTCCTGTTCTTCAAGATTCTCCTTTGTATGGACTGATGAAGCCACTGTGTGGCGAAACGTTTCCTTAATAAAGATACCCAAGAGTTGCACATGTGTCTAATTTATCATCAGGGAAATTTAAAGCTGATAAGAACATAAGAAAGGAGGAACACTGCAGGAGGCCTGCTGGCCCATACTAGGCAGGTCCTTTACAATTCATCCCACTAACAAAACATTTGCCCAACCCAATTTTCAATGCCACCCAAGAAATAAGCTCTGATGTGAAAGTCCCACTCAAATCCAACCCCTCCCACTCATGTACTTATCCAACCTAGATTTGAAACTACCCAAAGTCCCAGCCTCAATAACCCAACTAGGTAGACTGTTCCACTCATCAACTACCCTATTTCCAAACCAATACTTTCCTATGTCCTTTCTAAATCTAAACTTATCTAATTTAAATCCATTACTGCGGGTTCTCTCTTGGAGAGACATCCTCAAGACCTTATTAATATCCCCTTTATTAATACCTATCTTCCACTTAAGAACATAAGAACATAAGAACGAAGGAACACTGCAGAAGGCCTACTGGCCCATACACTTCGATCAGGTCTCCCCTCATTCTTCGTCTAACAAGTGAATGTAACTTAAGAGTCTTCAATCTTTCTTCATAAGGAAGATTTCTAATGCTATGTATTAATTTAGTCATCCTACGCTGAATGTTTTCTAACGAATTTATGTCCATTTTGTAATACGGAGACCAGAACTGAGCTGCATAATCTAGGTGAGGCCTTACTAATGATGTATAAAGCTGCAGTATGACCTCTGGACTTCTGTTGCTTACACTTTTGATATAAATCCCAGTAATCTATTTGCATTATTACGTACGCTTAGGCATTGCTGTCTTGGTTTAAGGTTGCTGCTCACCATAACCCCCAAGTCCTTTTCGCAATCTGTATGGCTAAGTTCTACATCATTTTACTTACAAGTACTAGGGTTATGGGCACTCCCAAGCTTCAGAACCTTGCATTTATCTACATTGAACTGCATCTGCCACTTTTCTGACCAAGAATAGAGTTTGTTTAAATCCTCCTGAAGTTCCATAACATCTACGTTTGAATCAATTATCCTACCTATCTTTGTGTCATCGGCGAATTTGCTCATATCACTAGTAATTCCCTCATCAAGATCATTGATATATATTATAAACAACAACGGGCCCAAGACTGATCCCTGTGGAACGCCACTTGTTACAGATCCCCACTCGGATTTAAATCCCATTTATGGACACTCTCTGCTTCCTGTCAGTGAGCCATGACTCGATCCACGAGAGCACTTTTCCCCCAATGCCATGAGCTGCCACTTTCTTTAACAGTCTATGGTGCGGAACTCTATCAAAAGCCTTACTAAAATCTAAGTAAATAATATCAAATTCTTTATTGTGGTCAACAGCCTCAAAAGCTTTACTGAAGAAAGTTAATAAATTAGTTAGACAAGACCGGCCTCTTGTGAATCCATGCTGAGTATCATTAATCAAGCTATGCTTATCGAGATGGCTTCTTATAATCTCAGCTATAATTGACTCTAGTAATTTGCCTACAATTGAGGTCAGGCTTATTGGGCGGTAATTTGACGGTAACGACTTGTCCCCTGTTTTAAAAATAGGAATTACTTTAGCCATCTTCCACATATCAGACACTACACCTGTTTGAAGAGATAAATTAAAAATATTAGTTAATGGTTCACAGAGTTCCATTTTGCATTCCTTAAGAACCCTTGAAAAAACCTCATCAGGACCCGGCGACTTATTTTGCTTCAGTCTGTTTATCTGCTTCACAACCATCTCACTAGTGACTGTGATGTTACATAATTTTCTTCTAGCCCACTGTAAAAATTAATTACTGGAATATTGTTAGTGTCTTCCTGTGTAAAAACTGAGAGAAAATAATTATTTAAAATCAAGCACATTTCATTCTCTTTGTCAGTAAGGTGCCCATAGTTATTTTTAAGGGGACCTATCTTATCTCTAACTTTTGTTCTATAGACCTGGAAAAAACTTTTTGGGTTAGTTTTAGAATCCCTAGCAACTTTAATTTCATAGTCCCTTTTAGCTTTTCTTATCCCTTTTTAATGTCCCTCTTAATGTCAATATACTGATTCATAAGATGACCCTCACCTCTTTTGATACGCCTATAAATTCCTTTCTTATGCCCTAGTAGATATTTGAGCCTATTATTCATCCATTTTGGGTCATTTCTATTTGATCTAATTTCTTTATATGGGATAAACGCTCTTTGAGCAGCATGTATAGTGTTCAGAAAACTGTCATATTGATAGCTCTCTTCGTTACCCCAGTCAACAGATGATAAGTGTTCTCTAAGCCCATCGTAATCTGCTAAGCGAAAATCTGGGACTGTTACTGAGTTATCGTTACTATCGTACTTCCATTCAATGCTAAATGTAATTGATTTGTGGTCGCTAGCACCCAGTTCCTCTGAAATTTCTAAATTATTAACAAGGGATTCATTGTTTGCCAGAACTAAGTCAAGCAGGTTATTTCCCCTTGTAGGTTCTGTCACAAAATGCTTCAAAAAACAATCCTGAAATACTTCTAAGAAGTCGTATGATTCTAAATTCCAAGTCAAGAAATTCCAATCAACATGACTAAAGTTAGTCTCCTAGAATTACTACATTATCGTGCCTTGTGGCTTTAACAATTTCCTCCCATAGTAGTTTCCCTTGGTCCCTATCTAAGTTTGGGGGACGGTGTATCACTCCTAAATGCAAAATTTTATGAACAATTAGCATATGCAGGTGACCTATAACCAACATGTTGAACACACTTCCAGCATCCTGGAATTTGGCATAGCTTCAAATATTAAGAAGAGACAACTAACTCGACGAGGGCAAAGAGTGAAATAATATTTGCAAAATAGAAATTTTTATTTCCTTGAGTCACCTTACATATAATTGCGTGTACCTCCTTTCACTGGCTTCAGTATTCACTTGTATCTATTAACTTTAGTTTGTGTTCGGGCATATTTGTCAATGTAGTAAATTAGTTTGATGGAATCTTTGAGACAACTGGATAAAGTTTCTTCTGATGAAAAACAAGTCACAATATTAGACTTTGTTAACTTATCGTATGAGAGACTACATAATGTATTTGAATGCGCCTATGACATTTGAATGCTTTAGAAACCTTTGTAAAAGTTTTTTTTTTTTTTATGTTCCCAAAGATTAAAACGTAACTTATTACTTATTTACTAATATATGTATTTTTTTACTCGTTTAATTAACTGCTTAAACGTTCACTTATTACTTATTTACTAATATATGTATTTTTTTACTCGTTTAATTAACTGCTTAAACGTTCGTCAGCCTTAATTAGAGAAAAGCTTTGACTGATTTTATCCGGTGTATGTACGTCCCTCTTACGTTTTTCTTTAAAGAATAATTTTGGAGATTTTATTTTAAATATTTTCGTGTGATAATCTTTGAGTGTTGAATCCAATTAACTTCTATCCTTCAACGCTGATAAAAGGATAATATAATGTCTAGTTTCTTTGTAATATTTAATTTTTAATGCGAACAGTGTTTTTCCTAATTTACCAATTTTATTGAACAAATCAGGATATTAGTTTACATATGATGGCATCTGACTGATTCTTTTGATTCGTTTCAATTGTTCATTATTTATTTTAACTGCATTGCAAATTAATGTTGGTAAAATTACCGACAAATTGTAAGGTAAAAGGACACAAGCACAACTAACGTGACACAATAAAATGTTACATTAGGTGCAGTTGTGCAAATTTTGTCCCACTATCCTAATCGTTTTGACTGAAGACTCGAGTTACGTAGTACTTGGACACCTTCCTCAGATAACGCTTGGACCGAAATTCGGCTTTGTTGATAGGCTTCACTTGCACAGTAGGTTTCATCAGTCGAATTCAGAAGTTTCCAAAATTAAAATAGAGAAGTACAAAGGTAATAAGGTATCCCCCAACGGAGGACCTTTAAGTGATTGCAAAAAATATTTTTTATGTTTTTCTTTAAACATTTCGTTTATTTCTCTCATAACATAAGTCAA
The DNA here is from genome assembly GCF_038502225.1 of Cherax quadricarinatus. Classification (NCBI taxonomy): domain Eukaryota; kingdom Metazoa; phylum Arthropoda; class Malacostraca; order Decapoda; family Parastacidae; genus Cherax; species Cherax quadricarinatus. Next base: position 8,900,583 of record NC_091361.1, on the reverse strand, counting down.
TCGGCCCCAATTTTTCAGGGCTGGTGTAGGTAACTCTCCCATGATCCTAGGGACATTTGATATCTGCAGATGTCCTATGACCAAAATATGTAAGACCCATTGGCACCATTCGTATAGGGCTCTGATAACTTCCTTGACCCTTTGCGGTGTATTATCACACATTAAAAGCAGTGTCTCCTAATTCAACGAGGGACGAGAGTGAAATTCAAGTGCGTATGTAATAGTGAACCAATTTTTTTTTCTGAAAAAGAGTGAATTTTTTATTCCCGATCAGTCACGTTAAATAAATTTGTATTCGCCCTTTCTAAATGGCTTTAATATATAATGACTGATACAGTACATCTTACAGTCAGGATAATATGAATTAAGTTCAACACTTATGTGGGCAAATTTGTTAAAGCACTCGTTCTCTTTATAAAACTTTTAACTGCTGGATTCCATGCGATACCTGGACAAAGCCTCTTAAATTGTTTCAAACTTCAGCCCTGGTGGGGGTTTCCAGAAAGCAAGGGCCACTTTGTTTTTAGTCTGTGCAACCAGCCATTTACCTATTTTATTAAGGAATTTTATTTTCATTCAATAACTAATGAATGCCTTGTCTTATTGGCTTCGAAATAATAGCAGTGATGCATTACCTACGAAGTAAGACAACCTAAACGTTTAGATTCTTCAGGAGTACATTTGAAATTTAAAAACAATAGAAATTTTTGAATTCAGAGCATTTAGTGGAGAATTCCTTCTCCGATGATGGGATTTATGGAAATAATGTTTGGTTTTCAATTTGAGCTTTACAATAATTACATTTCCAACTTTCTTATATAAACTGACTTCTCTTCAGCGTCGCAAACTTACACTCTCTTATATGTTAATTGGAAGTTTTTTTTTTCCCCATGAAATATGAGCTTTGTATATACCAGTTTGCTAATTTATAAAACATATTTATTAACAATGGGTGTCTTTAAAAAATCAAATAAAATGTTTATGTAGAGGAATGTACATAATTTTAAATAGAACAGAACTTCAAAAAAAAAAAAAAAAAAAGAATATTGACAAATACTGAAAATTAACGGTTTTTGTTTCCATATGTTTAGGGAATCTTTGGAACTGTGCCAGAGCTAGATCTTTATATGGTACACTGTTCTCTTGTAGCATTAACTTGCTCCAAGTTTTCGTGTATAACTTCAGATACTTTATCCGTTCGACTTCAGGTTATGTTTTAACCCTGGTCAAGTATTACTACCGTACGTTAAAAAGCTCGTGGAACAATTGACAACTGCAGGTGACATCTCTTCAATTTTATGCAGGTCATTCCCGAAATTAGTTTTTATATAACTTTAGAAAGCCTATTTTGATCGACTTCATAAGTTTAATAGTCATGTATCCTATTAAGAAGAGTGGAGTGTGCAGCTGCCATTTTACCAATTTTAATTCCGAAAAAGTAGAATAATATTTTGCATTATATAATTGATCATGCTTCCTGAAGAGTGGTTCGTCGATCCTGGTGAGGGACTCGTGATCCAAGGAACCGAACTTATCCTTCCTCTGGTTGAATCGAATCTGAATATTCCCCATTCCACAGAAGCTATTTGATCCCTGACTAAATAAAACGTGTTAACGGCATCACTTTGTATTGGCTGATGCCTCGTATAAAATATCTGAAACTGTTCTGAGGTATTGGTTGTGTAGGTGCAAGCTTTGCTGTGTTCTGAGCAATAATACAATAAAAAATTTGCTGGATTTAAACTTTTACTTCTGATTTATTTTCCTCAGAGGCAGTTTTCTCTTGATTTTAAATTGTGTAGGTCTTATGTGGTTTATGTAAAGTAACTGAAGAATGTATCACCTGATCAGAAATTAGTCACAGTGTTTGACTTTGCCTGGCTATCCTAGCAAAAAGCTCCGTAATGTGCCTTTATGTGCTTAAAACCCATATTTACGTTATGTAAAAAACAAAAAAGCGTTAATTTACTCAGAGAAATTTTTGGATAAACTTTGTCTGGTGTAGTTTCAAATTCACTTTTCTTGGAACAAATTACGGAAAATTGGAATACTGCTTTTCATTCGGTAAGCTGAGAGTCGCAACTGATTATTTGAAACCCTTCGTTGCTGAGAATCTGATTAGGAAACTTCTAGGTGGCTTCAAGCTTAATGTGCTGGTGTTTCCTAATGGAATGTTTGAATAGGTATAGGTTACGTATGTACTAGTATACCATTTTTAGTGAAAAAAATAACGTTAGTTTCCATATGATAGCTTGTGAATGCTTCTTCTGATTAGCTTCAAAGCTTTATTGCTAAAATTTACATGCATAGAAAAACAATTTCAATGCGTCTAGTTGTCTTTAACCAATAATTGTATGCTAGTCTTACTCAGCATCATATGGCTTCTTGGTTCTTCACTGGTAACAACTGTTTAACATAACATATTTCCATTAGCAGGCTTCCAACTGCTTCACGACACTTTCAACTCCAGTTTGTAAATCTCTGCTGTCATACAAACAGCACACCTTGAGCAACACACCATCATCAACACACCATACTCACTATGATACCATCACCAGCACCCCACCATCATCGCCACCCCACCGTCACCAACACTCCATCATCAACACACTATCATCACCACCACCCCACCATCACCAGCACTTCATCATCACCTCTCCACCACCCTGGCAGCGCTGCTGGTGTTCTACGTGCCCAGTGAGTCTGGGGAGAAGGTGACACTGGGCATCTCAGCGCTGCTTTCAATGACGGTCTTCCTAATGACTATCCGCGAATCTCTACCACCTACCGAGAAGACTCCTCTTATAAGTAAGTACCTTTTTCTTGCACATCCTGGATGTCTCTTGAAAGTAAGTACACCCTTTTCAAAAATAAATCTCAGAGGCATCACTTAAGTAAGTGTATCCACTTCGTATTACATCCAGGAGACCTCATAAGTGTATCACCTACCCTGTACCTCTAAGTAGTACATGTAAGTGTATCTTCTTCTTTATAAATCCATGCGACCTCTAGAGTGTATCCTATTTCTTATATATCTCAGAGGCCGTTCAATAAAGTATATTTACTTCCTTCACCATCATGATTGGCAATCATTCATCACGGTTTATCCCGGGTTTATAGACTATCTGGCTTAAAGAGACGTGGGACGAGACAATAGGGTCACAGATGGCCTCTCTGACACAGTCGAGTCACGGTTCTGCGGTTTGTTAATTTTTTCTTACTTATGCCAAAGCACTTTATAAGTGCATCTTCTTCTATACACAAACCGGAGGCCACTCCTAAGTGACAGCCATATCCCAGAGGCCTCTCTTAAGTGAATGTATCATTTTCCTTAACCATCTTAAGATTTCAAATCTCGGAGACTTCTCTTAAAAAGGGGAATCCTCTTCATTACACATCTGGGAGGCCTCTCTTAAGTGCATACTTTCCCTTGCACATTCCAGAGGCCTATTTTAAGTTGTTCCGATCATGATGAATATAACAGAATTTAGTTAAAAAAATTACTTTGAATTAATTTAGGTTAGGTGAGATTTCCAAGTTAGGTTTGGTTCCAAATAAATTTAGACGAGTTAGGCCAAAATGACAAGGATGTTTTGTGCCGAATAAGCAGAGAGGAAATATGCGTAAATGAATATGAACAAAACAAAAAATAAATATCATTGATTTCAAACAATGTTAAATAAATTTAAACTAACCTATGATAAATGTGAGAGAATTTAGCTGAAAAAAAATTAATTAAGTTAGGTTTTGTCTAAAAGTAATTATTTTACGCTGTTGTTACTGAAAAAATATATCAGTAAAAAATCATTGAGGAAAAGTCCAATTTTTAAGGAGGTTCGGCCAATTCGGCAAATTTGACTTATCAGGTATCAAACACACACATATACACACACACAACCAGCACGGTTTCAGGGAAGGAAAATCCTGTGTCACAAACCTACTAGAGTTTTATGACAAGGTGACAGAAGTAAGACAAGAGAGAGAAGGGTGGATCGACTGCATATTTTTGGACTGCAAGAAGGCCTTCGACACAGTTCCTCACAAGAGGTTACTGCAAAAGCTAGAGGATCAGGCACACATAACAGGAAAGGCACTGCAATGGATCAGAGAATATCTGACAGGGAGGCAACAACCAGTCATGGTACGCGACGAGGAGTCAGAGTGGGCGCCTGTGACAAGCGGGGTTCCACAGGGGTCAGTCCTAGGACCTGTGCTGTTCTTGGTATATGTGAACAACATAACGGAAGGGATAGACTCAGAAGTGTCCTTGTTTGCAGATGATGCGAAGTTAATGAGAAGAATCAAATCGGATGAGGATCAGGCAGGACTACAAAGAGATCTGGACAGGCTACAAGCCTGGTCCAGCAACTGGCTCCTTGAATTTAACCCTGCCAAATGCAAAGTCATGAAGATTGGGGAAGGGCAAAGAAGACCGCAGGCACAATATAGTTTAGATGGCAAAAGACTGCAAACCTCACTCAAGGAAAAAGAACAGGAGGTGAGTATAACACCGAGCATATCTCCTGAGGCGCACATCAATCAGATAACTGCTGCAGCATACGGGCGCCTGGCAAACCTACGGATAGCGTTCCGATACCTCAGTAAGGATTCGTTTAAGACTCTGTATACCATTTACGTCAGGCCCATACTGGAGTATGCAGCACCAGTTTGGAATCCACACCTAGTCAAGCACGTCAAGAAATTAGAGAAAGTGCAAAGGTTTGCAACAAGACTAGTCCCAGAGCTACGGGGATTGTCCTACGAAGAAAGGTTGAGGGAAATCAGCCTGACGACACTGGAGGACAGGAGGGTCAGGGGAGACATGATAACGACATATAAAATACTGCACAGAATAGACAAGGTGGACAAAGACGGGGTGTTCCAGAGAAGGGACACAGACACAAGAGGTCACAATTGGAAGTTGAAGACTCAGATGAATCAAAGGGATGTTAGGAAGTATTTCTTCAGTCATAGAGTAGTCAGGCCGTGGAATAGCCTAGAAAGTGACGTAGTGGAGGCAGGAACCATACATAGTTTTAAGGCGAGGTATGGTAGAGCTCATGGGGCAGGGAGAGAGAGGACCTAGTAGCAATCAGCGAAGAGGCGGGGCCAGGAGCTGTGAATCGACCCCTGCAACCACAAATAGGTGAATACAAATAGGTGAGTACACACGAACGAGTGATTTTAAGCAACTCACAACACTGCGACTGGACGACAATAGAACCCCCGATCACAAACACACACACACACACACACACATACATACATACATATATATGTACTTACATACATATACATACACACACACACACACACACACACACACACACACACACACACACACACACACACACACACACACACACACACACACACACACACATACACACACACACACATACACACACACACACATACACACACACACAGGGCTCCCAGTACCAACATTTACCTCCCTGACATTGCAGCAGGCGAAGAACATCTAACCTTACAGGATGCTGATGTGTATAAAGCTGCTATGTCATTTCCACAGGGTTCAGCAGGAGGTTTCACCGGTTTAAGGCCTCAACACTTAAAACAAATACTCAATCCAGCACTTGGTGAGGTTTCAGAGAGGCTGCTGTCTGAACTCACCAAATTTTCCAACCTGTGCCTGGCTGGCGGTGTCCCAGAGGCCATCAGACCCTTTTTCTTTGGTGCCTCATTGTGTGCCCTCCGGAAAAAGGATGGCGGAATCAGGCCCATTGCAGTGGGTAACACCCTTCGGCGCCTAGTCGCCAAGGCTGCAGTAAGAAGGGTGAGTCAAGAGGCTGCTGCAATGCTGAAACCAACTCAGCTCGGTTTCGGCGTTCAACAGGGCTGTGAAGCAGCTGCCCACGCAGCACGAGTATATATCAAAAACATGTCCTATGAAAAAGCCTTGGTCAAATTGGACTTTGCCAATGCTTTCAACTCAGTCAGAAGGGATGCTGCTCTCCAAGCAGTTAATAGAAACTTCCCTTCCCTTTATCCCTTCATAGAATCGTGTTATAGTGTGACTTCCAAACTATTGTTTGGGGACCATGAAATTGACTCGTGTGAGGGCGTGCAACAGGGGGACCCTCTCGCCCCCTTTCTATTTTGTTTGGTCATCAAGGAAGTCACGGAGGCACTCTCCAGCGAGCTCAATATCTGGTTCCTGGACGACGGTACCCTAGCTGGCACAACAGAATCTCTCCTGGAGGACATCAGTAAAATTAAAGACATGGGAGAAAGCCTGGGCCTTTCTTTAAACCTGTAGACAGCCTGTACTGTCTGCACAGACAGCCCATGCTGTCTGCCAGCTTAGTTCATATTTCGCGCCACTCAAGTGCTGCCATCTATAGGCCTTGCCACTTCAGTATGCCCAGACTTGCCTCACTCACACAGCGGCCTGGCTTCAACACACAAGTACTCTCATCTCTCTCTCGTGGGCATGGCCCTGCCCGGGCCATGGGCACAAACACACAAGCCTGTGTAACCCACCACTACTTAACAATAAACTAAGAAGCCTCCGAAGAAGTATATCATTTAACTACCCGCTCTACAGCTACCAAACAAGCCCTTTATATTGGTGGCAGCGTCTCACGCTACAGTATCCCACCGCTGTCACCAATATAAAGGACTTGTTTGGTAGCTGTAGAGCGGGTAGTTAAATGATATACTTCTTCGGAGGCTTCTTACTTTATTGTTAAGTAGTGGTGGGTTACACAGGCGCCTCGCTCTCACTCACACAGCGGCCTGGCTTCAACACACAAGTACTCTCATCTCTCTCTCGTGGGCATGGCCCTGCCCGGGCCATGGGCACAAACACACAAGCCTGTGTAACCCACCACTACTTAACAATAAAGTAAGAAGCCTCCGAAGAAGTATATCATTTAACTACCCGCTCTACAGCTACCAAACAAGTCCTTTATATTTCAGTATGCCCAGACTTGCCTCACTCACACAGCGGCCTGGCTTCAACACACAAGTACTCTCATCTCTCTCTCGTGGGCATGGCCCTGCCCGGGCCATGGGCACAAACACACAAGCCTGTGTAACCCACCACTACTTAACAATAAACTAAGAAGCCTCCGAAGAAGTATATCATTTAACTACCCGCTCTACAGCTACCAAACAAGCCCTTTATAAACCCCACTAAATGTGAAATAGTTTCTACCAATCAACAGTTGATCCAGAATATTAGTACCGTTTTACCAGGAGCACGAGCCATTGATCCAGCCAATAGCACTCTCCTCGGTGCTCCTCTTGGGTCCAATGCCATCGATCTGATCCTAGGAAAAAAAGTCTCAGACCTCCGGACGATGGAAAGCAGGATGAAAGACATTGACACACACGATGCCTTCTACCTACTCACCAGGTGCCTGTCAACCCCAAAACTTACCTATTTTCTGAGATGCTCCCCAGCCTTCAGCAGTCCAAAACTCAAGGAATATGACTCTCTCCTGAAGGCCATGCTAGAGAGTGTATTGAATCTTTCCCTTGACGATGTACAGTGGTTGCAAGCCTCACTTCCGGTCAGGCTTGGAGGGCTAGGAGTACGCAGATCCTCCCAGATTGCTCTACCAGCTTTCCTATCCTTTTCCATTGCATCAAACAAGTTGATAAGACAAATTCTTCCTGACACCCTCAGTGACTCAGCAGGAATAGAAGACCCTAGCTATGTCAGTGCCATCACCGAATGGGAGACTCTTGCTGCTCCAGCACCAAACCCTAGTGCAGCACTGGCTCACAAACAGTCAAGCTGGGATAGCCCAATTGCTGAAAAGGTGCTTGCCAACATGCTCAGGGCTGCAACATCAGATAGGGAGATTGCCCGTCTCCAGGCTGTGAGTGCACCTCACTCCGGGGACTTCCTCCAAACAGTTCCCATATCGGCAATGGGAACGCGACTCGACCCTAAGACCCTCCGTATTGCAGTGGCTCTGCGCCTTGCTGCCCCAATTCACACAGAATATATGTGTATTTGCGGCGAAGTGCAAGCAGACCAATACGGTCTACATGGTCTTAACTGTTCCAAAACCAAGGGCTGGCATGCAAGACACAATGAGGTCAACGACATCATTAAGAGAACCCTTGCTACAGCTGGATGCCCTGCCGAGAGGGAGCCACGATCACTTGCAGCAAACAATACCCACAACCCAGCAAACCGCCCCGACG
>NC_091361.1:8799902-8887402 GCF_038502225.1 Cherax quadricarinatus | reverse complement strand
CTGTCCAGACACAGGAAGGCATGCAATGATGCCCCTTGACGCTCACTGCCTTTGACTACGATGTTTAGCACACCCCACATGTTTTTTCTTCCCTCCCTGTATGATTTTTTTTTTCCATATCCATATGTATATACATGTTTTTGTTTTGTGTTCTGTGCCCTGTTCCTACGAGAGGGAGACCGAGTTTTTTTACCACAAGTATTGTCACGTCGGTACGATGCGAGGTAGGTGGCCGAGCAAATGTAGACACCCTGTACTGTCTGCACAGACAGCCTATGCTGTCTGCCAGCTTAGTTCATATTTCGCAGCACTCAGGTGTTGCCCTCTTTAGGCCTGCCCAGGTCAGTTGGACGCTGGTCCCACTCGCTCACTCTCTCAGCGGCCTAGACTCAGACAACAAGTCTACTCCCTCTCTCCCTTGTGGGCATGACCCTCCCGGGCCATGGGCACAAACACACAAGCCTGTGTATCCAACACTACTTTGCAAATAAAATAAAGAAGCCTCCAAATATGTATCATTCACTCACCCGCTACCAAAAACACCAAATAATCTCGTCAACATGTGTGTATGTGTGTGTGTGTGTGTGTACTCACCTGTTTGTAGTTGCAGGGTTCGAGTCTTAGCTCCTGGCCCCGCCTCTTCACTGGTTGCTACTGGGTCTTCTCTCACTTGCTAGGATGTTCCACTTCCTGACGACTCTATAACTGAAGAAATACTTCCTAACATCCCCGTGACTCGTCTGAGTCTTCAGCTTCCAATTGAGACCCCTTGTTTCTGTGTCCCCTCTCTGGAACATCCTGTCTCTGTCCTCTGCGTGTTCACTCTGTGCCGGAGTCGAGTCATAGCTCCAGGCCCCGCCTCTTCAATGGTCGCTACTGAATCAATCTCTCTGAACCATGAGCTTTATCATACTTCTGCTTAAAGCAATGTATGAATCCTGCCTCCACTACATCGCTTCCCAACCTATTCCACTTCCTGACTGCTCTGTGACTTCAACTTCCAACTATGTCCCCTTGTTGCTGTGTCCTATCTCTGGAACATCGTGTCTTTGTCCACCCTGTCAATACCTCTCAGTATTTTACATGTTGTTATCATGTCCCCCCTATGTCTCCTGTCCTCCAGTGTCGTCAGCTCGATTTCCCTTAACCTCTCCTCATAGGACATACCCCTTAGCTCTAGGACTTGTCTTGTTGCAAACCTTTGCACTTTCTCTAGTTTCTTTACATGCTTGTCTGGGTGTGGGTTCCAAACTGGTGCCGCATACTCCAATATGGGCCCAACGTACACAGTGTACAGGGTCCTGGACGATTCCTTATTAAGATGTCGGAATGCTGTTCTTAGGTATGCTATGCGCCCATATGCTTCCGCAGTTATTTGGTTGATGTGCCCCTCAGGAGATGTGCCTGGTGTTATACTCATCCCAAGATCTTTTTCCTTGAGTGAAGTTTGTTGTCTCTGGCCCCCTAGACTGTACTCCATCTGCAGTCTTCTTTGCCCTTCCCCAGTCTTCATGACTTTGCACTTGGTGGGGTTGAACTCCAGGAGCCAATCGCTGAACCAGATCTGCAGCCTCTCCAGATCCTTTTGTAGTTCTGCGTGGTCTTTTTCGAAATGAATTCCTCTCATCAACTTCACATCTTCTGCAAACAGAGACACTTCGGAGTCTATTCCTTCCCTCATGTCGTTCACAAATACCAGAAACAGCACTGATCCTAGGACTGACCCCTGTGGGACCCCACTCGTCACAGGTGCCCATTCTGATACCTCGCCATGTATCATGATTCGCTGCTGTCTTCCTGACAAGCCTTTCCTGATCCATTGTAGTTCCTTCCCTGTTATCACTGCTTGGTCCTCCAGTTTTTGCAGTAATCTCTTGTGTAGAACTGTGTCAAACGCCTTCATACAGTCAAAGAAAATGCAACTTACCCACCCCTATCTTTCTTGTCTTACTGCTGTCACCCTGTCGTAGAACTCCAGTAGGTTTGTGGCACAGGATTTCCCGTCCCTGCTGTTGATGAGATCATTCCTTTCTAGATGTGTCACCAATCTTCTGATAATCTTCTCCATGACTTTGCATACTATACATGTCAGTGACATTGGTCTGTATTTTAGTGCTTCATGTCCGTCTTCCTTTTTAAAAATTGGGACTACATTTGCTGTGTTCCATACCTCATGTAATCTCCCTGTTTCAATAGATGTGTTGAATATTGTTGTTAGTGGTACACACAGCACCTCTGCTCCCTCTCTCTGGGCCCATGGAGAGATGTTATCCGGCCCCATTGCCTTTGAGGTGTACCCCACCTCTCTGTCTTCCTGGAGTCCCTTCTGTCTCCTCTGTGAACACTTCTTTGAATCTCATGTTGAGTTCCTCACATACTTCTCGGTCGTTTCTTGTGATATCTCCTTTTTCCTTCCTTAGCCTGATTACGTAGTCCTTGAATGTTGTTTTCCTCCTGATTTGGTTGTACAACAGTTTGAGTCAGATTTGGGTTTTGCTGCTGTGCCATTTTCATATTGTCGTTGATTCTCCCTTCTTACCTGTGCATTTCAGGCTCTACGACTGCTCTCCTTATTCTCCTGGGTCCTTTGCCTTTTATACTTCTTCCATTCCCTAGCACACTTGGTTTTGGCCTCCCTGCACGTCTGGGTGAACCACGGGCTCCTCCCGGCTTTTTCATTATTCCTGTTACCCTTGGGTACAAACCTTTCCTCAGCGTCCATGCATATTGTTGTCACATATTCCATCATCTCGTTTACCTACTTCCCTGCCAGTTCTGTCTCACTGAACCCCGTTCTGGGAGTTCTTCATTCCCGCCTAGTTTGGCTTCATTCGTCTGGTTCTTCTTGCTCCCCCCTCCACTTGTAACTCTACTGTGTATTCGAATCTTAAAACCACATGATCGTTGGCCCCAACGGGTCTTTCATATGTGATGTCCTCAATATCTGCTCTAGTCAAGGTGAATACTAGATCCAGTCTCACTGGCTCATCCTCTCCTCTCTCTCTGGTAGTGTCCCATACGTGTTGGTTCATGAAGTTTTCCAGTACCACCTCCATCGTCTTAGCCTTCCTCGTTTCATGGCCCCCATATGACTCCAAGTTCTCCCAATCGATTTCCTTGTGGTTGAAGTCACCCATGGTCAATAGCTTTCCCCTGCTCGCATGAGCCCTTCTTGCTACTTCACCTAGTGTGTCAACCATTGCTCTATCACTCCCCTCCTACTCTTGCCTTAGCCTCCTGCTGTTCTGTGGTGGGTTATACATCACTGCAATTACCACCTTGGGACTTGCAGACTGAAAGCGTTCTGGAACTACTATATAATCCCCTGCTTCTCCACTGTCTCCTTTCTCCTCTCATCAAAATCCCATCGGTTCATGACCAGCAGTGCCACTTCTCCACCCGTTCTGTTCCGTTCGTCTATCCTCAGGATCTGATGTCCCATTGGAAAGATGGGATCTGTTATCATACATGTGAGCTTGGTTTCTGTGAGAGTTATGATGTCCGGTGATGCCTCTTTGACTCTTTTGGGCCACTCCTCCGACTTATTTTCTGTTCCATCAGCGTTGGTGCAGCATTCCTTCAGTTTCCTCTCCAACACTGTGTTTTGATTAGTCTGTGAGGGTGGGGGACCTGGCACTGTACTGTGGCATTCTATAGTTGAGTGTTGGGTGAGAGCTGCAGGTGTGAACTGTGATTTGTGTTGGGATAGCTTGATTGGTTCAGGGCTTCTGTGGATGGTTCTGTGTGTGCTTGCTCTTGTTGCTCTGCCTTGCTCTGGTTGTCCTTTGCTTAATTTGTCCTTGTTTCTCCTCCTACCTCCTGTCGCCTTTGTGTCCTCAGCTGCTGTCATTCTGTTTGGTCTTCTGTCTCGGTTTACGAACACCCTCTTGTATTCTGCCGAGTCCCTCAACCGTAGTTTCTCTTGGAGGATCATGTTCTGCACTGTTTCTATCCTGAAAATCAGCTTGATTGATCGTTTTCTCCCCTTCAAATACTCCCCTATTCTCTGAAAATTTAAATTCTTGGACATTTCCTCTTCATCTTTTTCTGTGAAGATGTTCTCAATCTCCTTTCTTTCTGCCTCCCACCTTTCAGTGTGTGTCCTTCCCTTAGTCTCCTGAAGCCCATGAATAAACACTGACTTTGTACTCTCCTCCCATTGTTTTTTCATCTGTGACTCTGGTTTCTGTCTGTACATGGCCATTTTCTCCCTTTTTTTTCTGTAGCTCTTGGTGGCATGTTCGTGCCACTGCACTTGACCTATCCCTTTCTTTTCCTGCACCCAACTGCTCTCCCCCGTCACTCTTTGGCCCTGCTTGGTAAGCTGATGTAGCCTTAGCATGAGTTATACCTCCTTCCTTCCCGTTGGGCTTCCCAGCTTCGTATGCTGTGTCGTCTCTGGTCAGTACCCCTGTAACTCGCTTTAGCCTTCTTTCCTCATCTTGTAGGGCCCTTATCCTGGCTACTGCAGTTTCTACTTGAGACTCCCATTTCTTCTTCTCCTTCTCCAACCTCTTTTCCAATTTCACAGAAAGCTCTGTCTCCATGTGTGTGTGTGTGTGTGTGTGTGTGTGTGCAGCTGGCCGGGAATCGAACCCTCTGAATTTTTGCGGCCTTCTCACAAGGCATGCTAAAGGATCGGGGTTTCGATTCCCGGCCAGTCACAGTTTTAAGCAATTTGTGAATTGCTTAAAACCACTCGTTTGTGGATGCATTAATATGTGTACTTCTTATGAATACTGGTATTCCAAGTAGGAGGAGAATGAAATTAGTCCTGTAGCTTCCATGGCCACGTATGTGCTCATATTAAGTATGACATGTCCAGTGGTACTGGGCACCGAAATCTGAAGCATTGATGACCGAGTTTACTAAGGTGTCTCGGAATTTTGGGGGGTTTCTCACCAGGTGTGCTAAAGGGATGGGGGTTCGATTCCTGGGCAGTTGCAGTAATATCATCATGTTTAAGTCCATCGTGAACGTCAATATATAGCAACATTTTAGTTCTGTCATGAACGTCGAAATAATGCATAACCCCCCACAGCTACAGCTGCGTAAAGGTATCGTAAAGTTACAGGTACTCAAGGTTAACTGGTTGCAATCACTGACTGCAACAAGATCGATAAAACATCAGTAGTAATTAAGTAGGCATGGGGGTTCATTTAAGGTATGGGTGAGCATGTGTGGATATACTAGGATAGCCCAAAAATGAGGCAAATAGAGTGACCTATTGAGGTCCTAACCAGTCTAGGTACAGCAGTACAAAGGTACATATAGTTGATTGCAACATGGTGATTGCAACTAATTTAGTGGTTTACGGAATTAGGCTGTTAGTGGTGTTAAACAAAAAATCAAGAATTGTCTAGTTATTATAATAAAGAAAATCGGAATAGAAGAGATCCATAAAAAATAACACTGAGTATTGTCAGCTGACAAATGAGTACATTTATTCAATCTATTATATTAATTAGAAAGTTACACACAATAGCTGCATTCTGTATGTGTATTATCCACTATTGTAACGTAATCTCTCGTGTCACGTGACCTGTCTGAGCGTTTAGACGAAGCTGAGGACTGGCTAATAAATCTCCTAGTTATTTTACCTCTTGCTATCTGCAAACTTCGATGCCTAGCCCACCCGACCCCATATGGAGTGGGGCTTTTGGGGCTTGTGGAGCTTGTGGAGCTGGTGGCGCTTGTGGCGCTTGTGGCGCTTGTGGCGCTTATGGCGCTTGTGGCGCTTGTGGGTGGGTGGCATTCAGCCGTGCCTCTCACATTCTGAGAGAGGTGCTAGCAGGTGTCACTCACGCTACCATACTCTGAGAAAAAAATCTCAGTTTTCCTGTTGCTACCTTTGCAAAATTGCACACCTCCTGATGACGCAATGAGAAGTGTGAAAGTATTTGGCTTGTCTTGCATTGTTAAGATCGCCTGTCTGCAACTGTCTGCATTGTGAACGACACTCGCCAACTTTTTTCCCAATTTTCCCATCTCTTTCCTTCCTTGACTTTTGATATTACCTTTTACAAACGCTCACCCTTCAAAGTCAATAAAGCTGCACTCTGGTTAGTATTCGTAAGTACCCAAGTGAACAGGTTCTACAGAAATCGCTACTGCAGAACAGGTTGGTCAGATTGGCTACAGCACCTTTTGATCAACTGCACAAATTAGTGCTTACTAAAAATATTGAACTAGTACGAAATGATAAGATGCTTTTTATAGAAGTGAGAAGGGCGAGGACGGTATTCTTTAACAAGATTTCCCTAGACTGGCAAGACTACTTGTTTGATTATGTTTACAGTGAGCTTAGACGAGTCAGAGAGAACACTGAACGTATGCATACGAGAAAATGAAATAACCTCATAGCACAGAGTGGCTGGACCACACATGCAAATCCGGAGTTTGTTATGAACCTATCTAGCAAAGACTTAGGTAGAGACCAGCAGGCAGCACTAGGGTTCGGAGTAAGCTTTGCGCCAACAACTAAGGATGTTAATTGTAAATTTAATATATTTAAAATAGGTAAAGTTATGGTATACGGGACTTTACTCCATCAGGTGGTTCCCAATTGCCTAATAAGATTTACTAATGCATACAAGAAGCCCATTAACGATCAGACCTTGCATCTCTATAGCCATTTTAATAAACGTCTTAAAACGTTATTGACGGGAAATTAACTAAATAAACACTTAACAGCTAGGTCGCCAACTCTACCGTATATTTATGGGTTGATCAAAACTCATAAAGCAGGGAACCAAGTTCGTTCAATTGTAAGTTCAGATGGCTCAGCAGCATATAACCTATCTAAATGGCTGGTTAAACTTCTAACTCCCGTGGCTGGTAGGATCTTGGATGTGCATATTAAGAATAATGCTGACCTTAGTGAAAGGCTCCAGAAATTAAATGTTTCATCCGACTTTACCCTTGTGAACTCTGATGTCACAGCCCTGTTTACCAGAGTCCCTGACCCTGACTTGCTTACCCTACCCCACAAATGTAATTTGTGAACTGATTAAACTTTGTATTACTGATTGGAAGATTGTTTTTGAAGGCAAATACTATGCTCAAAAACAAGGCATGGCCATGGAAAATCCCCCTCAGCCCCTTACTCAGCAACCTGTATATGGAATTCTATGAGACTGGACTCCGTAAAGATATTCTCCCAAATAATGCATGGTGGTTCAGATGGGTAGATGATGTTCTTTGCCTTTGGTAATGAGATTAAAACATTGATGAGTTCCTACCTAGACTCAATGGTCTGGTACTTTCCCCCTACCCCATTAATCATACTTGCACTAGCCCACCTTTCTGCCAGTAGTTGCTTATATCTCACCCTAACTTCCTCCTCCCTTAGTTTATAAACTTTCACCTCTCTCTTACTTACTGCTGCCATTTTCCGTTTGTCCTATCTACCTCTTACTCTAACTGTAGCTGCAACTAAATAATGATCGGATGTGTCAGTTGCCCCTCTATAAACATGTACATCCTGAAGCCTACCCATCAACCTTTTATTCACCAATATATAATCTAACAAACTACTTTCATTTCGTGCTATATCATATCTTACATACAAAATTTTTTTCATAAAATATGTATTACTTATTACCAAACCACTATCTCAATTAAAGGCTCCTCATTATCTTTACCACTGGCACCCCAAATTTACTTACTACTCCCTCTACAACATTCAAAACTCCCCACGCACTGACTTAACATTTTCCAAAATCTCTCTCTCTCCTCTACACTTCTCTCTTCTCCAGGTGCATAAACACTTACTATAACCCACTTTTCACATCCATCCCTTATTTTACTCCACATAATCCTTGAATTTTTACATTTATATTCCTTCTTTTCCTGCCATAACTTATCCTGCAACATTAATGCTACTCCTTTCTTAGCTCTAATTCTATTAGAAACCCTTAACCTACTCCCATTTATTTCTCCCCGCTGAAACTCTCCTACCCCCTTTAGCTTTGTTTCACTTAGAGCCAGGACATTCAGGTTCTTTTCAGTCATAACACCTACAGTCATCTCACATTCACACGCGAATTCAAACATCCCACTTTGACGGTTTTCTTCTTTTTCTTTTTAGTAATCTATATGGAAAAAGGAGTTACTAGCCCATTGCTCCCGGTATTTTAGTTGACTTTTACAACACGCATTGCTTACAGAGAAAGATTCTTATTTCACTTTCCCATGGATATGAAAGGAAAAGCAATGAGACCAAGAACTTCTTTCAACCCACCGGCCGCATCCCACCGAGGCGGGGTGGCCAAAAGGAAAAATGAAAGTTTCTCATTTTATATTTAGTAAAATATAGAGAAGAAGGGGTTACTAGCCTCTATCTCCCGGCATTTTACGACACACATGGCTTACAGAGGAAGAACTCTGTTTCATTTCCCCATGGAGATCAGCGGAAATTAACAAGAATAAGAATTAGTAAGAAAAATAGAATAAAACGCAGAAGGGTGTGTATGGATATATGCTTGTACAAGCATGTTTAGATGACATAAGTGGAAGTAGAAGTAGCAAGACGTACCTGAAATCGTGCATGTTTATGAGACAGGAAAAAAAATACCACCAATCCTAATTTCATGATATACAAATACAGGTTTCCGTTCTACACTCACTTGACAGAACGGTATATATATATATATATATATATATATATATATATATATATACATATATATATATATATATATATATATATATATATATATATATATATATATATATATATATTTTTACAAAGTAGAAGTGATGCAAGGAGGGAAGAGTATATGGAGAAAAAGAGAGAGGTTAAGAGAGTGGTGAAGCAATGTAAAAAGAGAGCAAATGAGAGAGTGGGTGAGATGTTATCAACAAATTTTGTTGAAAATAAGAAAAAGTTTTGGAGTGAGATTAACAAGTTAAGAAAGCCTAGAGAACAAATTGATTTGTCAGTTAAAAATAGGAGAGGAGAGTTATTAAATGGAGAGTTAGAGGTATTGGGAAGATGGAAGGAATATTTTGAGGAATTGTTAAATGTTGATGAAGATAGGGAAGCTGTGATTTCGTGTATAGGGCAAGGAGGAATAACATCTTGTAGGAGTGAGGAAGAGCCAGTTGTGAGTGTGGGGGAAGTTCGTGAGGCAGTAGGTAAAATGAAAGGGGGTAAGGCAGCCGGGATTGATGGGATAAAGATAGAAATGTTAAAAGCAGGTGGGGATATAGTTTTGGAGTGGTTGGTGCAATTATTTAATAAATGTATGGAAGAGGGTAAGGTACCTAGGGATTGGCAGAGAGCATGCATAGTTCCTTTGTATAAAGGCAAAGGGGATAAAAGAGAGTGCAAAAATTATAGGGGGATAAGTCTGTTGAGTGTACCTGGTAAAGTGTATGGTAGAGTTATAATTGAAAGAATTAAGAGTAAGACGGAGAATAGGATAGCAGATGAACAAGGAGGCTTTAGGAAAGGTAGGGGGTGTGTGGACCAGGTGTTTACAGTGAAACATATAAGTGAACAGTATTTAGATAAGGCTAAAGAGGTCTTTGTGGCATTTATGGATTTGGAAAAGGCGTATGACAGGGTGGATAGGGGGGCAATGTGGCAGATGTTGCAAGTGTATGGTGTAGGAGGAAGGTTACTGAAAGCAGTGAAGAGTTTTTACGAGGATAGTGAGGCTCAAGTTAGAGTATGTAGGAAAGAGGGAAATTTTTTCCCAGTAAAAGTAGGCCTTAGACAAGGATGTGTGATGTCACCGTGGTTGTTTAATATATTTATAGATGGGGTTGTAAGAGAAGTAAATGCGAGGGTCTTGGCAAGAGGCGTGGAGTTAAAAGATAAAGAATCACACACAAAGTGGGAGTTGTCACAGCTGCTCTTTGCTGATGACACTGTGCTCTTGGGAGATTCTGAAGAGAAGTTGCAGAGATTGGTGGATGAATTTGGTAGGGTGTGCAAAAGAAGAAAATTAAAGGTGAATACAGGAAAGAGTAAGGTTATGAGGATAACAAAAAGATTAGGTGATGAAAGATTGAATATCAGATTGGAGGGAGAGAGTATGGAGGAGATGAACGTATTCAGATATTTGGGAGTGGACGTGTCAGCGGATGGGGTCTATGAAAGATGAGGTGAATCATAGAATTGATGAGGGAAAAAGAGTGAGTGGTGCACTTAGGAGTCTGTGGAGACAAAGAACTTTGTCCTTGGAGGCAAAGAGGGGGATGTATGAGAGTATAGTTTTACCAACGCTCTTATATGGGTGTGAAGCGTGGGTGATGAATGTTGCAGCGAGGAGAAGGCTGGAGGCAGTGGAGATGTCATGTCTGAGGGCAATGTGTGGTGTGAATATAATGCAGAGAATTCGTAGTTTGGAAGTTAGGAGGAGGTGCGGGATTACCAAAACTGTTGTCCAGAGGGCTGAGGAAGGGTTGTTGAGGTGGTTCGGACATGTAGAGAGAATGGAGCGAAACAGAATAACTTCAAGAGTGTATCAGTCTGTAGTGGAAGGAAGGCGGGGTAGGGGTCGGCCTAGGAAGGGTTGGAGGGAGGGGGTAAAGGAGGTTTTGTGTGCGAGGGGCTTGGACTTCCAGCAGGCATGCGTGAGCGTGTTTGATAGGAGTGAATGGAGACAAATGGTTTTTAATACTTGACGTGCTGTTGGAGTGTGAGCAAAGTAACATTTATGAAGGGATTCAGGGAAACCGGAAGGCCGGACTTGAGTCCTGGAGATGGGAAGTACAGTGCCTGCACTCTGAAGGAGGGGTGTTAATGTTGACTGTAGTGTAAAGCACCCTTCTGGGACAGTGATGGAGTGAATGATGTTGCCTTGGTGGGAATCGGCCGGTGTGTTATATAAATACATATATATATATATATATATATATATATATATATATATATATATATATATATATATATATATATATATATATATATATATATATATATATATATATATATATATATATATATATATATATATAAATATTTACATGTATGTATGTATGTATGTGTATGTATGTATGTATGTATTTTCAACAAACCGGCCGTATCCCACCGATGCAAGGTGTCCCAAAAAGAAAAACAAAAGTTTCTCTTTTCAAATTTTGTAATCTATACAGGAGAAGGGGTTACTAGTCCCTTGCTCCATGCATTTTAGTCGCCTCTTACAACACGCATGGCTTGCGGAGGAAGAATTCTGTTCCACTTACCCATGTAGATAATAGGAAATAAACAAGAATAAGAACTAGAAAGTATATATATATATATATATATATATATATATATATATATATATATATATATATATATATATATATATATATATATATATATATATATATATATATATATATATATACAGAGAGAGAGAGAGAGAGAGAGAGAGAGAGAGGGAGGTACCACCTCTAAAACTGTCCTAGGGATCCTCATCCTCAGAGAAAAGAATAAACTTGCTTCAGGAAAAACTCAAGGTTCTCCTTGAAGCTGTTTGAGAATTTTCTCCTACCACCCCCTATATTTAATAAATATTTTATTTAAAGACAAAATACATTGACAAAACATTCACAAAGATACAATAGAAAGTAAAACAACATAGGTAACTCAGAGCTACACCTCGAATACTTCGTCCAGCTCCAGGCGGTGGGCCGTGTGCCCAGAATGCTGCAGGCATTTCCTCTCTGGATCGCAACACTGAGTCTCTGAAAGAGGAAGCTGGTCGCCCTATGGTCCTTGGTTTATATGATGAGCTTTTCACCCAGCTCCTTGAGGAACTTTAGAGCACACTTGCCCCATGCTCCAAGGGTCTCCGACCCTATTGGGATGAAGTTATAGCATGGGGGAAGGTCTTCATATTTGCGGATCTTCTTGGTCTCCCAGTCGCTGGCAGCTCCACCCTCTTCCACTACGCAGTATGGCAAGTAGGTGTCTGCCAATGTGGCAGCACAGGTGTAGTCCCAGGCAATCTGCTTTCCATCCTTCCAGGGTAGCTTTTGACTTTCGTCAGACCTCTGCACTTGGGGTTCCCGTTGAGCTGGGCAACGGGCTGTGACGAGGCTTCTCTTTATGATGTCATTGACTTCCTCATGCCTGACATACTTCCCTTCTGCTTTGTGACACACGAGACCATGAAGTCCGAATTGATCAGA
This sequence comes from Cherax quadricarinatus, assembly GCF_038502225.1. Classification (NCBI taxonomy): domain Eukaryota; kingdom Metazoa; phylum Arthropoda; class Malacostraca; order Decapoda; family Parastacidae; genus Cherax; species Cherax quadricarinatus. The sequence goes on along the minus strand of NC_091361.1, from coordinate 8,875,270 downwards.
TGTCGCCCTGCCGCAAATACACCTATGTTCGGTGAGGATGGGGGCGGATAGGCGAAGAGCAACACCAATCTAAATGGCCTGTGGGTCTAGTCGAGTGCCCAAGGAGGAATTGGGAACAGCTAGCAGGAAATCTCTTGAGTGTGGTGCCTTCACTGCCAGGAGACGAGCTTTGTCCTTTCCTGAGGCGTTGCAGAGCATTGTGTTGGAGATTTTTTCCATGATCGGTTTGTCCCAGTGGGACTGTTTGTGTTCTTTGGGAGAAGCTGGTATACTGGAGGAATCTGTAAGGGTGTCCCATCGAATCGCTGCTTCAGTAAACCTGGGGTCTTGAGCTCCTACCACGTCTCTCAAGTGTTTGGGAACAATCTTCTTGACTAATGCACTGGAAGCCAAACACGAAGACAGAAAAGCAGGTAAAGCAACATGCGTTGCTTTGAGCACCCCTGTACCTCCTAGTCGCGCTGGGAGGGTGGCCTGTTCCCATTGCTGATCCTCTAGTGACAGGTTCAGTGCCTTCTTAAAGGTTGACCTCAGGTGTGCGTCATATTCGTCGAGTGTTGGGTTGTCAAAAGAGAGTGCACACCTCAGGAAGTGAGTCTTGGAATAGTAAGGCACCTTGTGAGGAGATACAGAGCATCATGGGCATCAAGATTGCTTATTCTCTCCTCCATTCTCATCAGGTCATTCACTTTGTCCTTGAAGACTGTGTCGATGGCCTGGTGTTCCAGCGGTGCTCCCAAGAGGGTACTGTTGGAAGGAGTGGTACTAGAGATTTCTGGGAGGATTCTTCGCACAACATTGATTATTTCCTGGTTTGCCGTGATGATTTCACACTTGGAGGGATTGAGGATGAGTCCCAAGTCTTCTCCCTGTGTTTTCACCAGTTGTAGGTCCACTACCAGGAACTCTTCAGTACCTGCCAGAGTGCCATCATCCAGGTACCAGATGTTGAGTTCGCTGCGTAGGCTAGAAGTTAGTTCTCTTACTGCCAAGCAGAAGAGAAGTGGAGCTAGTGGGTCACCCTGCTGAACACCTTCTGATGAGAGAATTTCATGTTCTCGAAACAAAAGAATTGAGAGTTTGCAATAGCCGGCTGAAATGAAGGGAAAAAGGCTGGGGAACCGATCCCGAACAGCTGGCAAGACAGCATCTCTCTTCATCATATTAAAGGCATTTCTAAAATCAAGTTTGACTATGGCCTTGTCTTCTGGTAGGCCCCTGATGTAGGCCCTTGCGGCATGAGCTGCAGCTTCACTGCCTTGAGAGACCCTAAAGCCCAGTTGGTGTGGCTGGAGTAAACTGGCCACTTTTAGGCGAATGTTTCTTACTGCTTTTTTGGCAGCGAGACGGCGAAGAGTGTTACCAATAACAATGGGTCTGATTCCCCCATCCTTCTTCTTTAACGCACACAGTGAAGCTCCAAAAACGAAAGGTTTAATTTCTTCTGGGATTCGCCCAGCCAGGCAGTTGTTGACGAAAATTGTTAACTCGGTGAGAAGAATTGATGCAGATGCACCGAGTACTGGATTTACCATCTCTTTGAGGTGCTGAGGTCGAATAGGTAGGATCCGAGGATTCGAACCCATGTCGTTTTGGCCCGCCTCATGGTGAGCGAAAAATCACAAATGACGCTCTAGCCCACAGGATCACGCAATCCTACAAGAATCAAGCACCCAGCAGATTTAGGTGTTTTTCCTTGATCCGAGGACATACGGTGGTGTGGGTGCCTCTGAGCTAATTTCATTCTAATCCCCGTTTTGTGTACTAGCATTCACGAGCAGTATTTTATATTATTATAACCACGAACGAGTGGAACTGAATCAATAACAACACTGACAGGCTATGACTGGAGTAGAAATTGTATGGTGATAAACTCCCAAATGTTTAGAACAAATCCATATTTGGACAAAAATTTTATTAATGTTCATGTTTAGCAAAGCCTTATCCAAAAGAACAACACCTGTGGTATTGTTCTTTACCTTCCGGTGATACACTCTCCAGTGAAACTGATTAAGTAGAATAAGTTAAATGCCAAAATCCGTATTTGCATTTCTAATAAAAAAAATGCAATGGTTGAAAAAAAATATTTTAACCAAATTAAGGATATCATACAGTAAACCCAGTACTGTCACTTTTATTGATAAGTATCCTCATTTCAGACAGATTATGGACTTGAAGGCCAGAAATTTAACATGCGATAGTATAATTTCTAATATGCCATGTATGTTTGTGAAGAGTGCGTAGCAGAGGCCTGGTTTATCAGACAGTGATGAGAAACACCTGAAAGTAAGCCAATTTCAGGGAGTGTATCTCTCGAAAATAGTTTCGTGTAAGACTTAAACCTTCTCCAAAGAAATGATCGTCGAAGTATGGTTATATAGTAGAGGTATGAACTGGGCCTAGAGCCGTGATCCATGTTTATATATGCCAAACACATTAACCATGGTTCGAGTCCTGTCCATTTCTTCGTTTATTGTCAGTCAAACTATGTGACTTATCTTGGGGTTATGATCATAAAAGTACACAAATCCCTCTATACATGAGGACTCAGCATCACAATTTTTTTTTTCCTCTACACAATTTAATTTTACTGGTAAAAAGCTCTTAGGTTAAATCTTTTCATATGAAATGTTATCACTAAATAATTTAGGACTTTCCAGGATGCATCACAAATCTGGTGGATGGCCTTCCTGGCCATGCAAACACGAACGTTTTATTCTTTAGCAGTTATAAATAATATTTTCTTTAAATGTATTCTATTTTTGCACGAATTAGTGGAAGTCTTCAGTTCAGGCATGTATCACTGCAACTCTTATTCCCAGGCATGTATCACTGCAACTCTTATTCCCAGGCATGTATCACTGCAACTCTTATTCCCAGGCATGTATCACTGCAACTCTTATTCCCAGGCATGTATCACTGCAACTCTTATTCCCAGGCATGTATCACTGCAACTCTTATTCCCAGGCATGTATCACTGCAACTCTTATTCCCAGGCATGTATCACTGCAACTCTTATTCCCAGGCATGTATCACTGCAACTCTTATTCCCAGGCATGTATCACTGCAACTCTTATTCCCAGGCATGTATCACTGCAACTCTTATTCCCAGGCATGTATCACTGCAACTCTTATTCCCAGGCATGTATCACTGCAACTCTTATTCCCAGGCATGTATCACTGCAACTCTTATTCCCAGGCATGTATCACTGCAACTCTTATTCCCAGACATGTATCACTGCAGCTCTTATTCCCAGACATGTATCACTGCAACTCTTATTCCCAGGCATGTATCACTGCAACTCTCATTCCCAGGCATGTATCACTGCAACTCTTATTCCCAGGCATGTATCACTGCAACATGTATCAACTCTCATTCATGTATTGCAACTCTCGTTCCCAGGCATGTATCACTGCAACTCTCATTCCCAGACATGTATCACTGCAACTCTCATTCCCAGGTATGTATCACTGCAACTCTCCCAGGCATGTATCACTGCAACTTCATTCCCAGGCATGTATCACTGCAACTTTCATTCCCAGGCATGTATCACTGTAACTCTTATTCCCAGGCATGTATCACTGCAACTCTCATTCCCAGGCATGTATCACTGCAACTCTCATTCCCAGGCATGTATCACTGCAACTACAACTCTCATTCCCAGGCATGTATCACTGCAACTCTTATTCCCAGGCATGTATCACTGCACTCTCATTCCCAGGCATGTATCACTCTCATTCCCAGGCATGTATCAACATTCCCAGGCATGTATCACTGCAACTCTTATTCCCAGGCATGTATCACTGCATCACTCTCTTATTCCCAGGCATGTATCACTGCAACTCTTATTCCCAGGCATGTATCACTGCAACTCTTATTCCCAGGCATGTATCACTGCAACTCTTATTCCCAGACATGTATCACTGCAACTCTTATTCCCAGGCATGTATCACTGCAACTCTTATTCCCAGACATGTATCACTGCAACTCTTATTCCCAGGCATGTATCACTGCAACTCTTATTCCCAGGCATGTATCACTGCAACTCTTATTCCCAGACATGTATCACTGCAACTCTTATTCCCAGACATGTATCACTGCAACTCTTATTCCCAGGCATGTATCACTGCAACTCTCATTCCCAGGCATGTATCACTGCAACTCTTATTCCCAGGCATGTATCACTGCAACTCTCATTCCCAGGCATGTATCACTGCAACTCTCATTCCCAGGCATGTATCACTGCAACTCTCGTTCCCAGGCATGTATCACTGCAACTCTCATTCCCAGACATGTATCACTGCAACTCTCATTCCCAGGTATGTATCACTGCAACTCTTATTCCCAGGCATGTATCACTGCAACTCTCATTCCCAGGCATGTATCACTGCAACTTTCATTCCCAGGCATGTATCACTGTAACTCTTATTCCCAGGCATGTATCACAGCAACTCTCATTCCCAGGCATGTATCACTGCAACTCTTATTCCCAGGCATCTATCACTGCAACTCTCATTCCCAGGCATGTATCACTGCAACTCTCATTCCCAGGCATGTATCACTGCAACTCTCGTTCCCAGGCATGTATCACTGCAACTCTCATTCCCAGACATGTATCACTGCAACTCTCATTCCCAGGTATGTATCACTGCAACTCTTATTCCCAGGCATGTATCACTGCAACTCTCATTCCCAGGCATGTATCACTGCAACTTTCATTCCCAGGCATGTATCACTGTAACTCTTATTCCCAGGCATGTATCACTGCAACTCTCATTCCCAGGCATGTATCACTGCAACTCTCATTCCCAGGCATGTATCACTGCAACTCTCTTTCCCATTCATGTATCACTACAACTCTCATTCCCAGGCATGTATCACTGCAACTCTCATTCCCAGGCCTGTATCACTGCAACTCTCATCCCCAGGGATGTATCACTGCAACTCTCATTCCCAGGCATGTATCACTGCAACTCTCATTCCCAGGCATGTATCACTGCAACTCTCATTCCCAGGCATGTATCACTGCAACTCTCATTCCCAGGCATGTATCACTGCAACTCTCATTCCCAGGCATGTATCACTGCAACTCTCATTCCCAGGCCTGTATCACTGCAACTCTCATTCCCGGGCATCTATCACTGCAACTCTCATTTCTAGGCCTGTATCACTGCAACTCTTATTCCCAGGCATGTATCACTGCAATTCTCATTCCCAGGTATGTATCACCGTTCATCTTCCACGAATATATTACAGAAAGTGCAACCCCAGTTTTGTACGAGTACATACTATATACCAACCTGGCATGTTTTGTATCATCTTCCTCTCGGAAGCATGTATTACTGTACCTCTCCCTCCCTGGAATGTGAAAGTGCGAATTCACCCAGACTATCATTTACAGGCAAGTAATACTGTAGTTTATCCATCCAGGCGTATATTACTTTGACTATCACAGACCAGTATTAATGTGACTCCACCTCCCCGTCATGAATTACTGTGGTTCACTTTAATGTAAGAAACAGGGGTGACTCTCTATCTCAGTTATACATTAGTGTGACTCTTGAATTTCAGGCATGCATATTATAGTGTGACGTCTTTTCCGAGGTATACATAACTGTGACACTTCCTCCTAGACATGTATAACTGTGATTTTTCTTCTCAGGCATGTATTATGGAGTAACCATCTGCCTGGTGAGCTTTGCGTCGGGTATGTCGGTCGTAACGCTAAACATTCACCATCGTGGAGTAAGGGGTACAGAGGTGCCGCGACTGGTCAAGATGGTCGTTCTGGGCTGGCTCTCCAAATTGGTCTTCCTACACTTCGAGCCAACCATCGTCCCTCCCGACGACAAAAATATTCACCTCAACGTGAGTGTCCTACACCTACTATATTGTAGCTTTTCCTTTTTTATCACTAAAAGTAGTTAAATTCTTTGCATATTCAGGTTCATGTGGATGAAATGACACATAATATAATAATGGCTCTACATGGTAGAAATTTATAGTAGATCAAATACGACCGTTTTACTTTTCACAAATGGGTTAGCTTGTGGAATTAACCAGGTATATGACAGTTATTTTGCACACACACACACACACACACACACACACGCACACACACACACACACACACACACACACACACACACACACACACACACACACACACACACACACACACACACACACACACACACACACACACACACACACACACACACACACACACACACACACACACACACACACACACACACTATCATAAGTGAAAAGTGAAATCGCGTGAGGAACGAGGGATGTATGAACACATGTGGTTATAATCATCACGGATGAAGGATCTCCAAAATAGGGACTTAGGCTATGTACGACGACTACGTCATCAGCATCTGGCAACTTGGCACGACCGTTGCCAGCGCAAGTATCACCTATATTGTGGTTTGCATGTCGAAGGTTTGGCTTGGCTTGGCCTTGCATTGCTGTTAGTTACTGGTCACTCACTCCTGCAAGCTATTACAGTAGTTATTAGTAGTAAGAACACTTAGGAAGCTAGGAAGTCCTCTCTAAACGTGTACAAGGAATAGGATAATAACAGCAATAATTGATACTTAAATCCAGAAAGGACAATAAGCGAAGAGTGTAGCATTTCTAGGAAAGACAAAACAGAGAGGTATAACGTATCTACCCCCCCCTAACCATCCCTCCCTAACACACACACACAAGGGCAGACACTTATTGAAGCTTTAGACCCTAGTAGCAATTATCGCTTTTTATAACCCAGAATTACTGGTATGTATTAACAGTATCTCCCCACATACCTCCCCCATACACACATGCACACACACACATACACACACACATACACACACACACATACACACATATACATACAAGTGGAGGGAGAAGCAGGAAGGCCAGGACGAATGAAGCCAAACTACAAGAAAGGGGACTACACAGGAATGAGGAACTACCTGAACGGGGTTCAGTGGGACAGAGAACTGGCAGGGAAGCCAGTTAATGAGATGATGGAATATGTAGCAACAAAATGCAAGGAGGCTGAGGAGAGGTTTGTACCCAAGGGTAACAGGAATAATGAAAAAGCCAGGATGAGCCCATGGTTTACCCAAAGGTGCAGGGAGGCAAAAACCAAGTGTGCTAGGGAATGGAAGAAATATAGAAGGCAAAGGACCCAGGAGAATAAGGAGAACAGTCGTAGAGCCAGAAACGAATATGCACAGATAAGAAGGGAGGCCCAAAGACAATATGAAAATGACATAGCAGCGAAAGCCAAATCTGACCCGAAACTGTTGTACAGCCACATCAGGAGGAAAACAACAGTCAAGGACCAGGTAATCAGGCTAAGGAAGGAAGGAGGAGAGACAACAAGAAATGACCGTGAAGTATGTGAAGAACTCAACAAGAGATTCAAAGAAGTGTTCACAGAGGAGACAGAAGGGACTCCAGAAAGACGGAGAGGTGGGGCACACCACCAAGTGCTGGACACAGTGCACACAACCGAGGAAGAAGTGAAGAGGCTTCTGAGTGAGCTAGATACCTCAAAGGCAATGGGGCCAGATAACATCTCCCCATGGGTATTGAAAGAGGGAGCAGAGGCGCTATGTGTACCCCTAACAACAATATTCAATACATCTATCGAAACAGGGAGATTGCCTGAGGCATGGAAGACAGCAAATGTAGTCCCAATCTTTAAAAAAGGAGACAGACATGAAGCATTAAACTACAGACCAGTGTCACTGACATGCAAAATCATGGAGAAGATTTTCAGGAGAAGAGTGGTGCCACACCTAGAAAGGAACGATCTCATCAACAGCAGCCAACATGGTTTCAGGGACGGGAAATCCTGTGTCACAAACCTACTGGAGTTCTATGACATGGTGACAGCAGTAAGACAAGAGAGAGAGGGGTGGGTGGATTGCATTTTCTTGGACTGCAAGAAGGCGTTTGACACAGTTCCACACAAGAGATTGGTGCAAAAACTGGAGGACCAAGCAGGGATAACAGGGAAGACACTACAATGGATCAGGGAATACTTGTCAGGAAGACAGCAGCGAGACATGGTACGTGGCGAGGTGTCAGAGTGGGCACCTGTGACCAGCTGGGTCCCGCAGGGGTCAGTCCTAGGACCAGTGCTGTTTCTGGTATTTGTGAACGACATGACGGAAGGAATAGACTCTGAGGTGTCCCTGTTTGCAGATGACGTGAAGTTGATGAGAAGAATTCACTCGATCGAAGACCAGGCAGAACTACAAAGGGATCTGGACAGGCTGCAGACCTGGTCCAGCAATTGGCTCCTGGAGTTCAATCCCACCAAGTGCAAAGTCATGAAGATTGGGGAAAGGCAAAGAAGGCCGCAGACGGAGTACAGTCTAGGGGGTCAGAGACTACAAACCTCACTCAAGGAAAAAGATCTTGGGGTGAGTATAACACCAGGCACATCTCCTGAAGCGCACTTCAACCAAATAACTGCTGAAGCATATGGGCGCCTAGCAAACCTCAGAACAGCATTCCGACATCTTAATAAGGAATCATTCAGGACCCTGTACACCGTGTACGTTAGGCCCATATTGGAGTATGCGGCAGCAGTTTGGAACCCACACCTAGCCAAGCACGTGAAGAAACTAGAGAAAGTGCAAAGGTTTGCAACAAGACTAGTCCCAGAGCTAAGAGGTATGTCCTACGAGGAGAGGTTAAGGGAAATCAACCTGACGACACTGGAGGACAGGAGAGATAGGGGGGACATGATAACGACATACAAAATACTGAGAGGAATTGACAAGGTGGACAAAGACAGGATGTTCCAGAGAGTGGACACAGTAACAAGGGGACACAGTTGGAAGCTGAAGACACAGATGAATCACAGGGATGTTAGGAAGTATTTACACACATACACACACACACATACACACATACACACACACACACACACACATACACACATACACACACACACACACACACACACACACACACACACACACACACACACACATATACACACACACATACACACACACATACACACACACACACACACATACACATACACATACACACACACACACATACACACACACACACACACACTCACACACACACACACACACACACACACACACACACACACACACACACACACACACACACACACACACACACACACACACACTGTAAGTACGTGCCGGTCAAGCCCCAGAAGGTTGGGGGTCAGGTCACAAGAAGTTGTGGGCAGCAAAGGACCACTGAGACAACATTACAACGCACAAGCCACCTACCTTTCAGTACATAATAAACCCACACATAATTCCACACAAAATTACACACACAAACACACACACACACACACATATCCAGACTCACACATACACTCCCCCCCCCTCACCACCGACATCTCACTTCTTCCCCTGATCCCTCCCCTCCCTCGTTCACCCCCCCTCCCCCGTTCACCCTCCCCCTCCCCACCCCTCCCCACCCCTCTCCCACATAGCCACAGTTCCTCCACCACCTCCCCCCCACACTCTGACGTACACACTACTAACCTAACATACAGAACTAATAGGTTTCCCACTCTGAGGCAATCAGGATAAAACAAAAATGGGTTGTCAGTGAGCAACAAGAAAAACCAAGGGACAGGAGGAGGAAGCTGCAAAGGAAGATTGGGCAGCTGAGCTCATAAAAAGAGATCATGAATGGGAAAAGAAACTAAAAGAACTTAGCATGAGAATGGAAGAGAGGATAGATATGGAAAACAGAAAGTGGGAGGTGCATGTCAAAGCAGCAGAGGCTAGGATACAGTGTTTAGAAGAGGAACTGAAAAATCTGAAACAGCCTAAAGAACTAAAGAACATTTTGGGATTGACAACAGAGACTGCTACCTCAGCCACAAATAAGGGGACTGTAGGGAAAGAAGGGGCACAACTGCATGGGGAAGCTCTATCAGAGGAGACTGTAGTAAATGAAAGAGCTAAGCTTTATGTGGAGGCCCTAACAGACAACAACAGAGCCCAAGGAAAGCCGAGAAGGGAAAATGACAGGCCACTGAGCCCAAGTACATTAGCCAGTGAAACTGAAGAAAGGAAAGCTGCAGTGCAGGAAACCAAATTAAATGAGGGGATACACAGGGATACGCAGTGGGAGAATGAAAGGGTGAGGTCAGTCTTTGTGTATGGGCTCCAGGAAGTTGAAGGGGAAACATATGAAGCAAGAAAACAAGGAAAAAAAAAACAATTGAAAGCATCATGAAAGCAATAGGAGAAGACGACATGACCCAGCTGGAAAATTTTCGGAGAATAGGGGGGTTTGTAAAAAAAAGAACCCGGCCAGTGAAAGTGACCTTCAAGGCAGAAGCGACTCGGACCAGGATCCTGCAGGAGAAAGCACGATTAAGGGACATGCCGGCATACAGGAAGGTGTATCTCGACCGCGACAGAACACAAGAAGAAAGGCAGAAACTGAGAGAGATGGTACAAAGGCGAAAGGAGGAAAGAGAGGGGATGGAGAAGACAGACAGGAGATCCCAGACCCAGGAAGAAGATCAAATACAGCCTCCCTCACAACTTCCTATAGAAGCCTCCCAACCAGGTCAACCCCAGTGCAACCAAACACTCTAAATCAAAACACCCATGCCACATCCAATGCCCCCACCCACTACATTACAAACTCCACCCCCACAGCAACAACCCATAGTTCCTTACCAGGTCTCCCACTTCCCCAACCCCAATATACCTCCCAGACCACAGTCTTAGAAAAGAAGTTGAAGGTGTGGTATACAAATGCAGATGGAATAACAAACAAGTATGAGGAGTGGCACGAAAGAATCAAAGAGACATCCCCAGACATAATAGCACTCACAGAAACAAAACTCACCAGAATAATAACAGATTCAATCTTTCCATCCGGATACCAAATCCTCAGGAAAGACAGAGGGAGGAGAGGGGGAGGAGGAGTTGCACTGCTCATTAAAAACCAGTGGGATTTTGAGAAAATGGAAGGAATGGATGGCATGGGCGAAAGGGACTACTTAGTAGGAACAATCCAGTCTGAGGGACATAAGGTGATAATTGCAGTAATGTACAACCCACCACAGAACTGCAGGAGGCCAAGAGAAGAATACGATGAGAGCAACAGAGCAATGATCGACACACTAGCCGAGGTGGCCAGGAGAGCACACATGGGGGGAGCAAAGTTACTAATTATGGGTGATTTCAATCACAAGGAGATTGACTGGGAAAACCTGGAGCCCCATGGGGGTCCCGAAACATGGAGAGCCAAGATGATGGATGTGGTACTGGAAAACCTCATGCATCAACATGTTAGAGACACTACCAGAGAGAGAGGAGAGGATGAACCAGCAAGGCTGGACCTTGTATTCACCATGAGTAGTTCGGACATCGAGGGTATCATGTATGAAAGGCCCCTGGGAGCTAGTGATCATGTGGTTCTGTGCTTCGACTACATAGTTGAGCTCCAAGTGGAGAGAGTAGCAGGAATAGGCTGGGAAAAACCAAACTACAAAAGGGGGAACTACTCAGGCATGAGGAACTTCCTTCAAGACATTCAGTGGGAGAGGGAACTGACAGGAAAACCAGTACAAGAAATGATGGACTATGTAGCAACAAAATGCAAGGAGGCAGAGGAGAGGTTTGTTCCCAAGGGAAACAGAAATAATGGGAAGAACAGAACGAGTCCTTGGTTCACCCAAAGGTGTAGGGAGGCAAAAACTAGGTGTACTAGAGAATGGAAAAGGTACAGAAGACAGAGAACTCAGGAAAATAAAGAAATCAGCCGAAGAGCCAGAAACGAATATGCACAGGTAAGAAGGGAGGCTCAGAGACAATATGAAAATGACATAGCATCAAAAGTAAAGACTGACCCGAAGCTGTTGTACAGCCACATCAGGAGGAAAACAACAGCCAAGGACCAGGTAATCAGACTGAGGAAGGGTGATGGGGAATTCACAAGAAACGACCAAGAGGTATGTCAGGAGCTCAACACAAGATTTAAAGAGGTATTTACAGTGGAAAGCAGTAGGACTCCAGGAAATCAGAACAGGGGGGCACACCAGCAAGTGCTGGATGAGGTACATATAACCAAGGAGGAGGTGAAGAAGCTGCTATGCGAACTTGACACCTCAAAGGCGGTGGGACCAGACAACATCTCTCCATGGGTCCTTAAAGAGGGAGCAGAGATATTGTGTGAGCCATTAACAAAGATCTTCAACACATCATTTGAAACTGGGCAACTCCCTGAGGTATGGAAAATGGCAAATGTAGTCCCAATTTTTAAAAAGGGAGACAGACATGAGGCACTAAACTACAGACCTGTATCACTAACGTGTATAGTATGCAAGGTCATGGAGAAGATCATCAGGAGGAGAGTGGTGGGGCACCTGGAAAGAAACAAGTGTATAATTGACAACCAGCACGGTTTCAGGGAAGGAAAATCCTGTGTCACAAACCTACTAGAGTTTTATGACAAGGTGACAGAAGTAAGACAAGAGAGAGAGGGGTGGATCGACTGCATATTTTTGGACTGCAAGAAGGCCTTCGACACAGTTCCTCACAAGAGGTTACTGCAAAAGCTAGAGGATCAGGCACACATAACAGGAAAGGCACTGCAATGGATCAGAGAATACCTGACAGGGAGGCAACAACGAGTCATGGTACGCGACGAGGTGTCAGAGTGGGCGCCTGTGACAAGCGGGGTTCCACAGGGGTCAGTCCTAGGACCTGTGCTGTTCTTGGTATATGTGAACGACATAACGGAAGGGATAGACTCAGAAGTGTCCTTGTTTGCAGATGATGCGAAGTTAATGAGAAGAATCAAATCGGATGAGGATCAGGCAGGACTACAAAAAGACCTGGACAGGCTACAAGCCTGGTCCAGCAACTGGCTCCTTGAATTTAACCCTGCCAAATGCAAAGTCATGAAGATTGGGGAAGGGCAAAGAAGACCGCAGACACAATATAGTTTAGATGGCCAAAGACTGCAAACCTCACTCAAGGAAAAAGATCTGGGGGTGAGCATAACACCGAGCATATCTCCTGAGGCGCACATCAATCAGATAACTGCTGCAGCATACGGGCGCCTGGCAAACCTACGGATAGCGTTCCGATACCTCAGTAAGGATTCGTTTAAGACTCTGTATACCATTTACGTCAGGCCCATACTGGAGTATGCAGCACCAGTTTGGAATCCACACCTAGTCAAGCACGTCAAGAAATTAGAGAAAGTGCAAAGGTTTGCAACAAGACTAGTCCCAGAGCTACGGGGATTGTCCTACGAAGAAAGGTTGAGGGAAATCGGCCTGACGACACTGGAGGACAGGAGGGTCAGGGGAGACATGATAACGACATATAAAATACTGCGCGGAATTGACAAGGTGGACAAAGACGGGATGTTCCAGAGAAGGGACTCAGACACAAGAGGTCACAATTGGAAGTTGAAGACTCAGATGAATCAAAGGGATGTTAGGAAGTATTTCTTCAGTCATAGAGTAGTCAGGCCGTGGAATAGCCTAGAAAGTGACGTAGTGGAGGCGGGAACCATACATAGTTTTAAGGCGAGGTATGATAGAGCTCATGGGGCAGGGAGAGAGAGGACCTAGTAGCAATCAGCGAAGAGGCGGGGCCAGGAGCTGTGACTCGACCCCTGCAACCACAAATAGGTGAGTACAAATAGGTGAGTACATACACACACACACGCATACACACACACACACACACACACACACACACACACACACACACACACACACACACACACACACACACACACACACACACACACACACACACACACAAACACACACACACAAACACACACAATCGACCGGTCAAACTGATTTTCAAGACAGAAATGGTGCGAAACATGATCCTGCAAGAGAAACCGCGGCTGAAGGAATCATCAACATACAACAGAACGACAGCAGCTGAGGGAGAGGACACAGAAACGAAAGCAGCTAGAAAGAGAGACAAAGATAGAGTCAGCAGAGGACAACTGGAACAGGCCTTAGCAACAAACACAAGCACACACACAACCACCCCCAGAACCGCACAACTAAACACGCTATCCTAACACAAACCACAATCCCAACACTACGCTGTAGAATCCCTCAGCACACTACCAGGCCCACCCCCTCACCCCCTAGAACACAGTGTTCGAGAGGAAACTGAATGCATCGTACACCAACGGTGATGGAATAACAAATAAGTAGGAGGAGTGGTACGAAAGAATGAAAAATGCATCACCGGAGATCATAGCACTCACAGAAACCAAGCTCACAGGAATGATCGCATGTAATCTTTCCAACGGGATATCAGATCCTGAGGAAAGACAGAGGGAACAGAACGGGTGGAGTGGCAATGCTCATCAAAAACCAATGGGATTTTGATGAGCTGGAGAGAGGAGACAGAGGAGAAGCAAGAGACTACATAATAGTAACACTTCAGTCTGGGGGTCCTTTGGTGGTAATTGCACTGAACACAGAACAGCGGGAGATCAAGGCAAGAATATGATGAAAGTAATAGAGCGATAGTTGACCCACTGGCTGAAGTGGCCAGAAGGGCTCATGCCATCAGAGCCAAGTTGCTGGGAGAACTTGGAGCCACATGGAGGCCCAGAAACGTGGAGGGCTAAGATGATGGAGGTGGTACTGGAAAACCTCGTGTACCAACACGTAAAGGACACTACCAGAGTTAGAGGGGGGGAGGTATGAACCAGCAAGACCGGACCAAGAATTCACCTTGAGTAGTGCAGATATTGAGGAAATCACACATGAAAGCCCCTTTGGGGCCAGTGACCACATAGTTCTGAGGTTCAAATACATAGTAGAGTTACAAGTGGAGAGAGGAGTAGGAAGGGCAGGACGAATGAAGCCAAACTACAAGAGAGGGGACTACACAGGCATGAAGAATTTCCAGCACGGGATTCAGTGGAACAGAGAACTGGCAGGGAAGTCAGTAAACGAGATGATGGAATGTGACAATAATATGCAAGGAAGCAGAGGATAGGTTTGTACCCAAGGGTAACAGAATGAACGAGAAATCCTGGATGAGCCCTTTGTTCGCCCAGAGTTGTACACAGGCCAAAATCAAGTGTGCTAGAGAATGGAATAAGTATAGAAGCAAAGGATGCACTAGTATAAAGTGAGCAGTCGCAGAGCCAGAAATGAGAATATGCACAGGTAAGAAGTGAGGCCCAACTACGTTACGAAAATGACATAGCAGCGATAGCCAAATCTGACCCGAAGCTGTTGAACAGTCACATCAGGAGGAAAACACCAGTCAAGGACCAGGTAATCAGGCTGAGGAAGGACGCAAGAGAGATCACAAGAAACGACCATGAAGTATGTGAGGAGCTAAACATGAGATTCACAGAAGTGTTCACAGAGGAGACAGAGAGGTGGGATACACAATCAACTTTTGGACACAATACATATAACCGAAGAAGAAGTGAAGAGGCTGCTAAGCGAGGTAGATTCCTCAAATGCGATGGGGCCGGATAACATCTCTCCATGGGTCCTGAGAGAGGGAGCAGAGGTGCTATGTGTACCACTAGCAACCAGGGCGACTACCTGATGTGTGGAAAACAGCAAATGTAGTCCCAATTTCTAAAAAAAGGAGACAGATACGAAACATTAAGCTACACACTAGTGTCACTGACATATACAGTATGCAAACTCGTGGAGAAGATTATCAGGAGAAGAGTGATGGAACACATAGACATGAATGAGCTTATCAGCGACATTCAGCACGGTTTCAGGGAAGGGAAATCCTGTGTCACATACCTACTGGAGTTCTATGACAATGTGACAGCAGTAAGACAAGAGAGACGGGGGTGGGTAGATTGCATTTTCTGGACTGTAAGAAAGGGTTTGATACAATTGCACACTAGAGATTAGTGTAAAAGCTAGAGGGCCAGGCAGGGATAACAGGGAAGGCACTGCATTGGATCAGGGCACACTTTCGGGAACACTACAGCTAGTCATGGTACGTCACAAGGTGCCAAAGTGGGCGCCTGTGACGAGCGGGCTTTCACAGGGGTCAGTCCTAGGACCAGTGCTGTTTCTGACATATGTGAACGACATGACGGAAGGAATAGACTCTGAAGTGTTCCTCTTTGCTGTTGATGTGAAATTGATGAGAAGAATTCAATTGGACGAGGCCCATTTGTTCTGGACCAGGCCTGCAGCTAGTCCAGAACCAATGGTTCTGGACAGGCTGCAGGCCTGGTCCAGAAAGTAGCTCCTGGAGTTCAACCCCACCAAGTGCAAAGTCATGAAGATAGGGGAAAGGCAAACAAGACTGCAGACGTAGTACAGTCTAAGGGGGCAGAGACTACAACCTTCACTCAAGGAAAAGGATCTTGGGGTGAGTATAACACCGGGCACATCTCCTGAGGCGCACATCAACCAAATAACTGCTGCAGCATAGGGGCACCGAGCAAACCTAAGAGTAGCATCCCCACATCTCAATAAGGAATCGTTCAAGACCCTGTACACCGTGTACGTTAGGCCTATATTGTAGTATGCAGCATAAATTTGGAACCTACACCTAGCCAAGCACGTCGGGAAATTAGAGAAAGTGCGAAGGTTTGCAAGAAAACTGGTCCCGGAGCTAAGATGAATGTCCTAAGATGAGAGGTTAAAGGAAATCGACCTGACGACACTGGAGGACAGTAGAGATAAGGGGGGATATGGTAACGACATATGAAATACTGAGAGGACTTCACAAGGTGGATAGAGACAGGATATTCGAAATATGGGACACAGCAACAAGGGGTCACAGTTGAAAGTTGAAGACTCAAATGAATCACAGGATGTTAGGAAGTACTTCTTCAGTCACAGAGTTGTCAGGAAGTGGAACAATCTGGGAAGTGAAGTAGTGTAGGCAGAATCCATACATAGCTTTAGGACCACGTATAATAATGCTCATTGAGCTGCCAGTGAAGACCCAGGCCAGGAGCTGTGAATCGATCCCTGCAACTACAATTAGGTGAGTACACACACACACACACACACACACACACACACACACAGAAGGCAAAGGACCCAGGAAAAAAAGGAGATCAGTCGAAGAGCCAGAAACGAATATGCACAGATCAGGAGGGAGGCCCAGCGACAGTACGAAAACGACATAGCATCGAAAGTCAAGTCTGACCCGAAACTGCTGTTTAGCCACATCAGGAGAAAGACAACAGTCAAAGACCAGGTGATCAGGCTGAGGAAAGAGGGTGTGGAACTCACAAGAAACGATCAAGAGGTATGCGAGGTGCTCAACACAAGATTTAAGGAAGTATTCACAGTGGAGACAGGAAGGACTCTGGGAAGACAGGACAGAGGGGAACACCAACAGAGAATACACAAGCAAATGTAGTCCCCATATTTGAAAAAGGAGACAGAAAAGAGGCACTAAATTACAGACCAGTGTCACTGACGTGTATAGTATGCAAAGCCATGGACAAGATTATCAGGAGGAGAGTGGTGGAGCACCTGGAACGGAACAAGATTATAAACAACAACCATCATGGATTCATGGAAGGCAAATCCTGTGTCACAAACCTTCTGGAGTTTTATGACAAAGTTACAGAAGTAAGACACAAGAGAGAGGGGCGGGTTGATTGCATTTTCTTGGACTGCAAGAAGGCCTTCCACACAGTTCCTCACAAGAGATTAGTGCAGAAACTAGAGAATCATGCGCGTATAACAGGAAGGGCATTGCAGTGGATCAGAGAATACCTGACAGGTAGGCACAACTAATAATGGTAAGTGATGGGGTATCACAGTGGGCACCTGTGACGAGCGGGGTCCCACAGGTGTCGGTCCTAGGACCAGTGCTATTTTTGGTATATGTGAACGACATGACGGAAGGGTTAGACTCAGAAGTGTCCCTGTTCGCAAATGATGTGAAGTTAATGAGGAGAATTAAATCAGATGAGGACCAGGCAGGACTTCAAAGAGACCTGGACAGGCTGAACACGTGGTCCAGCAACTGGCTTCTCGAATTCAATGCAGCCAAATGCAAAGTCATGATGTTTGGGGAGGGGCAAAGAAGACCGCAGACAGATTATAGGCTAGGTGGACAAAGACTACAGACCTCACTCAAGGAGAAAGACCTTCGGGTGACCATAACACCGAGCACATCAGCGGAGGCACACATCAACCAAATAACTGCTGCAGAATACGGGCGCCTGGCAAACCTGAGAATAGCGTTCCGATACCTTAACAAGGAATCGTTAAAGACACTGTGCACTGTGTATGTTAGGCCCATACTGGAGTATGCAGCACCAGTCTGGAACCCACACCTGGTCAAGCACGTCAAGAAGTTAGAGAAAGTACAAAGATTTGCAACAAGGCTAGTCCCAGAGCTCAAGGGAATGTCGTACGAGGAAAGGTTAAGGGAGATCGGACTGACGATACTGGAGAACAGATGGGTCAGGGGAGACATGATAACGACATACAAGATACTGCGGGGAATAGACAAGGTGGACAGAGATAGGATGTTCCAGAGAGGGGACACAGAAACAAGGGGTCACAACTGGAAGCTGAAGACTCAGACGAGTCACAGGGACGTTAGGAAGTCTTTCTTCAGTCATAGAGTTGTCAGGAAGTGGAATAGCCTAGCAAGTGAAGTAGTGGAGGCAGGAACCATACATAATTTTAAGAAGAGGTATGACAAAGCTCAGGAAGCAGAGAGAGAGAGGATCCAGTAGCGATCAGTGAAGAGGCGGGGCCAGGAGCTGAGTCTCGACCCCTGCAACCTCAATTAGGTGAGTACAATTAGGTGAGTACACACATCCACACACATTACACAGACACACACACACACACACGCTGACATACATACATACATATATATATATATATATATATATATATATATATATATATATATATATATATATATATATATATATACATATATATATATATATATATATAGGAATATATATATATATATATATATATATATATATATGTATATATGTATATATATATATATATATATATATATATATATATATATATATATATATATATATATATATATATTTTTTTTTTTTTTTTTTTTTTTTCAAAAACACACACACACATTGGTGTATTGTATTTATTTTAGTGGTTAATGTGATATATGTACTGTCTGTCATTCGTCAGGCAAGAGTATCTCGTAAATTAAGGAAATAACATTACCGTAAAGTTTAAGGGTCCTGTAAATCTTGACTGCAGAATATTACCTGGTTCCGGTTTTTGGCCCATGACCAAGTCGTGACATTGCTGACTTGTCACTGTAGTCGTTCGTGGTTCTTTCTGGTGCTCTCTTGTTTCCCGTGGCTATAGCCCATTCCTGGAAATTTTATTCTGCTAGGAAAAAAGCAGTTCAGGCCATGAGCAAACATAGGAACCTGCTGATCGAATAGTCATACATGATCTTCAAGCGACTTTTGTTACAAAGCGATTTCTGTATGCTTTCCCACAATACAAATGGAAATATGGGAACTAACTTGCCCCAGTCCTAGGCGTGGCTCATTACATACCCTTAACAATGTATGTGAATGCGCAGTGAAATCTTTCTAGTGTATTCAAGTGAGAAAGATTTTTACTCAAGAGAGAAGGCTAAATGCATCTGAGTCATACAGAGCCTAATAGAATGTGAGGCAGTCAGAGTTTATCCAGAGGAGCAATTCTTTGGATCAATAGCCCTTCACCGGCATCAAGGCTTCCTCTTCGAAGGGCTCAGATGGAAAAGAACGTCACACGAAGTCTTCGATGTGATGTCCGATCCTTAGTCCAGATGAATTTCTTGAGGTACCTGTACTTGGGAAAAATCTCACAATTGTTCGTTCAATATAGCGTGTGTTTGCATGTTATAAGGAAATTATTTTTGGATAACATGTTGAGGTACATATAGATAGATATTTTTTACTCATACTGTTCCTAGGTAAAGTACCAACGGAATCCATAAGAAGTTTGGAAGTAAGTGAGCTGGTTTTATAGGATGAATTAGTTTTCCAGTACACTGCAAGTGGCTCACGTCTGGACATTAGCATAAACAAATCTCGCTGAACGTGGCTGTAAAAAACGTGTTACAGTTTATGCAAAAGTTTTTGTAACATCTAGATGCTCCACTTCCGTGGAACTGATGTGTGCCACCACCATTACTCTGCTTCTTTTCCTACTGGAAGCACCAAGGCATATTTAAGTTTCAGATGTGGTTTATCCTTCCTCATTAGTATAGTGGGAAGGGTTTCATAAAAAACTGTGATCTTACTGGCCACGTCTGCTTCTAAGATGTACTGTGTCCTACCAGACGAAAATGTATCTTCCCGCTGGTTGCTACGATGCTGTTCTTACAGCGCCAGAGCACTAAGAGCTTCTACAGAAGATGAGAGTCTGGAAAACGTCGTTACTGAAGGAGACTTGGCCAAATCAGGGTCCCTTCAAACGGATGATATAATTCTAGTTCATTATCAAGTACTGGTTCGTCGATGTTATTCCCCTATACCTTTGCCCACAGACCACGTCACAGCCATCACAAGAAATACCTCCACTGTTTGGTTTATCGCCGAATCCACAAGCTGTTACTTGTGTGTGTGTGTGTGTGTGTGTGTGTGTGTGTGTGTGTGTGTGTGTGTGTGTGTGTGTGTGTGTGTGTGTGTGTGTGTGCGTGTGTGTGTGTGTGTGTGTGTGTGTGTGTGTGTGTGTGTGTGTGTGTGTGTGTGTATGTGTGTGTGTGTGTGTCTGTGTGTGTCTGTGTGCGTGTGTGTGTGTGTGTCTGTGTGTGTGTGTGTGTGTCTGTGTGTGTGTGTGTGTCTGTGTGTGTGTGTCTGTGTGTGTGCACTAACCTATTTGTATTCACCTATTTGTGGTTGCAGGGGTCGAGTCATAGCTCCTGGCCCTGCCTCTTCACTGATTGCTACTAGGTCCTCTCTCTCCCTGCCCCATGAGCTTTATCATAACTCGTCTTAAAACTATGTATCGTTCCCGCCTCCACTACGTCACTTTCTAGGCTATTCCACGGCATGACTACTCTATGACTGAAGAAATACTTCCTAACATCCCTTTGATTCATCTGAGTCTTCAACTTCCAATTGTGACCTCTTGTTTCTGTGTCCTATCTCTGGAACATCCTGTCTGTGTCAACCTTGTCTATCCCGCGCAGTATTTTAGATGTCGTTATCATGTCTCCCCTGACCCTCCTGTACTCCTGTGTCGTCAGGCCGATTTCCCTTAACCTTTCTTCGTTGGACAATCCCCTTAGCTCTGGGACTAGTCTTATTGCAATCCTTTGCACTTTCTCTAATTACTTAACGTGCTTGATCAGGTGTGGATTCCAAACTGGTGCTGCATACTCCAGTATTGGCCTGACGTAAATGGTGTACAAAGTCTTGAACGATTCCTTACTAAGGTATCGGAACGCTATCCTTAGATTTGCCAGACGCTGCAGCAATTATCTGGTTGATGTGTGCCTCAGGAGATGTGTTCGGTGTTATACTCACCCCAAGATCTTTGTCCTTGAGTGAGGTTTGCAGTGTTTGGCCACCTAGACTATACTGTGTCTGCGGTCTTCTTTGCCCTTTCCCCAAGCTTCATGACTTTGCATTTAGCAGGGTTAAATTCAAGGAGCCAGTTGCTGGACCAGGCTTGTAGCCTGTCCAGGTCTCTCTTTAGTCCTGCCTGATCCTCGACTAATTTGATTCTCCTCATTAACTTCACATCATCTGCAAGCAAGGATACTTCTGAGTCTATCCCTTCTGTTATGTCATTCACATAGACCAAAAACAGCACAGGTCCCAGGACTGACCCCTGTGGAACCCCGCTCGTCACAGGCGACCACTCTGACACCCCGTCACGTACTCGTTGTTGCCTCCCTGTCAGGTATTCTCTGATCCATTGCAGTGCCTTTCCTGTTATGTGTGCCTGATCCTCTAGCTTTTGCAGCAACCTCTTGTGAGGAACTGTGTCGAAAACCTTCTTACATTCAAAGAAAATGCAGTCTATCCACCCGTCTCTCTCTTGTCTTACTTCTGTCACCTTGTTAGGTAAGACACATATGCAACAGTTAGGTATCTTTATTTCGAAACGTTTCGCCTACACAGTAGGCTTCTTCAGTCGAGTACAGAAAAGTTGATAGAAGCAGAAGATACTTGAAGACGATGTAATCAGTCCATCACCTTTAAAGTTTTGAGGTGGTCAGTCCCTCAGTCTGGAGAAGAGCATTGTTCCATGGTATGAAACTTGTTTCATACCATGGAACAATGCTCTTCTCCAGACTGAGGGACTGACCACCTCAAAACTTTAAGGGTGATGGACTGATTACATCGTCTTCAAGTATCTTCTGCTTCTATCAACTTTTCTGTACTCGACTGAAGAAGCCTACTGTGTAGGCGAAACGTTTCGAAATAAAGATACCTAACTGTTGCATATGTGTCTTACCTAACAACCTGTCGGTATTTTATACCATTTTAATGTTCATTCTGTCACCTTGTCATAAAACTCCAGTAGGTTTGTGACAGGATTTTCCTTCCCTGAAACCGTGCTGGTTGTCGATTATACACTTGTTTCTTTCCAGGTGCTCCACCACTCTCCTCCTGATGATCTTCTCCATGACTTTGCATACTGTACACGTTAGTGACACAGGTCTGTAGTTTAATGTCTCATGCCTGTCTCCTTTTTTAAAAATTGGGACTACATTTACTATGTTCCATACCTCAGGGAGTTGTCCAGTTTCAATGGATGTGGTGAAGATCTTTGTTAGTGGCACACACAGCATCTCTGCTCCCTCTCTAAGGACCCATGGAGAGATATTGTCTGGTCCCACTGCCTTTGAGGTGTCAAGCTCGCATAGCAGCTTCTTCACCTCCTCCTTGGTTATATGTACCTCATCCAGCCCTTGTTGATGTATCTCCCTGTTCTGATTTCCTGGAGTCCTACCGGTTTCCACTGTAAATACTTCTTTAAATCTCGTGTTAAGCTCCTCACGTACCTCTCGGTTGTTTCTTGTGAACTCCCCATCATCCTTCCTCAGTCTGATTACCTGGTCCTTGACTGTTGTTTTCCTCCTGATGTGGCTATACAACAGCTTCGGGTCAGACTTGACTTTCGATGCTATGTCATTTTCATATTGTTGCTGAGCCTCCCTTCTCATCTGTGCATATTCGTTTCTGACTCTTCGGCTAATCTCTTTATTTTCCTGGGTCCTTTGTATTCTGTATCTTTTCCAATCTCTAGTATACCTAGTTTTTGCCTCCCTACACCTTTGGGTGAACCAAGGACTTCTTCTGGTCTTCCCATTATTTCTGTTTCCCTTGAGAACAAACCTCTCCTCTGCCTACTTGCATTTTGTTGTCACATAGTCCATCATTTCTTGTACTGGTTTTCCTGTCAGTTCTCTCTTCCACTGAACATCTTGCAGGAAGTTCCTCATGCCTGAGTTGTCCCCCCTTTTGCAGTTTGATTTTTCCCGTTCTGTTCCTGCTACTCTCTCCACTTGGAGCTCAACTATGTAGTCAAAGCTCAGAAACACATGATTACTAGCTCCTAGGGGCCTTTCATACATTATATCCTCGATGTCCGAACTACTCAAGGTGAATACAAGGTCCAGTCTTGCTGGATCATCCTCACCTCTCTCTCTGGTAGTGTCTCTAACATGTTGATGCATGAGATTTTCCAGTACCACATCCATCATCATGGCTGTCCATGTTTCGGGACCCCCATGGAGCTCCAGGTTTTCCTAGCCAATCTCCTTATGATTGAAATCGCCCATAACTAGTAACTTTGTTCCCCCTGTGTGAACTCTTGTGGCCACCTCGGCTAGTGTGTCGACCATTGCTGAGTTGCTCTCGTCATATTCTTCTCTTGGCCTCCTGCAGTTCTATGGCGGGTTGTACATTACTGCAATTGCCACCTTATGGCCCTCAGACTGGATTGTTCCTACTAAGTAGTCCCTTTCGCCCATGCCATCCATTCATTCCATTTTTTCAAATCCCCACTGGTTTTTAATGAGCAGTGCAACTCCTTTTCTCCCTCCCCTCTCTCTGTCTTTCCTGAGGATTTGATATCCGGGTGGAAAGATTGCATCTGTTATCATCTAGGTGAGTTTAGTTTCTGTGAGTGCCATTATGTCTGGGGATGTCTCCTTTATTCTTTCATGCCACTCATCACACTTATTTTTTATTCCATCTGCATGTGTGTGTGTGTGTGTGTGTGTGTGTGTGTGTGTGTGTGTGTGTGTGTGTGTGTGTGTGTGTGTGTGTGTGTGTGTGTGTGTTTCCCAAAGCAAGATTAGTTCATCACACACATGGTATCCAACATTAACTTATTAGTAGATGCATGTCATAAATGGGTAATTTTATACAGACGCCCATACGCATATAGTTTGTGATAGAAGCTTGTTTCCAGAGAAAAGTTGTACCTCGGTACACTAGAGACTGCTCTGCCACTGGCTTCTATCAAAACATTAGTCTCAGGATAAGTGGATGATGGAACATTTTATGAAGACAGGTGTAGACTCTTTAACTTGCAAACCTTGCCGTAACATGATAACCACTTAGGAATGAGCAAAATGACAGCAGAGAGAGTAAATGATTATGGCTGTATTTCCTTCACCAGAAGCAAGCTGGTATTTATAAAATGTATATAGCCTATATACAGTATTTACAATTATGTACAATGAAGCAAAAACAAGCACAAGACATGGAGAGAAATGTAGTGACTAGCTGAGAAGGTAAGTCTAACAAAGCTGCTTCACAAGGGTCCTACATTGCTTCACAGTTTTGGCAGGTTCCCTTGTGCTTGGCTGGTCGAACAATGGTACTGGTATAACGATGGGGCCCCAGCTTGTTAAACCTTAGCACCTGGTTTGCTGGTAAGGAGACATGCATAAATGGGTGTGTGACATACGCTAAATAAAATGTAACATACTCTTACCATGCCACACCTAACCAACCCCAAAAGGGCTTTAATAGCCAGGACTAGGCATCCTCCATGGGTAGTGCACCACCATGACATGAAACATAATGGAACTGCCATTGCTCTCAACCATCCAACTCATTAGGCAGTGTTCAACTCAAGAGGACTTCCAAGTTAGACACAACTTTAGAATGAGGCAGCAGAAGCAGGACTAGTGTAGGTTCAAGATACGTTTGGACAGAAGCGAATGTCCCCCTCACAAAAAAAAAAAAAAAAAAAAAAAAAAAAAAAAAAAAAAAAAAAAAAAAAAAACGAAAAAAAAGTATGGCCGAATTAATTCAAATTTTACTTTGTGACCATAAGAGGAAAAATAAGTGCTTACTATTTTGTTCCTAACACATCTTAATTAACTAAATTCTGAAGAATGCATCAGCCAGCACATTATCTTTGCCAGCTATGAGGCGTATGGAGATACTGTATAGATGCAACCGTAATGTCCATCACATAAGTCACGTGTTCTTGTTCTTCCTTGAGCAAAGGTACATCAAAGGATTATGGTCACTGCAAATGGTTACCACATGTGATGTATTGGACAAAAGCACATCAAAATGCTACAGCGCAAGTACCCAAGCCAGACCCTCTTTCTTTATAGTAGAGTAGACCAGCTGATGGGCCTGGTATTTGGCTAGGTAGTACACCACAGGCTGCAGATCTCCCTCACCAGAAGCATTACCAGAGGCATTACTGCCTCAATTTCTAATTCACAACCATCAACCTGCTATTCAAATAATTTTGAAAAATCAGGAGACAAAAGTACGGAAGTAGCACATAACAAACGCTTAACAGAGTTAATTAATTAAATGCCTCTTGACAATTTGGGGTCCAGCAAAATTTATTCTTATAAACTTGTATGTCAGGATAGGGGTGCAACAACATCTGCAGAGTTTTTGCAGAATCTTCTATAAAATCCTATCATTCCCAAGAACTTTTGCAGGGACTTCTTATCTTGAGGAATGAGGTAAATTTTAATAGCCACATCTTTGGCAAATTTAGGTACTACTTTGCTACCTACCTATGACCTAAGATTGATTCAAGATGGGACACATGTTGATCTAATGTATCAGAAAATGCAACTATATCTTCCAGATAAGCTGCTGTGCCTTCAAGTCCTTTAATATCCTCATGGATTATTTTTTGGAAAGTGGGTCACAGTATATTGATAGTGACCCTCTGGCGTTATGAATGCCGAAATCTCCTTCACTTTATCTGTTAAAAGTTCCTGGTAGCAAAAGGGGCCCTTACCCACAAAGTCCACTATATCGTCCAAACATGGGAGAGGGTAAGCATCCTTACCTTATGGTAGTCGGTACACATATGGCATCCTCCATCAGGCTTCTTGATAAGGATGTACGGTGAAGTCCATGGGTTGGACAATTCCTCCACCAATGTATGTTCTATCAGAAATACAACTTCCTACAGAAGTCCCCTCTGATTTTCAGGATTAGCTCTATAGGGAAAGATTTTAATAGTCTTAGCAGTTCCTAGGTCCACAGTGTGATAACCTATGTTGGACTTTTTGCAGCATCCAAATATATCAAGATAGGTTTGCAGAAGGGTGGTTAGTGTTATTACTTGGTCTTCTACAAGTCTCTACATTATGAGGGCGAGGATCCTGGAGGATGGCTGAGTTAGGAAACCTGATTTGAACCTCTGGAATTGTGTACAGGGAATCGGGGTCATCTGCATAGTCAAGAACAGAGGACAATGTCGTTACTGGCATCTTAGGTGGTTCAAAGAATAGTTTAATCTGATTAATATGGTAAACTTTACTTGCATTTACCTGGTTTATCAGGAGGAGCTACCACACAGATTAAATTTGAATTCGTTTTTATTACCTGTATTGGTCCCATAAACTTTGCTTTCAAGGTGTTACCAGGGACAGGTTCCTGGACTAACACCTTGTCTCCTGGGTTGAAGGAGCGAAATGTAGAAGTTTTGTCATACCACTGCTTCGTGCTGTTTTGAGTGGATTTTAAGTTGGCCTTAGCCAGCTGACGTGCTACGTGCAACCTTGCTGAAGGATCGTAGGGTGTTTTGCAGGCATCTTCTCCCATCCATCCTTCTTTGAGTATTTATAGGGACCTCTCATGTTATGCCTTAAAACCAGCTCAAAAGGAAAGTACACAGATGATTCCTGCATAGTTTCTCGCATTACGAACAGTAATAGAGGAAGTGATTCATTCCAGTCTGTAGGAAATGCATGCAATATGTACGCATCATAGTTTTTAAGGGTTGGTGAAATATTTCCATGGCGCGTTGGGGCTGAGGATGATAGGCTGTAGACTTTATCTGATTAATTTCTTGCCTAGTTAAAGCTTCTCTGAATTATTTTTGCTGTAAAAAGTCCCTGATCGAGCCTTGCTATTCTGGGGTCACAGGACTGTCAGACATCTGTTGCTATGCCCGTGAAAATGTCCTTTCCAGAAGAGCAACAATGGTACCCTTCTTTAGCTTCTGCTCTTAAAGCTGCCATGGGCGAATTCAACTTTTCCAGAGAGTCTAGTCACTCTTTACAAGTTGGGAAATGCTTAGGTGGGAAATAAGCTTAATGGGGTTTTTAAGAAAGGCTTTAGTGTTAATACCACACATAGGTACCGCCTCAGGATCCTTAGTAGTTCTATCAATAATGGTAAACAGATATTGGTTACCTGACTTGGACTCTGGTAATGGTCCTTCACAGTCGATAATTAGGTTTGCCAATGGCTGTCCATCAGCTAGTATGGATGAAGTGGTATTTATTTAATATAGTTCCCAGGCTAATCCAGTTGATAACACTCACAACAGGAATGGATGTAACTTAGCACATATCCGTCTTGTACCTGGCCAATAAAAATGTTTTAAGAACCTATAAAGGATTTTAGTAACACCCAGATGTCCTAAGGAAGAATTGTGAGCAATTTCAGAAGCTGAGTTCTGAATTTCTTTAGAACTAGCAGTCTGTGTGGTAGTAAGCTTCCCTCTGCCTTCTTGCCTGTCTCTGAACACATTAGGAAGTTATTTTTTAATTTCATATTCAACCGGGTAGTTTGAGTTGGATTCGCCCATACCAGCTTTAAGAGCAGAGGCTAAAGAAGGATCCCTTTGTTGCTCTTCTAGAAAGGACAGTCCCTCGGGCATGGAAACAGAAGTCTGGCAGTCCTGTGATCACAGAGTTGGAAGGCTTGATCAAAGACTTTTCACTAGATTTATGAAGCTACGACCAGTTTTCCTCGTAAAACAAATTATCAAGCCCTATATAACAGTCCTCCAAGGGCAGGTCAGCTTTCTTTTTACACATTCCTTTGGACATTGCCTGAATTATGTCAAGCATCGATGAAGGGGTTTGGGTGATTACAATGGGCTTGGGACAGCATCTAGAATTTAGAATATTACTGCCAAGCAATAATACAGTATCTTTCATGGGGAACTCCCAAACACACCTATGGTTAATTACTCAGAGTAATACTGATTTTGTATAAAAAAAATAAAAAAACTATGCAAAGAACAGAAAACACTGCTCCCCATAAGCTTCTAATATCACTGAGGAGTTTAATGAGGTCTCATTAGAAATTGGAGGTACTCCCTCTTGTAAGAGAGAGCAATAAGCCCCGGTATCCCTGAAGGTGGATACCTCAATGGGATGTTCACGTTCCTTAAGAGAAAGCTTTGACTATAAAAGAGTGCCGTACAGGCATCTATTTCCGGCTGATTTGTTTCAGCGGAAAGCACATCTATTTTTGCTAAGGGTAGCGGTCTACTTAACACTATCCACAAGTTTACCTAAGTTGGGGCACGTAGCCTTTATGTCACCAGTCTTACGGCAGCAGTAACAGGTATTCTTGTCTCTTGCCCCGTGCTGACTTTGAGGTAGACGTTGTTCGTCAACGCTATCCTCCTTCTTCGTAATGCAGCCAGAGGCAAATCCATGACGATCTCTGTCCATACCAGGCTGCAGCGAAGAAAAGTTAAGAAGGACCACTTGGACAAAGAGTGGTTGGCCTCAAATGTGTCAGCAAGCCTAATAATACCAGAACCTATGATCCAACTGACTCAAGAAGAATGTGAAGGAGTACCATCTGCACTAACCCACTGAAGTCAGGGACACCACTGGCTTTTTTCCACTTGGTGAATAACTTAAATTGTGCATGAACAAAGTCCACACGGGACTGACCCAACTGACGCTTGCTCAGACTAAATTCTTGTTTAAATTTAATTTGACGGGAATGCACTGATATGCACTGAGTACAGTTGCTTTCACAAATCGTAATTAGCTAAATCTTTGCCATATAATGCTGTATGACTGAGTGCTGCCCAATGCTTGAATGGTCATTGCAAAGCTCGAGCCTGAATTTTGAAACTCGAAAAATTGCTCAAGCTCAGAATCAGAAAATCGAGGAACTAGCGACACCGATTTCTGAACACTGAAATTGTCATCCTTCTCTCTATCAAATTCCTCCTTAGCAAGTGCATGTTGCTCACTGGCATTCTCTAGACTGAGTTTACCCAACTTAAGCTCTACCAAAGCTGGCTCACCCCCCGAGACAACCTTTATTCACCACCTGTGTCCCCAAATAACTCTTCGTCCATTTGCTCAGGAGCTTGCCCTACTGCTTTATAAGGGACTGAACCGGGGATCGGTTAGGTCCCTTATAATGCAGGAGAAACCCGTAGCAACAGAAACCTCAGTTTGGAAGGCCATGTCACTCACGAAGGAGTGCAGGATATGTACAATGTACAATGTACAATGAGGTGACAGAAATAGAACGAGCAATTCGCCAGCAGCGCTGTAGAGATAGTCTCGGCAAGTTTCACAGGGTACATTTAGTCACAATTCATCTAACATGTGTCGGTGGCATAACCCACTCTAACAACATACTGATTGCAACATTAAGCAATAACACACAATGACTTGCAGGTTGTAATGTAATACTGAAGGCAGGCTTGTAGACACTATGCAGAGATAGTATAAAATCCCAGACAGGCTCCCACGTTACGAACACGTGTAGACTATACGACCTACACACCTTGCTGTGACACGACAACCACTTAGGAACAAGAAAAGAGCAGCAGAAAGGGTAAATTATTTAATTTCCTTCACCAAAACAAGTTAGTATATAGCCTATATACAGTGTTTGCAACTATGTACAATGAGGCGACAGCAAGCACAAGACACAGTGAGAACCATAGCGACCATCTGGAAAGGTAAGACAACCAAAGTTGCTTCACAGGTGTCCCACACTGGTTCACAACTATGGAAGGCTTTATTGTGATTAGCTGGTATAATGATGGGGCCACCTGCTCATTAAACGCTTAGCATCTGATTCACTGGTCTAAAGGCATGCCTATATGGGTGTGTTGAAGGGCCAATAGTGATGTATTGTGGCCATCAATCACATTTTGTGTTTTTTCTCTTAACTAAGTTATTCTCCTATTAGTACCTTTTTCTCAATTATTTGTGTATATATTCTATTGGTTTTTACACACACTATTCAGGAATCATGGTTTTACAAAATTTCTGAAGGAAATTGCAATAGCCTTTAACTTTTGTTTTTTTTTCCAAAAACTAAATCCCCTCCTAAATAATCAAAATTCAACATTTTTTAGGATAACATATATTGACATGTCTTTCATTTCTCCCTGAAATATTGCTCTTTATCCCTTTATTATTCATGTTTACTCAGCTATAACATTGTATGTATTACCAATATTGTGAAAAAGGTATTACAGTGTTGCCATATCAAACTCCAATACTTTTTTTTATCTTTATTTTTATGCAAACTTCATGAAATTTTTAGTACAGACGTTAGAACAGCTTTTTAACTTACAATAAAGCTTTCATTGAAACTGGTGTATTAAAAAAATATATTTTTACCTTCCCCTTCAGGAATGCTGTTTGGTAAACTTATTTTCCTGATACTACTGACAGGACACTCCTTAAATGAATATATAATAATTTATTCCAGTGCACTTTGGGCCAGTTCAGTGTAGGTGCCTAGTTTTGCTGAACTTGGGCACCCTTGTTTTGATGCTTCTGGTATTAAACCCACCTTCTTGGACCTAATCATTTGCAGAATTATTATTGAACCTCATCAGCATCCTTTCACGTCTAATCCCTTTTCTAGTTCTCTCGAGCAAAATTGATTTATTTTGCTAAAAGCTGCAATAGCTGATTAAACATCTCGAGAGCCAAGACATCAATGCTAAGAAGATTTTGGATTGTCTCCTCTGGTTGCTGGTACGATTGTTCAAAATACTCTTCATTCTTTACCACTTCTTCGAAATCACTGGGATGTTCTCTCCTTGTTTACTAGCTTGATGGCTACTGCTAGGTCTGTTATATTATTAGGTATCCACTAAGGAGGACCTTTAAGTGGTTATCTAATGTTTTCCTTCTCTTATTTTTTCCACCTTTTTTAACACTAGTGTAGGAAACTATGGACTAATTATTGGAACAAGTGACATGTACATGTGCCTCATAGCTTAAGTTTTCAGAGCCATTCCCGGAGGAATGGCTCTGATAACTCTGAAAACCCTCTGCTTCTTGACTTCGAACGTTGAAAACTGTGCTTCCTAACTTGACAACGGAGGAGAGTGAAATTCAAGGCTGTAGATTACTTTTGCCAATTATATATAATAGTGTGATTTTTTCCTCTCCTTAAGCTTAGTTTGCATGGAGACAAATTTCTCAGTATACTCAGTCATGGGTGGGGAACCTCTTTATATTGGAAAACCGCATTATGTTATCTGTAAATTAATAAGCCAACATTTCAAGAAGTTTTGATTAGATATATTGCAAAATGTCAGTTATTTTGAAAAAAAGAAATGCAGAAACCCAGCATTTCTGTAGAAATCTTTTTTTAATAGTTCACAGAAGTGATTCAGATCATAAAATCTAATGATTAGTTCTAGCAAAGATAAAATTTTGAGTAACATCTGCCCCAGTGTACTTTAGAATGACAGAATTATATGACAATTCCTACCTCTTGCCGTGTTGCATTTGGACGAATATAACTAACAGTAAATATAATTTATGCAATGTATCACTTAACATAGTACATTTAGCACAGAGATTTTGTTGATGTAAAATACAAACAAAAGAAATTAGAGCATCTGGATCCGATAATTTTATTTTATAGCTGTGCATGTAACCATCCTGTCACTGAAGATGCACACTAACTAAATTACACAAATTCAGTCCAACTTCGTAACATTTATCTTGAAAGTTGTTTAAGATATTTGTTCGACGTGTCCTGCTAGTAAGGTGCCCATATCCAGTAATTCTTCATAGCAGAGATAATCCTCAGTTAATGTACGAATGAAGCATCACACCTGCGCTGAGTCAGTAGCATCAGTTGATTCATCCAGAGTGACTGAATAATATTTGTTTTCCATCTGGATAATTGTGAAAAAATGTTCTGATACATTGAGGGCTAATTCATGCTGCCGATCAGTTAGGATTCCTGTTTATACATCGAAAACTTATCAGGGTCTGTGCATCCTACAACTTTACTAATGCATTCTTTTATGATTTCTACTTGGCTAAATAGCTTACATGTTGGTTCAGTCGTATCATTTTTCGGTCCTAACACTACTTGGAATATTTGCCGTTGGTTTTGCTTTCCATCTTTCAAAGGATTAAAAGGCAGAGTGATCCAATGGAATAGGGAGTACCTTAATAGCGGAAAGCAAAGTAATCCAGTGGGACAGGGAGTACCTGAGTAGCGGAAGACAGAATGATCGAGTGGGACGGAATACCTGATTAGCAGAAGGCAGAGTGATCCAGTGGGACAGAGAGTACCTGAGTTGCAGAAGACAGAGTGATCCATTGGGACAAGAAACACCTGAACAGCTTAAGTATCTTAAGCTTGACAAAATCCTTAGGTCCACAGCCAACTATTACCAAAACTGAGAGGAACACTCTATGAAGAAAACTCGAGGGAAGTGAACAGGATAATTTTTACGCAGAGGATAAGGGAAGACATAATAAATTTTAAAGGGAAATTGGAGAGTAGATATGGACCGATTGTTAATTATGATGATCAAACAGAAGGGAACACGGATGGAAGCTGGAGACATATGAGTCACCGGGAGGTAAAGAAGCCTTTCTTTAGTCTCGAGGTGACTGAAAAGTGGAATGACTTCAATGAATTCATCTTTATTACGGTGTTTCAAGAGAAGAAATGAAAAGGGTCAATAACTCATTCACACACACACACACGCACACACACACACACACACACACACACACACACACACACACACACACACACACACACACACACACACACACACACACACACACACACACACACACACACACACACACACATAAACGACATAGCAGCGAAAGCCAAATCTGACCCGAGCCATAGGAGGAAAACAACAGTCAAGGACCAGGTAATCAGGCTAAGGAAGGAAGGAAGGAGGAGAGACAACAAGAAATGACCGTGAAGTATGTGAGGAACTCAGCAAGAGCTTTAAAGAAGTGTTCACAGAGGAGACAGAAGGGACTCCAGAAAGACGGAGAGGTGGGGCACACCACCATGTGCTGGACACAGTGCACACAACCGAGGAAGAAGTGAAGAGGCTTCTGATTGAGCTAGATACCTCAGAGGCAATGGGGCCAGATAACATCTCCCCATGGATCCTGAGAGAGGGAGCAGAGGCGCTATGTGTACCCCTAACAACAATATTCAATACATGTATCGAAAAAGGGAGATTGCCTGAGGCATGGAAGACAGAAAATGTAGTCCCAATCTTTAAAAAAGGAGACAGACATGAAGCACTAAACTACAGACTAGTGTCACTGACATGTATAGTACGCAAAATCATGGAGAAGATTATCAGGAGAAGAGTGGTGGAACACCTAGAAAGGAATGATCTAATCAACAGCAGCCAACATGGTTTCAGGGACGGGAAATCCTGTGTCACAAACCTACTGGAGTTCTATGACACGGTGACAGCAGTAAGACAAGAGAGAGAGGAGTGGGTGGATTGCATATTCTTGGACTGCAAGAAGGCGTTTGGCACAGTTCCACACAAGAGATTAGAGCAAAAACTGGAGGACCAAGCAGGGATAACAGGGAAGGCACTACAATGGATCAGGGAATACTTGTCAGGAAGACAGCAGCGAGTCATGGTACGTGGCGAGGTGTCAGAGTGGGCACCTGTGACCAGCGGGGTCCCACAGGGGTCAGTCCTAGGACCAGTGCTGTTTCTGGTATTTGTGAACGACATGACGGAAGGAATAGACTCTGAGGTGTCCCTGTTTGCAGATGACGTGAAGTTGATGAGAAGAATTCACTCGATCGAAGACCAGGCAGAACTACAAAGGGATCTGGACAGGCTGCAGACCTGGTCCAGCAATTGGCTCCTGGAGTTCAATCCCACCAAGTGCAAAGTCATGAAGTTTAGGGAAGGGCAAAGAAGACCGCAGACGGAGTACAGTCTAAGGGGCCAGAGACTACATACCTCACTCAAGGAAAAAGATCTTGGGGTGAGTATAACACCAG
The DNA here is from genome assembly GCF_038502225.1 of Cherax quadricarinatus. Lineage (NCBI taxonomy): Eukaryota > Metazoa > Arthropoda > Malacostraca > Decapoda > Parastacidae > Cherax > Cherax quadricarinatus. The sequence goes on along the minus strand of NC_091361.1, from coordinate 8,840,796 downwards.
GCACATCTCCTGAAGCGCCAATCAATCAAATAACGGCTGCAGCATATGGGCGCCTAGCAAACCTCAGAACAGCATTCTGGCACCTTAATAAGGAATCGTTCAGGATCCTGTACACCGTGTACGTTAGGCCCATATTGGAGTATGCGGCACGAGTTTGGAACCCACACCTAGCCAAGCACGTAGAGAAACTAGAGAAAGTGCAAAGGTTTGCAACAAGACTAGTCCCAGAGCTAAGAGGTATGTCCTACGAGGAGAGGTTAAGGGAAATCAACCTGACGACACTGGAGGACAGGAGAGATAAGGGGTACATGATAACGACATACAAAATACTGAGAGGAATTGACAAGGTGGACAAAGACAGGATGTTCCAGAGATTGGACACAGTAACAAGGGGACACAGTTGGAAGTTGAAGACACAGATGAATCACAGGGATGTTAGGAAGTATTTCTTCAGCCACAGAGTAGTCAGTAAGTGGAATAGTTTGGGAAGCGATGTAGTGGAGGTAGGATCCATACATAGCTTTAAGCAGAGGTATGATAAAGCTCACGGTTCAGGGAGAGTGACCTAGTAGCGACCAGTGAAGAGGCGGGGTCAGGAGCTCTGACTCGACCCTTGCAACTACAATTAGGTGAGTACAACTAGGTGAGTACACACACTGACCGTGCATACCCTCCAACCCCATCCTTCCCTCTCTCCCCACTACTCTCTACCCTTCTCTACTCTGTCTTTTTTTTTTTTTTTTTTTTTTACACAGGGTTTGACAAGGTTAAAAGGATCCCTAGCTTTATTGACAAGCTATTTACTGGTTAAGGATTCCTAACTTTATTGGCAAGCTAAGAGCTGTTACCTACATCAGCTCATTTGAAAGCATTTTTATTGTTATGACTCTCTCTCTCTCTCTCTCTCTCTCTCTCTCTCTCTCTCTCTCTCTCTCTCTCTCTCTCTCTCTCTCTCTCTCTCTCCATCTTTCTCCCTCTCCTATCCTTCGCTCTTCGTTTATTTCTCTCACTCTCTCCCTCTACATATCCGCCAATCTACCTCTCTCTCTTTTCTTCTCCACCCTCCATTCACTTTTTTTTTTTTTTTTTTACACAGGGTTTGACAAGGTTAATGATCCCTAGCTTTATTGACAAGCTATTTACAGGTTAAGGATTCCTAACTTTATTGGCAAGCTAAGAGCTGTTACCTACATCAGCTCATTTGAAAGCATTTTTATTGTTATGAGACATACAAGTAGGAAACAGGATGAAGTTGGAGCCATCTGTGGGCCAGCATTTTCATTTGATCAACTGACTTTATCTCGTTGACATCATTATCCTGTACGAATGTGTTCCATACTCGAGTGATCCTGGGTATGTATGATATCAGATGGAGTGATGTTCTGGAGAAGGGTACAGCCAGAGTGAAGTTGCTGCTTTCTGCCCGTCTAGTGGCATAAAAGCTTGTTTCACGCTGTCCTCGAAGTGGATCCAAGTGTGGTATTTTGACAATATTGGCCTTGTACATAACAGTAAGGCCACCCACATCCCTCCTATGTTGAAGGCTCTGCTGAAATGACAGATCTATCCAGGATGGGTCCAGGCGAGAGATGAGACGTCTTGCTCTGTTCTCTACTCTGTCAAGCAGTCGCAGATGAGAGGGGGGGGGCCAGGCAAACCAAGAAAGTGGAGCATACTCAAGGTGCGAGCGTACTTGTGCCTCGTACAGGATCTTGCAACCCCTTCTGTCAAGCAGATGGGAGATACGGCGAAGTGCTGTAAGTTTCCTGGCTGCCTTGTTTGCAAGATTTACAACATGGTTCTTCATAGTTTGGAGTCAAATTTCACCCCAAGGATATCAACTTCTTCTCCAGGTGCCAACATCCTCCCATTCATCCTTACTACTGCACCAGCATTACCATCATGGTGCCTAGAGACGATCATCATTTGCGTTTTCTTAGGTGCAAATGTTACTTGCCATCTATTTCCCCAAGCTGATATAGCTCTCAGCTGGTGATTGATGTAGCTTAGAGCAGCTGGCATTTCTTCTCTTGGATAAGTGAATGTCAGTGTACAGTCGTCTGCATATGCATGTGATTCTGGGATGAGATGAAGAAGGTCGTTGAAGTAGACATTCCATAACAATGGACCCAGCACGCTTCCTTGTGGAACGCTTGCCCCAATAGGATGCCTTGCTGATTCCGTTCCATTGAGGACTACACTTAGAGATCTACCATGAAGGTAGTCACTGAGGAGACATAGCGTAGAGCCTGCAATTCCCAGTGCTTGAAGTTTTGCTAAGAGGCCCTGGTGCCACACCCGGTCGAAAGCGCCAGCAATGTCCAGTGCTACCACACAGCTGACTTTGGATTCATCCAGTGACTGGTGCCACTTAGTGGAGAGGTTTAACAACAGATCAGCAGCAGAGTAACCTTTCCTGAAGCCATATTGACGATCACAAAGTAGTGAGTGGTAGTCTCTCTCTCTCTCTCTCTCTCTCTCTCTCTCTCTCTCTCTGATACCCCTCCACCCTGGCTTCCACCTCTCTATCTCTCTAGCTCTCTCTCTCTCCCCTTTCTATCTTTCTCTCCTCCCATCATTTTTGTTCTCTCTGTCTCTCTCCCACTCCCTCTATCTATCTACCAATCCAGCTCCCTCTCTCTTCCTCTCCACCTTCCACCCATCTTCCTTTCCTCCTCCTCCCTCTGGCTTCTCCCTCTTCCCTCACCCCCCCCCCCCACACACACACTGAAAATACTTAAGCTTGTTTCTGGGATAAACTACTTGAACTCCTATCTGTGGTAAAGAAAAAAATGGGTAACCAAAGAGGGTTCTTCTCCCATTGTTCTTCTCTTCTGGGATGAACCCAGAAGAGAAGAACCTGGGAGGGAAGATTGGGAGGTAGAGCTCAAAAAAATGGAGGAAGAGTGGGAAGGAAGCTAGCAGAGCTTGGCAAGAAAATGGAGATGATAGCAGAGGATAGCAGGAAGTGGGGACTACAAGTCTTAGCAGCAGAAGATAAGATAAAGTACTTAGATGAGGAATTAAAAAACCTGAACAGAATAGAGAGACAAATGGCAGTACAGACATGACATGAGAAACTTCTGTACCAGCCACAGACAAGGGGACTGTAGGGATCTAGGAAAAGATGTGCACAATTGAGAGACCTGTAGACAATGAAGGAGCTATGACATGCAGAGACTTCAACAGACAACTACAGTAGCAAGGAACAAGTGAGCAGAAAAGACAGTCCATTGAGCATAGGGGCTGCAGCAAGGGCAGGGATTGAAGGCAGGAACGTTTCGATGGAAGGAACTGAAACACTTCATAGGATGCAACGGGAGAAAGCAATAGGTGAGAGAGACATGACCCAGGTGACAAATTTTCGGAGAATTGGGCGGTTTGCGAGTGGAAGGAAACGGCTGGTCAAAGTAATTTTCAAGGCGGAATCAGCTCAAACCAGGATCCTGCAGGAGAGAGCACGACTGAGGGACAATCCAGAGTACCGGAGAGTGTACCTCAATCCTGACAGAGCACAAGAAGAAAAGATGATACTGAGAGAGGGGGTGCGAAGACGAAAGGAGGAATGAGATTCATTGATGAAGATGAGCAGAACCCAGACTCGGGTGGAAGGACAAACACACCTTACAGAAACACCCGTGGAAGTATTCCAACCACGACAACCCCAAAGCAACTGACCAATCTAAACCAAACCCCATACACTGTTCCCTCTGCCCCCACTCCCACGTCATAAACCCCACCCCTACAGCAGCCCCCTGTGGGCACTCTGCCCAAACCCCCCCCATCACAAACCCCACCCAAACTGAGACAACCCCAATGCAACTGAACAATCTAATCCAAAATCCACACACTGTTCCATCCCCCCCCCAAATCACAAATCCCACCCCTACAGCGGCTCCCCATGGGCACTCTGCCCTCACCCCCATCAAAAACCCCACCCGCACTGCAAACCCCATCCCCCATCCCCAATATTTTCCCAGGACCACCGTGATAGATAAGAAGTTGAAGGTGTGGTACACAAACGCAGATGGATTATCAAATAAATATGAGGATTGGCATGAAAGAATCAATGAGAAGTCCCAAGATATCATAGCAGTCACAAAAACGAAACTCACAGAGACAATAACAGATGCAGTCTTCCCACCGGGATATCAGATCCTGAGGGAAGATAGAAGGATCAGAGGGGGAGAAGGGGTTGCACTACTCATAAAAAACGATGGGATTATGAGGAAATGGAAGGCGTGGGCGAGATTGGAGAAAGAGACTACATAGTAGCTACAGTACACACACACACAAACACAAGCGCATATGAGGAAATGGGGAGAGGTTAAGGGAAATCAACCTGGCGACACTGGAGGACAGGAGAGATAGGGGGGACATGATAACGACATACAAAATACTGAGAGGAATTAACAAGGTGGACAAAGACAGGATGTTCCAGAGATGGGACACAGCAACAATAGTTTGGGAAGCGATGTAGTGGAGGCAGGATCCATACATAGCTTTAAGCAGAGGGATGATAAAGCTCACGATTCAGGGAGAGTGACGTAGTAGCGACCAGTGAAGAGGCGGGGCCAGGAGCTTGGACTCGACCCCTGCAACCTCAACTAGGTGAGTGCACACACACACACACACACACACACACACACACACACACACACACACACACACACACACACACACACACACACACACACACACACACACACACACACACCGCACCACACCACACCGCACACAAACCTAAGAACAGCATTTCGACATCTAATAAGGAATGATTCAGGACTCTGTATACTGTGTACATTAGGCCCATATTGGAGTATGCAGCGCCAGTTTGGAACCCCTCACCTAGCCAAGAATGTAAGGAAACTAGAGAAAGTGCAAAGGTTTGCAGCAAGACTAGTCCCGGAGTTAAGGGGTATGTCCTACAAGGAGAGGTTAAGGAAAATCGACTTGAAGACACTGGAAGACAGGAGAGTTAGGGGGGATATGATAATGACATATAAAATACTGAAAGGAGTCGAAAAGGTGGACAGAGACAGGATGTTCCAGAGGTGGGACACAGCAACAAGGGGTTACAGTTAGAAGTTGAAGGCCCAGATGAGCCACAGGGATGTTAGGAAGTATTTCTTCAGTCACAGAGTTGTCAGGAAGTGGAATAGTCTGGGAAGTGATGTAGTGGAGCCAGGATCCATACATAATTTTAAGAAGAGGTATGATAAAGCTCATTGAGCAGCAAGAGTGACCCAGTAGTTGCGAGTGAAGAGGCGGGGCCATTAGCTCTGAATCGACCCCTGCAACCACAACTAGGTGAGTACACACACACGGAATAGAAACAGGATCCTGCAGAGTAAACCAAGGCTAATGAACCATCAACATACCACATGGTGTTCCTAGATTGTGACAGAACGAGAACAGAATGACACATGCTGAGAGAGAGGACACAGAGACGAAAGGGGCAAGAGAGACAAGGCTAGAGTAAGTAGGGAACAACCGGAGCCCAGAGGAACAACAGGCGCAAACACCCACAGAGCCACCAAGAGAACCCTGCAACCAAACATATAACCACAAAATTCACCATATTCCACACTCACGGCCCACACCCTAGAACGCCACAGTACCTAGCCAGGTCTCCCACTCCCTCAGGCCCCACAAATCCCCCAGAATACAGTGCTGGAGAGGAAAGTGAAGGTTTGGTACTCTAATGCTGACAGAATAATGTATAAGTGGGAGGAGTGGAATGAAAGAATCAGAAACATCACCAGACAACGTAGCTCTCACGGAAACCAAGCTTATCGGATTGATAACAGACACTATCTTTCCAACTGGTTATCAGATCCTGAGGAAAGACAGAGGGAATAGAAGGGGTGGTGTTGCACTACTGATCAACAACCAATGGAATTTTGAGGATAACAAAAAAAAGCACAATACCGTGACTGGAACAAGGAGCTGGAAACGGAGACAGAAGAGAAGCAAGTGACTACATAACAGGAACATTTCAGAAAAGAGGTCCCAAGGTGTTGATTGCAGTGATGTATAACCCAGTAGGAGGCCAAGACAAGAACATGACGAGAGTAACAGAGACACACTGGCAAGAAGTCCCCACGTGGGCAGGGTAAAGCTACTGGTTACAGGGTGATTTCAATCAAGAGAAAATTGACTGGGAAAACCTGCAGCCACATGGAGGCCCAGAAACGTGGAGGGCTAAGATGTTAGAGGTGGTACTGGAAAGCCATATGCATCAACATGTTAGGGACACTTCAAGAGAGAGAGGAGAGGACGATCCAGCAAGACAGGATTTTTTATTCACCTTGAGTAGCTCAGACATTGAAGACATCATATACATAGTCCTCAGCTTCGAATACATAGTAGAGTTACACATGGAGAGGGCAGCAGGTAGGGCAGAATGAATGAAGCAAAATTACAAGAGAGGTGACTATACAGGCATGAGGTTCAGTGGGAAAGAGAATTGGTAGGAAAATCAGTAAATAATATGATGAGACAATAATATGCAAGGAAGCAGAGGAGAAGTTTGTACCCAAGTGTAATAGAAAGAATGAGAAGGCCAAGATGAGTCCTTGGTTCACCCAAAGGTGTAGAGAGGCCAAAATAAGTGCACTAGAGAATGGAAGAAGTACAGAAGGCAATGGACCCAGAAAAATAAGAAGAATAGTCGAAGAGACAGAAATGAATATGCACAGATAAGTAGGGAGGCCCAGCGGAAATACGAAAATGACATAGCAACGAAAGCCAAGGCAGACCCGAAGTTGTTGTACAGTCACATCAGGAGGAAAACAACAGTTAAGGACCAAGTAATCAGGCTGAGGAAGGAAGGAGGGGAGATCACGAGAAATGATTGAGAAATATGTGAGGAACTCAACAAGAGATTTAATGAAATATTTACAGAGGAGACAGAAAGAACTCCACGAAGCAGGAGTGGTGGGGTACACTGTTAAGTGCTGGACACAATACATATAACCAAAGAGGGGGTTGAAGAGGCTGTTATGTGAACTAGAAGCCTCAAAGGCAATGGGGCCAGACAATATCTCTCCGAGGATCCTGAGAGAGGAAACAGAAGTCCTCTGCATACCCCTAACAACAGTCTTCAATACATCTATCGAAACAGGGCGACTACCTAAGGTGTGGAAGACAGCAAATGTAGTCCTTGTTTTTAAGAAAGGAGACAGGCATGCAGCGTTAAACTAGTGACCGGCGTCACTGACTGTATAGTACACAAAGTCATGAAGAAGATTATCAGGAGAAGCGTGGTGGAACACGACAGCTACCACTGTTTTAGGGAAGGAGAAGCCTGTGTCACAAGCCTACAGGAGTTCTACGTCAAGGTGACAGCAGTAAGACAAGAGAGAGAGGGGTGGGTAGACTGCATTTTCTTGGACTGTAGAGAGGCTTTTGACACGTTTTCACACAAGAGATTAGTACAAAAGCTGGAGAACCAGGCAGGTATAACAAGGAAGGTGCTGCAATGAATCAGAGAATACCTGACCTGGAGGAAACAACGAGTCACGGTACGTGATGAGGTGTAAGAGTGGACGCATGTGACAAGCGCGGTTCCACAGGGCGAGTCCTGGAACCGGTGCTGTTTTTGGTTTATGTGAATGACATGACGGAAGGAACAGATTCAGAAGTGTCTCTGTTTGCAGACGAAGTGAAAGTAATGAGGAGAATTCAGTCAGATAAGGACCAGGCAGAACTACATATGAATCTGGACAGTAACTTGCTCCTAGAGATTAACCCCACCAGGAGCAAAGTCATGAAGATCGGAGAAAGGAAAAGAAGACTGCGGACAGAGTACAGTATAGAGGGCCAAAGGCTGCAAACCTCACTCAAGGAAAAGGATCAGTGGATAAGTATAATACCGAGCACATATAATGAAGCGCACTTCAACCAAATAACTGCTGCAGCATTTGGACGATTAGCAACTATAAGACTAGCGTTCCGGTACCTCAGTAAGGAATCATTCAGGACTCTGTAGACAGTGTATGTCAGGCACATACATGAGTATGCAGCACCAATCTGGAACCCACACCTACTCAAGCCCGTCAAGAAATTAGAGAAAGTGCAGAGCTTTGCAACTTGAATAGTCCTTGAGCTAAGTGGAATGTCCTACGAGGAGAGGTTAAGGGAAATCGACCTGACAAAACTGGAGGACAGGAGGGAGAGGGGGACATGATAACAACATACAAAATACCGAGAGGAAGTTGGAAGATTGACAGACACAGGATGTTGCAGAGATGGGGCACAACAACAAGGGGTTGCAATTGGAAGGTGAGGACTCATATGAGTCATAGGGATATAAGGAAGTATATCTTCAGTCATAGAGTTGTCAGGAAGTGGAATAGTCTGGAGAGCTACGTAGTGGAGGCAGGCTCTATACATAGCTTTAAGAAGAGGTATGATAAAGCACATTGAGCAAAGAGAGTGACCTAGTAACGACCAGTGAAGAGGAGGGGCCAGGATCTGTAACTCGGCCCCTGCAACCACAATTAGGTGAGTACACACACACACGAGCACACATACACACTTAAGGGACACTGGGAAGACGAAACAGTGGAGTACACCAACAAGGGATATACCAACAAGTGTTGGATGAATTACACACAACTGAGGAGGAGGTGGAGAAGCTCCTAAGTGCTTGATACCTCAAAGGCAGTGGGACCGGACACTATCTCTCCATGGGTCCTTAGAGAGGGAGCAGAGACACTGTGTGTGCCACTAACCAAAATCTTTAACACTTCCCTTGAAACTGAGCAACTACCTGAAGTATGGAAGAAGACAATTGTAGTCCCCATCTTTAAGAAAGGAGACAGAAATGAAGAATTAACTATAGACCAGTGTCACTGACGTGTATAGAATGCAAAGTTATGGAGAAGATTATCAGGAGGAGAGTGGTGGAGCACCTAGAGCAGAACAAGATTATAAACGACAGCCAGCACGTATTCATGGAAGGCAAGTCCTTTGTCACAAACCTACTAGAGTTTTATGACAAGGTAACTGAAGTAAGAAATGGGAGGGAAGGGTGGGTTGATTTCATTTTCTTGGACTGCAAGAAGGCCTTCGACACAATTCCTCACAAGAGATTAGTACAGAAGCTAGAGGCTCAGGCACATATAAAAGGAATGACACTGCAATGGATCAGAGAATACCTAAGAGGGAGGCAACAGCGAGTTATGGTCCGTGATGAGGTATCACAGTGGGCGCCTGTGTCGAGCGGGGTCCCACAGGGGTCAGTCCTGGGACCAGTGCTATTCTTGGTATATGTGAACGACATGACGCAGAAGTGTCCCTGTTTGCAGGTGATGTGAAGTTGATGACGAGAATTAAATCAGATACTGACCAGACAGGTGTACAAAGAGACCTGGTCAGGCTGGATACGTGGTCTAACAACTGGCGCCTAGAATTTAACCCCCGCCAAATGCAAATTCATGAAGATCGGAGAAGGGCAAAGAAGACCGCAGACAGAGTATAGGCTAGGAGGCCAAAGACTGCAAACCTCACTCAAGGAGAAAGATCTAGAAGTGAATATAATACCGAGTACATCGCCAGAAGCACACATTAACCAGAAAACTGCTGTGGCATACAGGCGCCTGGCAAACCTGAGAATAGCGTTCCGGTACCTCAGTAAGGAATCGTTTAAGACTTTATACACTGTGTACGTCAGGCCCATACTGGAGTACGCAGCACCAGTTTGGAACCCACACATAGTCAAACATGTCAAGAAATTAGAGAAAGTGCAAAGGTTTGCAACAAGGCTAGTTCTAGAGCTAAGGTGAATGTCCAATCAAGAAAGGTTAAGGAAAATCTGTCTAACGACACTGGAGGACAGGAGGGTCAGGGGAGACATGATAACGACATACAAAATACTGCGTGGAATAGACAAGGTGGACAGAGACAGGATGTTCCAGAGAGGTGACACAGAAACAAGGGGTCACAATTGGAAGCTAAAGACTCAGATAAGTCAAAGGAATGTTAGGAAGTATTTCTTCAGCCACAGAGTTGTTAGGAAGTGGAATAGTCTGGCAAGCGATGTAGTGGAGGCAGGAACTATACATAGTTTTAAGACGAGGTATGATAAAGCTCATGGAGCAGGGAGAGAGAGGACCCAGTAGCGGTCAGTGAAGAGGCGGGGCCAGGAGCTGAGTGTTGACCCCTGCAACCACAATTAGGTGAGTAGATTCACACACACACACACACACACACACACACACACACACACACACACACACACACACACACACACACACACACACACACACACACACAATAACTCGTTGATTAATTTTCAGTTATTCACAAAACACTTCAGTTCATTTCCGTGAAATCTATTAAATAGAAAGAAAGATGGAAAATTGTCCATAAGAAAATTCAGCTTGCTAACTTGCTCACCTAACATCTGTATATCGTAAGTAAATAAGATTCCTGGACTGCTTATCTAAGAGTTAGAAAATAAGTTAAAAACCAAAACACTATCATGTCTCTTCACTTTTTGACAAATATATAGAAATGTAACTCGCACGTCTCTGAGAATCTACTGTGAACATTTACTTTTCATGTAAAATTTTTGAAAAGTTTAGTTGCAATAAGTCCAGTTTTTATTAATGCACAACAATGGCAAATTATGATGACGTGGATAACTTGCCAGTTAGACTTTTAACTGAATTTTGCACAGAAATCTTTCTCCCAGGAGCTGAAATTTAGAATGAAACAGTCAGACAAAGTCCATCTTTCTCCCTCACCGCACTTGAAGTTTAGGATGAGATAGAAAGTTAATGTCATTCGCCCCTGCACCTTAACACGATTGTAAACAAACCAGGGAAGGGGTGGGGTTTGAGTCCATGGCTAGGGAGTCCTAAAACTCTAGGCCAGAGCGAGAGCACTGGTTTCAAACTCCACCCGTTCCATTATTTTATGGTTAATGATTATTAATCGTTTTCCCTGCACCTTAAATATTAGGAAGAATTAGTAAATGAGTGTCACTCTCCTTCACAGGACTTAAGATCAGAGCAAAGCATCAGGCTGGAGTCTATCAGTGCTGAGAAGTTACACATGACGGATTTGGACAACGTGGACCACTTCAGTGTTTCTCCAAGGTTCAACCCTAGAAGACACACCACACCCAACAATGACTCTACACCCACGGCTACTATCACCACCACACCGACCTCAGGTAGGTGCTGCTTATTTCTATTTCTCACGAGTCTGTACTCACCCAACAATGACTCTGCGCCCTCCACTACTTTCACCATCACCGTCATATGAACCTCAGGTATGTGCTGCTGTGCTCTGCTTTTCTCTGACAACTACATAGACTCTCAGGTACTTGGTCTTTAGTTCTGTTTTTTTTTTTACTTATAAGCTCTCTCTACTCCCCAACACAGTAACACAGGCTTCAGGTAGGTGCCGATAAAGAATAAACAGTATATTACGTTGTGTCAGTTTGATGAGAACAATCTGAGTCGGTATTAATTCTGTAGCTAGTACTGAGGTGAAGACTTTCTTAAAGTGTATGTCACTGAACTTCAAAATTCGGTATCAGAGAGAAATTATAATAACTGGCAGTTATGATAATGGCAAATATGATAATTGACAATTATGATGATAAGTAATTTAATATTCATTAAATACAAAAGCAATGTGTGTTATAGGTGATAAGTTTAATTGTATTGGGTTTAGCATCCAATAAGCATTTTATTACTAATATAGTTTCCAGTTAAGATAGCGGACAGCAAATACAATTATTATAAATTAATCTGTTCGTGCTTTAGATATAAATATTTGTGCCTGGATACCCTTACATCACGATGAAGCGCAAGGATTGGCTTCCTTGAATATGCAGCAAAAGCAAAACTCTTCCTTATAAATCATACTAACACGTTGCTGGTACCCTCAGAGGAAGACAGGACCAAGATGGGGTCAGTGAATGGTGAGAGAGGGTTTATGTTCATTGTATAAATCACAAAAAATCTAGGCAGTGTGTTTAACCAACATGCAGTCCTTTGTTCCCTTTGGTCCATGTACTTTTGTGATGTAACTTTTGCGCTCTTCTTCATTCCAGAATGTGAAAAAGCAGGTTACAATGGTCTATGGAAGCGTTGACGTGTTATCCATTCTGCAGGCATTTTTGTGTTGAATTAATCTCGGGTGGTTTTGTCCATATAATATTTATCGCACATGCCATTTGGTATGCTGTACACGCCATCTGTGAAACATTTTCTGGTTATAGGATTTCCAGACATCTCTTTGATAGTTTTGTTAGTAAGGTCTTGTACATCCATGTTACCTTTGGTAGTATGCACTGTGAGGAGAACCAGTGGAGTACCCATGTTTATATTCTATTTAAAAAAGTTTGTATATGAGTAATTATGTGTGTAGAAAAAACATGAGGAGGGAGTTTGGGGGTTGCCAATGTAGTCTCACCATATTTATAACACCATACTTTGTTTGGAGATCAACATGCGAGAAGCAATGCATAGTGGTATAGACTCTCTTAAAGCGATGCATTTTACTTGGGAGGCATGGAAGCATTTCCTCAGAGTGACGCATTTTTGGCAGGAAGCATGGAGGCATTTTCACAGAGTGATGTGTTTTGCCAGAAGGCACTGAAGTATTTTCTCAGAGTGACGCATGTTTGCCAGGAGACATGCAGGCATTGTCTCAGATGTGCGCGACTGACATTATCCCAGAGAGGTGCAGAGCCTGGTCTCCTCCGCCTCCACTCCCACCTTGAGGTGCTAAAACTCCTTAGATCAAGATTCCCCATACCTGCTTTCCTCTACAACTATAATAAAATCAGCTCCAGTTCCTTGGATCAAAAGCACTCTGATCCCCAAGTCTCCATCCACAATTCCTCCCAAGACCACCCATGCACCACCTCCTCAGATCGAGAGCATCCTCCCCAACTCCATTCCCCTACCCCACGCAAGACCATTGCTCAAATTCCTTAGATTAGGATCCCACACATCTCCCACTTCCTGCACCCCCACTCCATTTCCTCGGATCAACCCTAGCCACTGTCCCCTCACTTACCATCCAGAACCACCGAAAACACCATCACCCCTGCTCCAGCTCCTGGATCATGACCACCCTTGATCCAATTCCTTGCATCAAGAGCAACCTCTCCTCCCCCACCCATCCTCCGCCTCTGCTCCAACTCTCCGCATCAAGATCACTCCCAACTAACCCCTAGCATCGCCTGCTCCAACACGTTGGATCAACATCCCTCCATCTACTCCTCTCTCCCTCTCCTTCCCATCTTCTGTGTTTTAATAACTTCTCATCTTGTGATTTTCACCTGACATTGTAAGAGAGTCGCCGTCCACACTGATCCTATATCACCATTATTTTACCTGCTTTCAGGGAATGAATTTCCTCAGTTTATTCATCCTTATACAAATTAATTCTTAAGGTGTATTTGGTCTTTATATTACACGTAAGTAGTGAAGTTTTCTTCTGGGGGGTCCCTTCCGGTTTAGGGCCTTCCTCTGGGAGGTCCCTTCCGGTTTAGGGCCTTCCTCTGGGAGGTCCCTTCCGGTTTAGACCTTCCACTGGGCGGTCCCTTCCGGTCTAGGACCAGCGGCTGGAGGGTCACCTTTTCACACCTAGGTGTTACTGCCGGTTTTGACCATGACCTCGCCCTCGAGACTACCTCACCCTTGACCCCCCAACCAATACCCCCGCCCACGACCCCCCCTTCGCGACCCCCGCGCGCGCCCGCCCGCGCGCCCGCCCGCACCCTTCGCGACCCCCCGCCCGCGCGCCCGCCCGCGCGCCCCGCCCGCGCGCCCGCCCGCGCCCTTCGCGACCCCCGCCCGCACCTTCTGCTGCGCCTTCTGCAGCGTCGTCCGGATCGCCCCCGCGCCTCGAATTTTTTTCCGATTTTTTTCGAATTTTTTTTGAATTTCATTTTCTTGTGCTCTCCATCTCCTCGGATCAAGTTTTTAAGGTTCCCCCTCTCACTTTCACCCCCATCCCAAAATTTCTCGATATTACCAAGTTTTTGGATTCCCCCCTATGGGGGTTTCGAAATTCTCCAATTCCTCGGATCAAGTTTTTGGATTCCCCCCTATGGGGTTTTCGAAATTCTCCAATTCCTCGGATCAAGTTTTTTGGGTACCCCTCCTTTCACCCCCCACCCCCAAACAATTTCTCAATATCAAAGTCTCCACTTCCTCGGATCCCCCTCCCACTTTCACCCCCCAACCCAAAAAATTTCTCGATAATACAAGTTTTTGGATTCCCCCCCCCTATGGGGGTTTTTGGATCCCCCTTATGGGGTTTTCGAAAGTCTCCATCTCCTCGGATCAAGGGTTTTGAGGTTCCCCCTCTCACTTTCACCCCCCATCCCCAAACAATTTCTCGAAATCAAAGTCTCCAATTCCTCGGATCCCCCTCCCACTTTCACCCCCACCCCAAATTTTCTCGATAATACAAGTTTTGGATTCCCCCCTATGGGGGTTTCGAAATTCTTCCATCTCCTCGGATCAAGATTTTTGAGGTTCACCCTCCCCCCACTTTCACCCCCTACCCCCCAATCCCAAAATTTCTCAATATTACCAAGACTCCATCTCCTCGGATCAAATTTTTTAAGGTTCCCCCTCTCACTTTCACCTCCATCCCAAAATTTCTCGATAATACAATTTTTTGGATCCCCCCCGAAATTCTTATGATCTCCTCGGATCAAATTTTTTTTCGAAATCAAATGTCTCCATCTCCTCGGATCAAGTTTTTTTGGATTCCCCCCTATGGGGTTTTCGAAATTCTCCATCTCCTTGGATCAAATTTTTGGATTACCCCTCTCACTTTCACTCCCACCCCAAAATTTCTCGATAATACCAAGACTCCATCTCCTTGGATCAAGGTTTTTTGGATTCCCCCCTCTGGGGGTAAGCATTCAAATGAACTCCTCCTATGGGGCATGGTGCTCTCTCTTACTACAGGTCTAAACAAGTGTGACGTCAGTATTCCTCTCATTAATGTGTTTACTCGACGGTCAGTGACGTCACGCGATGACCCCCACACACACAGGCTGAATCATGACGACCCTTTTAGTTCATTAAAGTTAATAAGGGGATATAGTACCTACATCATAGGGAAAACATTTTCATCATCAGAAAGTCACATTTTTGTTTCGTTAATACCCACAACAATCCAACAATTTCTTTACAACACAAGTCTAGACATTTTTTTAACTATTTCATCTCAGGTCACTCCCCCACGAAGTAACCTCCTCCCCACCCTCCCGAACCCTCACACTCCAACCAACACCTCACAATTTTCACTCATAACCCCCAATTTTTCTCGTTTTAACCCTTTTAGTTCATTAAAGTTAATAAGGGGATACAGTACATCAGAAAGTCACCACAACACTTATAACCACTTTTCGATAAATTCACTAGTCACAATTTTACATATTACGAAGTTAATACGCACACACACCTCACTTTGAACACCTTCAAAACACTCTCTTAAATCATTTGAATACTCACAAAAATACCTTTATACATTTCCAAACAACACTGAAATACTCCAAAACATCATTCGAACACCCCCAAAATCACCTCTGAATACTCCCAGAACACCTTCATAAGTACTCTTGCACATCATTTGAACACCTTCATAAGTACTCTCATAATCATTTGTACACCTTCAAAAAACACCTTTGAATACTCACATAAACACCCTTGAACACCTTCAAAACACCTTTGAATAACCTCAAAACACCTTTGAACACCTTCAAAACACCCTTGAACACCCTTGATCACCTTCAAAAAAACAACATTTGAACACACTCAAAACACCTTTGAACACCTTTGAACATTTCCAAACAACACTGAAACACTTCCAAAAACACCATTTGAGTACTCCCAAATACACCACTGAATACTAAAACACCACTGAATACACTCAAAACACCACCAAAATCACCATGAAACACTTCCAAAAAACACAATTTGAGTACTCCCAATTACACCACTGAATACTACTAAAACACCGCTGAATTCAATCAAAACACCCTTCAACACCTTCAAAACACCTTTGAACACCTTTGAACATTTCCAAAAACACTATTTGAGTACTCCCAATTACACCACTGAATACTACTAAAACACCGCTGAATTCAATCAAAACACCCTTCAACACCTTCAAAACACCTTTGAACACCTTTGAACATTTCCAAAAACACTATTTGAGTACTCCCAATTACACCACTGATTACTACTAAAACACCGCTGAATTCAATCAAAACACCCTTCAACACCTTCAAACACCCTTGAACACCTTCAAAACACTCTTGAATACCTTCAAAAACACCTTTGAACATTTCCAATCAACACTGAAACACTTCCAAAAAAACACAATTTGAGTACTCCCAATTACACCACTGAATACTACTAAAACACCGCTGAATTCAATCAAAACACCCTTCAACACCTTCAAAACACCTTTGAACACCTTCAAAACACATTTGAACACCTTCAAAACACTCTCATAATCATTTGAAACACTCAAAACACCTTTGAATAACCTCAAAACACCTTTGAACAAAAACACCTTTGAACATTTCCAATCAACACTGAAACACTTCCAAAAAAAACACAATTTGAGTACTCCCAATTACACCACTGAATACTACTAAAACACCGCTGAATTCAATCAAAACACCCTTCAACACCTTCAAAACACCTTTGAACACCTTCAAAAAAACAACATTTGAACACACTCAAAACACCTTTGAATAACCTCAAAACACCTTTGAACACCTTCAAAACACCCTTGAACACCCTTGATCACCTTCAAAAAAACAACATTTGAACACACTCAAAACACCTTTGAACACTTCCAAAAAAAACACAATTTGAGTACTCCCAATTACACCACTGAATACTACTAAAACACCGCTGAATTCAATCAAAACACCCTTCAACACCTTCAAACACCCTTGAACAACACCTTCAAAAAAACAACTTTCAAAACACTCTTGAACACCTTTGAACACCTTTGAACATTTCCAAAACACTATTTGAGTACTCCCAATTACACCACTGATTACTACTAAAACACCGCTGAATTCAATCAAAACACCCTTCAACACCTTCAAACACCCTTGAACACACTCAAAACACCCTTCAACACCTTCAAAACACCTTTGAACACCTTCAAAACACCTTTGAACACATTCAAAACACTCTCATAATCATTTGAACACACTCAAAACACCTTTGAATAACCTCAAAACACCTTTGAACACCTTCAAAACACCCTTGAACACCCTTGATCACCTTCAAAAAAACAACATTTGAACACACTCAAAACACCTTTGAACACCTTTGAACATTTCCAAACAACACTGAAACACTTCCAAAAACACCATTTGAGTACTCCCAAATACACCACTGAATACTAAAACACCACTGAATACACTCAAAACACCACCAAAATCACCATAAACTAAGATCAACACCCACATCCCACAACACCCACAACCCACAACACCCACAATTTTTTCTCGTTTTATCTAATTTCATCAGAAAGTCACAACACCCACACCTCCCATTTTTTTTTTTCTCGTTTTAACCCTTTTAGTTCATTAAAGTTAATAAGGGGACACACTACATCAGAAAAAGTCACAAAAACAACCCACTTATAACGTCTTTTCGGTATCTCTAGTTCGACAACAACACCCACATCCCACAACACCCACATCCCACATCCCACACACACACACACACACACACACACACACACACATCCCTAACCTAGCCTAACCTAACCTAACTTATCCTAACCTAACCTAACCTAACCTAACCTAACCTAACTTATCCTAACCTAACCTAACCTAACCTAACCTAACCTAACCTAACCTAACCTAACCTAACCTAACCTAACCTAACCTAACCTAACCTAACCTAACTTAACCTAACCTAACCTAACCTAACCGAACCTACCCTAACCTAACCTTACCTAACATAACCTAACCTAGCCTAACCTAACCTAACCTAACTTAACCTAACCCAACCTAACCTAACCTAACCTAACCTAACCTAACTTAACCTAGCCTAACCTAACCTAACCCTAACCTAACCTAACCTAACCTATCTTAACCTTACCTAACCTAACCTAGCCGAACCTATCCTAACCTAACCTAAAATATATTGGAACACTTCCAAAATACATTAGAGTACTCCAGAATTACTTTGAACGACTCCATTTTTTTTTGGATATTTCCAAATTAGTTTTGAAAACTTTATCGTAAAATCGAACATTATTTTCTTGTTGGTAAACACACTCAATGGTAGAAATATTTACTCGATTTCCGAATAGAAACACTTTCCTCGCTCTGAGAGACTCATTGTGGGTCACCCCTTCCCCCCCCCCCCCCCAACACCACTGGGTAATGCGGTTCACACCCAAGGTAGAACATAACACCTGCGTCAACTCAGGACAGACAGACGCCATGAAATGCGGGTAACATCCAAGGTAGAAAATCATCTCTTTCCAGACCAACTGTCTATCCTAACCTAACCTAACCTAACCTAACCTAATTCCTAACCTAACCTAACCTCACCTAACCGAACCTAACCTAACTCCATCAATCACCTCTATCCTAACCTAACCTAACCTAACCTAACCCAACCTAACTCCATCAAACACCTCTATCCTAACCTAACCTAACCTATCCTAACCTAACCTAACTCCATCAAACACCTCGAATACTACCTAACTTAACCTAACCTAACCTTACCTAACCTACCGAACCTAACCTAACCTAACCTAACCTATCCTAACCTGTCCTAACCTAACCTAACCTATCCTAACCTAACCTAACCTAACCTAACCTAACTTATCCTAAGCTAACCTAACCTAACTTATCCTAACCTAACCTATCCTAACCTAACCTAACCTAAAATAACGAACCTAACCTAACTTATCCTAATCTAATCTAACCTAACCTAACTTATCCTAACCTAACCTAACTTATCCTAACCTAACCTAACCTAACCTAAAATAACCTAACCTAACTTATCCTAACCTACTCACTTTACTTTGAACACCTTCAAAACACTCTCATACATCATTTGAGACCCCCTTTTCTCAATATCTCTCATCCACAACCTTTATCATCTCACTACAGAACAACCCCAAGATTACTTCGAACACTCTCATAAAGCATTTGAGTACTCACATAAACACTTTTGAACATTTCCAAACAACACTGAAGCACTTCCAAAATATCATTTTGATTACTCCCAAATAAGATTTGACAGCTCTAATTTATCTACACTTACACATTTCATTAAATTACATCTCATCCCCCCAAACTCCTCCCTCATTCTCCAGACTTTACAACATTAGCACAAAAAAAAAACTAACTCATACACTTATGACATGAGACATTACCATATCTAACACACTGACTAACTTTGAACCAACTCTGAACACCACTGATCTTCTTCAAAAAATGCTCTGCACATCATTTGAACACCTTCAAAAAAACACCATCAAACACCTCCGAATACTCCCAAAAAACACTACTGATTACTACCAAATCACCACTGAATACTACCAATCACCGTCAAAATCACCAGAAACTAAGTTTAACATCACCATCTAACATCCTTTTTATAGAAATCCCCTCAAATCACTATAACCAAGAACTCCCTCCCCATTTGGCGCATGAAAAAAAAAAAAAGCATGAACACAAACCTAATACGCAAACACTTAGTACATGATCACCATCAACTGAAAACATATCTTGTACACACACATAATATAAGACAATCACCAACTACAATCACCCATGTTCACTTACCTCAAAATCACTAATATCACAGAAAACAATCATTTTTATAAACATTTCACACACACACACACAAAAAAAAAAATCATATTTGACAATATCTAAGCGCACTCACCTCACTACCACCAACACACGATGTCTCACCTCACAGGACCGACGAGCTCACCTCCAGTGACGTCACACTCCCATTGTGTTACTTGGTGGTTGGTAACATCACACCTAACCCCCCTTGTTTCAACCTGTTGTACCCTACATTATCTAAGAACACTATATCCAAGACGATTACCAGATTTTATGATCCCCAACACCAAGATCACAGAAAACACACATTTTTATAATTATTCACACAAAAATCACGATCACCAATTCCATATCATGTTTACCGTCATCTATCAACACTAATCACCAAGATCACCAAAAAATCTAAGATCATGCATCTCAAAACTACTATGATCACTGAAAACACTTATTTTTTAAACATTCGCACAAAAATAAGACATACACAAAAATACCACAACACTTCCACCAACATCTATAACATAACATGAGCACTATAACATATCACTATCAAAAAAAAAAAATAATACACAGACACCCACATATTATACATTTCAATTGCAAATTTAAGACATGAGACATACACACCAAATCTAAGACATTCACCTCCAACTAAGACATACACATCACCCTTAAAACTTCCTTCCTTATTCATTCCGTATATCTCCTAGAGCTGTTTTAACCCCGACGGATCCATCACGACGTAGGAGCCAGAGTGTACCATGGTGTTGGAGTGGTGACCTACTACCTCTGGCTCCTACGTCGTGATGGATCCGTCGGGGTTAAAACAGCTCTAGGAGATATACGGAATGAATAAGGAAGGAAGTTTTAAGGGTGATGTGTATGTCTTAGTTGGAGGTGAATGTCTTAGATTTGGTGTGTATGTCTCATGTCTTAAATTTGCAATTGAAATGTATAATATGTGGGTGTCTGTGTATTATTTTTTTTTTTTTTTTGTGATAGTGATATGTTATAGTGCTCATGTTATGTTATAGATGTTGGTGGAAGTGTTGTGGTATTTTTGTGTATGTCTTATTTTTGTGCGAATGTTTAAAAAATAAGTGTTTTCAGTGATCATAGTAGTTTTGAGATGCATGATCTTAGATTTTTTGGTGATCTTGGTGATTAGTGTTGATAGATGACGGTAAACATGATATGGAATTGGTGATCGTGATTTTTGTGTGAATAATTATAAAAATGTGTGTTTTCTGTGATCTTGGTGTTGGGGATCATAAAATCTGGTAATCGTCTTGGATATAGTGTTCTTAGATAATGTAGGGTACAACAGGTTGAAACAAGGGGGGTTAGGTGTGATGTTACCAACCACCAAGTAACACAATGGGAGTGTGACGTCACTGGAGGTGAGCTCGTCGGTCCTGTGAGGTGAGACATCGTGTGTTGGTGGTAGTGAGGTGAGTGCGCTTAGATATTGTCAAATATGATTTTTTTTTTTGTGTGTGTGTGTGTGAAATGTTTATAAAAATGATTGTTTTCTGTGATATTAGTGATTTTGAGGTAAGTGAACATGGGTGATTGTAGTTGGTGATTGTCTTATATTATGTGTGTGTACAAGATATGTTTTCAGTTGATGGTGATCATGTACTAAGTGTTTGCGTATTAGGTTTGTGTTCATGCTTTTTTTTTTTTTCATGCGCCAAATGGGGAGGGAGTTCTTGGTTATAGTGATTTGAGGGGATTTCTATAAAAAGGATGTTAGATGGTGATGTTAAACTTAGTTTCTGGTGATTTTGACGGTGATTGGTAGTATTCAGTGGTGATTTGGTAGTAATCAGTAGTGTTTTTTGGGAGTATTCGGAGGTGTTTGATGGTGTTTTTTTGAAGGTGTTCAAATGATGTGCAGAGCATTTTTTGAAGAAGATCAGTGGTGTTCAGAGTTGGTTCAAAGTTAGTCAGTGTGTTAGATATGGTAATGTCTCATGTCATAAGTGTATGAGTTAGTTTTTTTTTTTGTGCTAATGTTGTAAAGTCTGGAGAATGAGGGAGGAGTTTGGGGGGATGAGATGTAATTTAATGAAATGTGTAAGTGTAGATAAATTAGAGCTGTCAAATCTTATTTGGGAGTAATCAAAATGATATTTTGGAAGTGCTTCAGTGTTGTTTGGAAATGTTCAAAAGTGTTTATGTGAGTACTCAAATGCTTTATGAGAGTGTTCGAAGTAATCTTGGGGTTGTTCTGTAGTGAGATGATAAAGGTTGTGGATGAGAGATATTGAGAAAAGGGGGTCTCAAATGATGTATGAGAGTGTTTTGAAGGTGTTCAAAGTAAAGTGAGTAGGTTAGGATAAGTTAGGTTAGGTTATTTTAGGTTAGGTTAGGTTAGGTTAGGATAAGTTAGGTTAGGTTAGGATAAGTTAGGTTAGGTTAGATTAGATTAGGATAAGTTAGGTTAGGTTCGTTATTTTAGGTTAGGTTAGGTTAGGATAGGTTAGGTTAGGATAAGTTAGGTTAGGTTCGTTATTTTAGGTTAGGTTAGGTTAGGTTAGGTTAGGTTAGGATAGGTTAGGTTAGGTTAGGACAGGTTAGGATAGGTTAGGTTAGGTTAGGTTAGGTTCGGTAGGTTAGGTAAGGTTAGGTTAGGTTAAGTTAGGTAGTATTCGAGGTGTTTGATGGAGTTAGGTTAGGTTAGGATAGGTTAGGTTAGGTTAGGATAGAGGTGTTTGATGGAGTTAGGTTGGGTTAGGTTAGGTTAGGTTAGGTTAGGATAGAGGTGATTGATGGAGTTAGGTTAGGTTCGGTTAGGTGAGGTTAGGTTAGGTTAGGAATTAGGTTAGGTTAGGTTAGGTTAGGTTAGGATAGACAGTTGGTCTGGAAAGAGATGATTTTCTACCTTGGATGTTACCCGCATTTCATGGCGTCTGTCTGTCCTGAGTTGACGCAGGTGTTATGTTCTACCTTGGGTGTGAACCGCATTACCCAGTGGTGTTGGGGGGGAAGGGGTGACCCACAATGAGTCTCTCAGAGCGAGGAAAGTGTTTCTATTCGGAAATCGAGTAAATATTTCTACCATTGAGTGTGTTTACCAACAAGAAAATAATGTTCGATTTTACGATAAAGTTTTCAAAACTAATTTGGAAATATCCAAAAAAAAATGGAGTCGTTCAAAGTAATTCTGGAGTACTCTAATGTATTTTGGAAGTGTTCCAATATATTTTAGGTTAGGTTAGGATAGGTTCGGCTAGGTTAGGTTAGGTCAGGTTAAGATAGGTTAGGTTAGGGTAGGTTAGGTTAGGTTAGGTTAGGTTAAGTTAGGTTAGGCTAGGTTAGGTTAGGTTAGGTTAGGTTGGGTTAGGTTAAGTTAGGTTAGGCTAGGTTAGGTTATGTTAGGTAAGGTTAGGTTAGGTTAGGTTAGGTTAGGTTAGGTTAAGTTAGGTTAGGTTAGGCTAGGTTAGGTTAGGTTAAGTTAGGTAAGGTTAGGTTAGGTTAGGTTAGGTTAGGTTAGGTTAGGTTAGGTTAGGTTAGGTTATAAGGTTAGGTTAGGTTAGGCTAGGTTAGGATAAGTTAGGTTAGGTTGTGTGTGTGTGTGTGTGTGTGTGTGTGTGTGTGTGGGATGTGGGATGTGGGTGTTGTGGGATGTGGGTGTTGTTGTCGAACTAGAGATACCGAAAAGACGTTATAAGTGGGTTGTTTTTGTGACTTTTTCTGATGTAGTGTGTCCCCTTATTAACTTTAATGAACTAAAAGGGTTAAAACGAGAAAAAAAAATGGGAGGTGTGGGTGTTGTGACTTTCTGATGAAATTAGATAAAACGAGAAAAAATTGTGGGTGTTGTGGGTTGTGGGTGTTGTGGGATGTGGGTGTTGATCTTAGTTTATGGTGATTTTGGTGGTGTTTTGAGTGTATTCAGTGGTGTTTTAGTATTCAGTGGTGTATTTGGGAGTACTCAAATGGTGTTTTTGGAAGTGTTTCAGTGTTGTTTGGAAATGTTCAAAGGTGTTCAAAGGTGTTTTGAGTGTGTTCAAATGTTGTTTTTTTGAAGGTGATCAAGGGTGTTCAAGGGTGTTTTGAAGGTGTTCAAAGGTGTTTTGAGGTTATTCAAAGGTGTTTTGAGTGTGTTCAAATGATTATGAGAGTGTTTTGAATGTGTTCAAATGTGTTTTGAAGGTGTTCAAAGGTGTTTTTGAAGGTGTTGAAGGGTGTTTTGAGTGTGTTCAAGGGTGTTTGAAGGTGTTGAAGGGTGTTTTGATTGAATTCAGCGGTGTTTTAGTAGTAATCAGTGGTGTAATTGGGAGTACTCAAATAGTGTTTTGGAAATGTTCAAAGGTGTTCAAAGGTGTTCAAGAGTGTGTTCAAATGTTGTTTTTTTGAAGGTGATCAAGGGTGTTCAAGGGTGTTTGAAGGTGTTGAAGGGTGTTTTGATTGAATTCAGCGGTGTTTTAGTAGTATTCAGTGGTGTAATTGGGAGTACTCAAATTGTGTTTTTTTTGGAAGTGTTCAAAGGTGTTTTGAGTGTGTTCAAATGTTGTTTTTTTTGAAGGTGATCAAGGGTGTTCAAGGGTGTTTTGAAGGTGTTCAAAGGTGTTTTGAGGTTATTCAAAGGTGTTTTGAGTGTGTTCAAATGTTGTTTTTTTGAAGGTGTTCAAAGGTGTTTTGAAGGTGTTGAAGGGTGTTTTGATTGAATTCAGCGGTGTTTTAGTAGTATTCAGTGGTGTAATTGGGAGTACTCAAATTGTGTTTTTTTTGGAAGTGTTTCAGTGTTGATTGGAAATGTTCAAAGGTGTTTTGAAGGTGTTCAAAGGTGTTTTGAGGTTATTCAAAGGTGTTTTGAGTGTGTTCAAATGATTATGAGAGTGTTTTGAAGGTGTTCAAATGTGTTTTGAAGGTGTTCAAAGGTGTTTTGAAGGTGTTGAAGGGTGTTTTGATTGAATTCAGCGGTGTTTTAGTAGTATTCAGTGGTGTAATTGGGAGTACTCAAATTGTGTTTTTTTGGAAGTGTTTCAGTGTTGATTGGAAATGTTCAAAGGTGTTTTTGAAGGTATTCAAGAGTGTTTTGAAGGTGTTCAAGGGTGTTTGAAGGTGTTGAAGGGTGTTTTGATTGAATTCAGCGGTGTTTTAGTAGTAATCAGTGGTGTAATTGGGAGTACTCAAATAGTGTTTTTGGAAATGTTCAAAGGTGTTCAAAGGTGTTTTGAAGGTGTTGAAGGGTGTTTTGATTGAATTCAGCGGTGTTTTAGTAGTATTCAGTGGTGTAATTGGGAGTACTCAAATAGTGTTTTTGGAAATGTTCAAAGGTGTTCAAAGGTGTTTTGAAGGTGTTGAAGGGTGTTTTGATTGAATTCAGCGGTGTTTTAGTAGTATTCAGTGGTGTAATTGGGAGTACTCAAATTGTGTTTTTTGGAAGTGTTTCATGGTGATTTTGGTGGTGTTTTGAGTGTATTCAGTGGTGTTTTAGTATTCAGTGGTGTATTTGGGAGTACTCAAATGGTGTTTTTGGAAGTGTTTCAGTGTTGTTTGGAAATGTTCAAAGGTGTTCAAAGGTGTTTTGAGTGTGTTCAAATGTTGTTTTTTTGAAGGTGATCAAGGGTGTTCAAGGGTGTTTTGAAGGTGTTCAAAGGTGTTTTGAGGTTATTCAAAGGTGTTTTGAAGGTGTTCAAGGGTGTTTATGTGAGTATTCAAAGGTGTTTTTTGAAGGTGTACAAATGATTATGAGAGTACTTATGAAGGTGTTCAAATGATGTGCAAGAGTACTTATGAAGGTGTTCTGGGAGTATTCAGAGGTGATTTTGGGGGTGTTCGAATGATGTTTTGGAGTATTTCAGTGTTGTTTGGAAATGTATAAAGGTATTTTTGTGAGTATTCAAATGATTTAAGAGAGTGTTTTGAAGGTGTTCAAAGTGAGGTGTGTGTGCGTATTAACTTCGTAATATGTAAAATTGTGACTAGTGAATTTATCGAAAAGTGGTTATAAGTGTTGTGGTGACTTTCTGATGTACTGTATCCCCTTATTAACTTTAATGAACTAAAAGGGTTAAAACGAGAAAAATTGGGGGTTATGAGTGAAAATTGTGAGGTGTTGGTTGGAGTGTGAGGGTTCGGGAGGGTGGGGAGGAGGTTACTTCGTGGGGGAGTGACCTGAGATGAAATAGTTAAAAAAATGTCTAGACTTGTGTTGTAAAGAAATTGTTGGATTGTTGTGGGTATTAACGAAACAAAAATGTGACTTTCTGATGATGAAAATGTTTTCCCTATGATGTAGGTACTATATCCCCTTATTAACTTTAATGAACTAAAAGGGTCGTCATGATTCAGCCTGTGTGTGTGGGGGTCATCGCGTGACGTCACTGACCGTCGAGTAAACACATTAATGAGAGGAATACTGACGTCACACTTGTTTAGACCTGTAGTAAGAGAGAGCACCATGCCCCATAGGAGGAGTTCATTTGAATGCTTACCCCCAGAGGGGGGAATCCAAAAAACCTTGATCCAAGGAGATGGAGTCTTGGTATTATCGAGAAATTTTGGGGTGGGAGTGAAAGTGAGAGGGGTAATCCAAAAATTTGATCCAAGGAGATGGAGAATTTTGATTTCGAGATGGAAAACGAAAAAAAATTTGATCCGAGGAGATCATAAGAATTTCGAAACCCCCATAGGGGGGATCCAAAAAATTGTATTATCGAGAAATTTTGGGATGGAGGTGAAAGTGAGAGGGGGAACCTTAAAAAATTTGATCCGAGGAGATGGAGTCTTGGTAATATTGAGAAATTTTGGGATTGGGGGGTGGGGGGTGAAAGTGGGGGGAGGGTGAACCTCAAAAATCTTGATCCGAGGAGATCATAAGAATTTCGAAACCCCCATAGGGGGGAATCCAAAACTTGTATTATCGAGAAAATTTGGGGTGGGGGTGAAAGTGGGAGGGGGATCCGAGGAATTGGAGACTTTGATTTCGAGAAATTGTTTGGGGCTGGGGGGTGAAAGTGAGAGGGGGAACCTCAAAACCCTTGATCCGAGGAGATGGAGACTTTCGAAAACCCCATAAGGGGGATCCAAAAAACCCCATAGGGGGGGGGGGAATCCAAAAACTTGTATTATCGAGAAATTTTTTGGGTTGTGGGGTGAAAGTGGGAGGGGGATCCGAGGAAGTGGAGACTTTGATATGGAGAAATTGTTTGGGGATGGGGGGGTGAAAGGAGGGGTACCCAAAAAACTTGATCCGAGGAATTGGAGAATTTCGAAAACCCCATAGGGGGAATCCAAAAACTTGATCTGAGGAGAATTTCGAAAACCCCATAGGGGGGAATCCAAAAACTTGGTAATATCGAGAAATTTTGGGATGGGGGTGAAAGTGAGAGGGGGAACCTTAAAAACTTGATCCGAGGAGATGGAGAGCACAAGAAAATGAAATTCAAAAAAAATTCGAAAAAATCGGAAAAAAATTCGAGGCGCGGGGGCGATCCGGACGACGCTGCAGAAGGCGCAGCAGAAGGTGCGGGCGGGGGTCGCGAAGGGCGCGGGCGGGCGCGCGGGCGGGGCGCGCGGGCGGGCGCGCGGGCGGGGGGTCGCGAAGGGCGCGGGCGGGCGCGCGGGCGGGCGCGCGCGGGGGTCGCGAAGGGGGGGTCGCGGGGGTATTGGTTGGGGGGTCAAGGGTGAGGTAGTCTCGAGGGGGGTCGTCAAAACCGGGTAACACCTAGGTGTGAAAAGGTGACCCTCCAGCCGCTGGTCCTAGACCGGAAGGGACCTCCCAGAGGAAGGCCCTAAACCGGAAGGGACCTCCCAGAGGAAGGCCCTAAACCGGAAGGGACCCCCCAGAAGAAAACTTCACTACTCACGTATTTTGCTTACTTTTTACTAGTGACAACACGAGTGGTTTTATTGTTCAGGTAGACACATACTAAATAAACCATACAATAGTACAAAAAAATTTTATTAAAAAGATGGGAAACTATTACAGTGTATATACAATGTCCACAAAAATATCAACTTTCTTAAGTTATCATCCTTTTTGAAGGGATATCAGGATGATCGAATCACATGAACTAAAATAATTCAAAACATCTTTTGTCACTGAATGACAACAGTCCTCTCTTTTTTTCATCTTTAGGATACATATTTCTCTATTCACATTACTAAGAGATTTACAGTAAAATGTTTCTGAATCATAATTAGACAGAACTTTCTTGTTGTAGGCGTGAGTTAACACTGGCATGAAAAATGAGTGAATTCCTTTCACTTTACCTGTGTGCTCTACCCTACCTTTATAATGCACATTTTTAACTTAAGCACCACTAATTCACTAACATTGTTATTGTTAATTTCAGCTTTTAACAAACCTAACTGTCGTTTTTTACTATAACGTACAATTGGTGATGTCTGGGATAGCTAAAGAAATACATATTCGATACTAATCGTTCCCTTTTTAATACAGAGTACAAATTCTTACATTTTATACTGAATATGTATGAGTCTTTATCAATATATAATAAGTGAGCATCAACTCCAAAATAAGATGTTAAGACGTGGCGAATAAAACACGCAATATTTCCCACATTTTTTTTAGTTAGAAGAAGTGGTCAAAGTCCTTGAATCAAAAGCCCTGTAAAACCAACTAAGACCACCCATCCCTCACCCCCATATCTCAAACCCATAACATCAAATGACAATCACCAAAACCATAGTCCTTTATATTTAAGAGTAAGATCATTACCCCTAAGCCAGTGGATATATCCCTCACAACACACACACACATGCACACACACACACACACACACACACACACACACACACACACACACACACACACACACACACACACACACACACACACACACACACACATACACACACACACACACACAACACACACATACATACATACATACATACATACATACATACACAACGAGTGAAGACGCGGGGACAGGAGCCATGAATCAACCCCTGCAACTATTTATAGGTGAGTACACACATATACAGAAACAAGGGGCACAACTGGAAGTTGAAAATTTGGTTGAGTTAAAGGGATGTTTTGAAGCATTTCTTCAACCGTAGGATTGTCAGGAAGTGGAACAGTCCGGAGAGTGAAAAAGTAGAGGCAGGATCCATACATAGCTTAAAAAAGAGGTACGATAAGGTGCAGAGCCAGATGTGAACCGACCCCTGCGATCACATATAGGTTAGTACACACACAGGAGGCTACTTAGCGAACTAGATACTTAAAAGGCGATGAGGCCAGATAGCATCTCTCTGTGCATCCTGAGAGAGGGAGCAGAGGCACTCTGCGCACCACTGACAACAATCTTCAACACTTCTATTGAAACAGGGCGACTACCTAAGGTATGGGAGACAGCAAATGTAGTCCCAATTTTTAAAAAATGGAGACAGACGCACAACACTGAACTACAGACCGATATCACTGACATACATAGTAAGCAAAGTCATAGAGAAGATTATCAGGAGAAAAGTGGTGGAGCACCTAGAAACGAATGAGCTTATCAACGACAACCAGCACGGATTAAGAGACTGGAAATCCTGTGTCACAAACCTACTGGACAAGGTGACAGCAGTAAGACAAGGCTGTAAGAAGGCTTTTGACACATTTCCACACAAGAGGTTAGTGCAAAAGCTAGTGGACCAGGCAGGTATAACAGGGAAGGCATTGCAGTGGATCAGAGAATACATGACAGGAAGGCATCAGCGAGTCATGGTACGTGCTGAGGTGTCGGTGTGAGCCCTTGTGACGAGCGGGGTTCCACAGAAGTCAGTCTTGGGGCCGGTGCTATTTCTGGTATATGTGAATGACATGACAGAAGAATTAAACTCAGAAGCGTTTCTGTTTGCAGACGATGTGAAGTTAATGAGGAGAATTCAGTCAGAGGAGAATCAGGCAGGACTACAAAGGGATATGGACAGGCTACAGACCTGGTCCAGCAAATGGCTCCTGGAGTTCAATCTCGCCAAATGCAAACTCATGAAGATCGGGGAAGGGCAAAGAAGACCGCAGACAGAATACAGTCTAGTGCGCCAAAGACTACAAACGTCACTCAAGGAGAAGGATCTTGGGGTGAGTATAATACATCAACCAAACAGCTGCTGCGGCATACAGGCGACTAGCAAACCTGAAAAACAGCATTCAAACATCTTAGTAAGAAATCGTTCTGCACTCTGTACATCGTGTACATCAGGCCCATATGGGAGTATGCAGCACCAGTTTGGAACTCATACCTGATTAAGCACATCTAGAAATTGGAGAAAGTGTCAAGTTCACTGTACAGCTCTGTGACAGTACAGCTATGTCACGGTACAGTTGTGCCACAGAACAGCTGTCTCAAAGTAAAGCTGTGCCACAGTACAGCTTTGTCACAGTATATCTGTGTCACAGTACAACTGTGTCACTATATAGCTATGTCCACGAGCCTAGTCCCGGAGTAAAGGGGCATGTCCTACGACGAGAGGTTCAAGGAAATCGACCTGACGACACTGGACTACAGGAGGTGCATATCATACTGTGAGGAATCGACAAGGTGGACAGGGACAGGATGTTTCAGAGATGGGGCACACCAACAAGGGGTCACAATGGGAAGTTAAAGAATCAGATGAGTCACAGCGATGACAGGAAGTATTTCTTCAGTCGCAGAGTTGTCAGGAAATGGAAACGACTGGAAAGGGATGTGGTGGAGAAAGGGTCCACACATTAGGTGACCCCACACACACACACACACACACACACACACACACACATATATACACACATATATATACATATATATATATATATATATATATATATATATATATATTTATATATATATATATATATATATATATATATATATATATATATATATATATATATATATATCGTGCCGAATAGGTAAAACATGTGGTTTTGGCTTAAGTAGTAAAGCTCTTTCCCGAATAAGGCTTGAGAAAATTTGTGTAAGCAACAATTTCGCAAAAATCATTCTGAACCTAACGAAAAATATCTATTTCACTTTGTTTATTTATTATTAAATTATTGTAAACTTATCTAAAGCATATATAGTTGGATTAGGCTAAATTAAATTGCGCTTGTTATAATAAGGGTAGGCAAGATTTCTAAGGTTCTTTTGGTACAAAATTGTTAATTTTTACATTAACATAAATGAAAATATATATCTTTAAATATATAAGAAATTTTTTTACAAAGGACTTAATTTTAAATGAGTTCTTGCTAACTGACCAGTTTTACCTATTCGGCACGACATATTTATACATAAAACCGGTCAGTTAGCAAGAGCTCATTTAAAATTGCGTCCTTTCTAAAATTTTCTCTAATATATATAAAGAAATATTTTTTTCATTTAAGTTAATGTAGAAATTATTAATTTTGTACCAAAAGAGCCTTGGAAAACTTACCTAACAATATTATAGCAAACGCAATTTAATTTAGCGTAATCCAACTAATATATATATATATATATATATATATATATATATATATATATATATATATATATATATATATATATATATATATATATATATATATATTTATATACACATGTACAGTGCTAGTCACAGCATTATGCTGGGTGAGCACCCCGTCGTATTCCTGTGTCGAAAATCATAGGCGTACCATACAGTGGGGTCTTTTTTTGTCAGTGCATTATGCCGGGTAGCAGCCGTTAGCATGACGTCACAATCTGCCGCCACACCCCACAGTGACTCCTCAGTGTTCATGTGGCTGCCGTGATGAGAGGAAGTGTTGCGCTTTTGTCTCTCATTCACCTCATCTTTTGTCCAGTGTTTCCTTTGTTTTTCTGGCTATACATGTTTGATAATGTGTAAAAGAAAGTCTTTAACACCTGAAACTATAGCTCAAATCATACGGCCTCACAAAGCTGGGCACCAGACGAGAGAAATAGTGGAGAATGTTGGTGTGTGTGAGCCTTCAGTGAGGAACTGGGTGCAGGGTTTCAAGGCTGATGGTTGTGTCGAGTTACCGTCTGCCAAACCTCGGCCTGGCCCCTCGAAGAAGGCATCTGTTCGTACCTTAAATGTGTTAAAGAAGCAGTTTGAGAGTACACTTAAGATAACTGCTAGAGAATTGAAAGAAAAGAACTCACATCTTCTCTCAGAGGTGTCTGTAAGAACTGTTAACAGACGTGTCAGAACTGGGCTACAGTAGTCACCGCCAGGTTAAAAAACCGATCCTCTCCAAGCTACACGAGAAATGTAGGCTGGATTATGCAAAGAAATATCTTCACTGGAATCCTCAACAGTGGTCTGAGGTACTTTGGAGTGATGAAGCAACCTTCACTGTCACCTGTAACCAAGGGGGACATGTGTGCCGGCCCAGATGTAGTAGTGACCTGCTAGACCCACGCTGCACCTGTGAGACCACCAAACACCCAGACTCGCTCATGGTTTGGGGGTGTTTCAGTGCTCAGAGTGTTGGTGAACTCAATGTGCTTTCCAAAATTCAGTATATGAACCAGTATAAATACCTGGAGTTATTGTGTGACAATTTACCTTAGGTGCTTGACAGGTGTAGGGTGTGGGGCCACGGTTTTTATGGAGGACGGGGCAGCGTGTCATACCAACAAATATGTAGTTCAGTGGTTTAAGGACTGTGAAGTGACTAGCCAGGCAATTCATAAACCTAAACCCCGCTGCTTCACATGAGGCATCGAATAATATATCTCCAAACCCTCAAGAATTTGTGTGAGAGTCTTCATACATGGCTGAGGGACGTGATTAAACGTAAAGGACGGAGCAGCAAGTATTAAAACCTCACAAACACATACCTCATGGTATGTGCTTGTGTCTTGGTAAGTGTGGGAGAGCGGAATAATATATAATATATACATATATATATATATATAATATATATATATATATATATATATATATATATATATATATATATATATATATATATATATATATATATATATATATATATATATATACATATATATATATTATATATATATATATATATATATATATATATATATATATATATATATATATATATATATATATATATATATATATATATATATATATATATATATACATATATATATATATATATATATATATATATAAGTAGTCGATTTTTCCACTGGGGCATCCCTTCCGGAAAAAGGCTTTCCACTGGAGCATCCCTTCCGGTTTGGGCCTTCCACTGGAGCATCCCTTCCGGTTTAGGCCTTCTACAGGGTGGTGTATCCGGTCTAGGACCAGCAGCTGGAGGGTCACCTTTTCACACCTAGGTGTTACTTCCGGTTTTGACCATGACCTCGCCCTCGAGACTACCTCACCCTTGACCCCCCCAACCAATACCCCCACCCCCACGACCCCCCGCCTTGCGACCCCACCGTCGCGCCGCGCGCCCGCCCGCGCGCCCGCCCACGCGCCCGCCCGCGCGCCCGCCCGCGCGCCCGCCCGCGCGCCCGCCCGCGCCCTTCGCGACCCCCGTTGCGCCGCTCGCCCGCCCGCGCGCCCGCCCGCGCCCCTTCGCGACCCCCCGCCCGCGCCTTCTGCTGCGTCGTCCGGATCGCCCCCGCGCCTGCGCCCCACCCCCCCACGACCCCCGCCTCGCGACCCCACCATCGCGCCGCGCGCCCGCCCGCGCACCCGCCCGCGCGCCCGCCCGCGCCCTTCGCGACCCCCGCCCGCGCCTTCTGCTGCGCCTTCTGCAGCGTCGTCCGGATCGCCCCCGCGCCTCGAATTTTTTTTTTTTTTTCTTATGATCTCCTCGGATCAAATTTTTGAGATTCCCCCTCTCACTTTCACCCCCATCCTCAAAATTTCCCGAAATCAAAGTCTCCATCTCCTCGGATCAAGTTTTTGGATTTCCCCCTATGGGGTTTTCGAAAGTCTCCATCTCCTTGGATCAAGGGTTTTTGGATCCCCCCTATGGGGGTTTTGAATTTCTTATGATCACCTTGGATCAAATTTTTGGATTACCCCTCCCACTTTCACCCACCCCGCACCTCAAATTTTTCTCGATAATACCAAGACTCCATCTCCTCGAATCAAATTTTTTGGATCCCCCCTATGGGTTTTCGAAATTCTCCATCTCCTTGGATCAAGGTTTTAAGGTTCCCCCTCCCACTTTCACCCCCCAATCCCAAAAATTTCTCGATAATACAAGTTTTGGATTCCCCCCTATGGGGGTTTTCGAAATTCTCCATCTCCTCGGATCAAGTTTTTGGATTTCCCCCTATGGGGGTTTCGAAAGTCTCCATCTCCTTGGATCAAGGGTTTTTGGATCCCCCCTATGGGGGTTTTGAATTTCTTATGATCACCTTGGATCAAATTTTTGGATTACCCCTCCCACTTTCACCCC
Organism: Cherax quadricarinatus; assembly: GCF_038502225.1. Classification (NCBI taxonomy): domain Eukaryota; kingdom Metazoa; phylum Arthropoda; class Malacostraca; order Decapoda; family Parastacidae; genus Cherax; species Cherax quadricarinatus. The sequence goes on along the minus strand of NC_091361.1, from coordinate 8,806,630 downwards.
CCCCCCAAAATTTCTCGAAATCAAAGTCTCCATCTCCTCGAATCAAATTTTTTGGATCCCCCCTATGGGTTTTCGAAATTCTCCATCTCCTTGGATCAAGGTTTTAAGGTTCCCCCTCCCACTTTCACCCCCCAATCCCAAAAATTTCTCGATAATACAAGTTTTGGATTCCCCCCTATGGGGGTTTTCGAAAGTCTCCATCTCCTTGGATCAAGGGTTTTTGGATCCCCCCTATGGGGGTTTTGAATTTCTTATGATCACCTTGGATCAAATTTTTGGATTACCCCTCCCACTTTCACCCACCCCCCACCTCAAATTTTTCTCGATAATACCAAGACTCCATCTCCTCGAATCAATTTTTTTGGATCCCCCCTATGGGTTTTCGAAATTCTCCATCTCCTTGGATCAAGGTTTTAAGGTTCCCCCTCCCTCTTTCACCCCCCAATCCCAAAAATTTCACGATAATACAAGTTTTGGATTCCCCCCTATGGGGGTTTTCGAAATTCTCCATCTCCTCGGATCAAGTTTTTGGATTCCCCCCTATGGGGGTTTCGAAAGTCTCCATCTCCTTGGATCAAGGGTTTTTGGATCCCCCCTATGGGGGTTTTGAATTTCTTATGATCACCTTGGATCAAATTTTTGGATTACCCCTCCCACTTTCACCCACCCCCCAAAATTTCTCGAAATCAAAGTCTCCATCTCCTCAGATCAAGTTTTTTGGATCCTCCCTATGGGGTTTTCGAAATTCTCCATCTCCTTGGATCAAGGTTTTAAGGTTCCCCCTCCCACTTTCACCCCCCAATCCCAAAAATTTCTCGATAATACAAGTTTTGGATTCCCCCCTATGGGGGTTTTCGAAATTCTCCATCTCCTTGGATCAAATTTTTAAGGTGCCCCCCGTCTCACTTTCACTCCCACCCCAAAATTTCTCGATAATACAAGTTTTGGATCCCCCCTATGGGGTTTTCGAAATTCTCCATCTCCTTGGATCAAGTTTTTTTTGGATTCCCCCCTATGGGGTTTTCGAAATTCCTCGGATCAAAGTTTTTGGAATCCCCCCTCTGGGGGTAAGCATTCAAAATAGACTCCTCCTATGGGGGCATGCTTACTACAGGTCTAAACATCTTCCCCTTATTATTTTAAAATGAACTAAAACCTTCCTCTCATTAAGTTAAATGAACTAAGAAGGGTGTTTACTCGGCGGTCAGTGACGTCACACATACAAGCTAAATCTTGTCGGCTTACCCCTATGTCAGTGACGTCACGTGATGACCGCGCACACAGGTTGAATCTTGTCTACCCTTTTACCCACCCTCCCAAACCCTCACACTCCAACCAACACCTCACAATTTTCACTCATAACCCCCAATTTTTCTCGTTTTTACCCTTTTAGTTCATTAAAGTTATTAAGGGGACACATTACATCAGAAAAAAAGTCACAAAAACTAACTCAAACACTTTACTTTGAACACCCCCAAAAACACTCTCATAATCATTTGAATACTCACATAAACACCCTTGAACACCTTCAAAACACCTTTGAATATCGTTTTTAAACTAATTTCATCACAACCCACTTATATCATCTTTTTTCGGTAACTCTAATTCGACTACACTACCCTCATCAATTACCAACAAATTTTACTCGTTTTAACTAATGTCATCACTGTAACCAAGATTTTCACAAAAAAAAAATCTCTATGACACCTAACACACACGCACACACACCCCCACAACACCCACAATTTTTCTCGTTTTAACCCTTTTAGTTCATTAAAGTTAATAAGGGGACACAGTACATCAGAAAGTCACAACAACAACATCCACAACCCACAATTTTTTCTCGTTTTAGCCCTTTTAGTTCATTAAAGTTAATAAGGGGACACACTACATCAGAAAAAGTCCCAACAACAACCCACTTATAACATTTTTTTCGGTATCTCTAGTTCGTCAACAACACCCACAACACCCACATCCCACAACACCCATGAACATTTCCAAAACACTATTTGAGTACTCCCAATTACACCACTGATTACTACTAAAACACCGCTGAATTCAATCAAAACACCCTTCAACACCTTCAAACACCCTTGAACACCTTCAAAACACTCTTGAACACTTTCAAAAACACCTTTGAACATTTCCAATCAACACTGAAACACTTCCAAAAAAACACAATTTGAGTACTCCCAATTACACCACTGATTACTACTAAAACACCGCTGAATTCAATCAAAACACCCTTCAACACCTTCAAACACCCTTGAACACACTCAAAACACCCTTCAACACCTTCAAAACACCTTTGATCACCTTCAAAAACACCTTTGAATACATTCAAAACACTCTCATAATCATTTGAACACACTCAAAACACCTTTGAATAACCTCAAAACACCTTTGAACACCTTCAAAACACCCTTGAACACCCTTGATCACCTTCAAAAAACAACATTTGAACACACTCAAAACACCTTTGAACACCTTTGAACATTTCCAAACAACACTGAAACACTTCCAAAAACACCATTTGAGTACTCCCAAATACACCACTGAATACTAAAACACCACTGAATACACTCAAAACACCACCAAAATCACCATAAACTAAGATCAACACCCACATCCCACAAAAACACCTTTGAACATTTCCAATCAACACTGAAACACTTCCAAAAAAACACAATTTGAGTACTCCCAATTACACCACTGATTACTACTAAAACACCGCTGAATTCAATCAAAACACCCTTCAACACCTTCAAACACCCTTGAACACACTCAAAACACCCTTCAACACCTTCAAAACACCTTTGAATAACCTCAAAACACCTTTGAACACCTTCAAAACACCCTTGAACACCCTTGATCACCTTCAAAAAACAACATTTGAACACACTCAAAACACCCTTCAACACCTTCAAAACACCTTTGAATAACCTCAAAACACCTTTGAACACCTTCAAAACACCCTTGAACACCCTTGATCACCTTCAAAAAACAACATTTGAACACACTCAAAACACCTTTGAACACCTTTGAACATTTCCAAACAACACTGAAACACTTCCAAAAACACCATTTGAGTACTCCCAAATACACCACTGAATACTAAAACACCACTGAATACACTCAAAACACCACCAAAATCACCATAAACTAAGATCAACACCCACATCCCACAACACCCACAATTTTTTCTCGTTTTATCTAATTTCATCAGAAAGTCACAACACCCACACCTCCCATTTTTTTTCTCGTTTTAACCCTTTTAGTTCATTAAAGTTAATAAGGGGACACACTACATCAGAAAAAGTCACAAAAACAACCCACTTATGACGTCTTTTCGGTATCTCTAGTTCGACAACAACACCCACATCCCACAACACCCACATCCCACATCCCACACACACACACACACACACAGACACACACACACATACACACACATCCCTAACCTAGCCTAACCTAACCTAACTTATCCTAACCTAACCTAACCTAACCTAACCTAGCCTAACCTAACCTAACCTAACCTAACCTAACTTATCCTAACCTAGCCTAACCTAACCTAACCTTACCTAACTTATCCTAACCTAACCTAACCTACCCTAACCTAACCTAACTTAACCTAACCTAACCTAACCTAACCGAACCTACCCTAACCTAACCTTACCTAACATAACCTAACCTAGCCTAACCTAACCTAACCTAACTTAACCTAACCCAACCTAACCTAACCTAACCTAGCCTAACCTAACTTAACCTAACCTAGCCTAACCTAACCTAACCTAACTTAACCTAACCCAACCTAACCTAACCTAACCTAGCCTAACCTAACTTAACCTAACCTAACCTAACCTAACCTACCCTAACCTAACCTAACCTAACCTATCTTAACCTTACCTAACCTAACCTAGCCGAACCTATCCTAACCTAACCTAAAATATATTGGAACACTTCCAAAATACATTAGAGTACTCCAGAATTACTTTGAACGACTCCATTTTTTTTGGATATTTCCAAATTAGTTTTGAAAACTTTATCGTAAAATCGAACATTATTTTCTTGTTGGTAAACACACTCAATGGTAGAAATATTTACTCGATTTCCGAATAGAAACACTTTCCTCGCTCTGAGAGACTCATTGTGGGTCACCCCTTCCCCCCCCCCCAACACACTGGGTAATGCGATTCACACCCAAGGTAGAACATAACACCTGCGTCAACTCAGGACAGACAGACGCCATGAAATGCGGGAAACATCCAAGGTAGAAAATCATCTCTTTCCAGACCAACTGTCTATCCTAACCTAACCTAACCTAACCTAATTCCTAACCTAACCTAACCTCACCTAACCGAACCTAACCTAACTCCATCAATCACCTCTATCCTAACCTAACCTAACCTAACCTAACCCAACCTAACTCCATCAAACACCTCTATCCTAACCTAACCTAACCTATCCTAACCTAACCTAACCCCATCAAACACCTCGAATACTACCTAACTTAACCTAACCTAACCTTACCTAACCTACCGAACCTAACCTAACCTAACCTATCCTAACCTGTCCTAACCTAACCTAACCTATCCTAACCTAACCTAACCTAACCTAACCTAACTTATCCTAAGCTAACCTAACCTAACTTATCCTAACCTAACCTATCCTAACCTAACCTAACCTAAAATAACGAACCTAACCTAACTTATCCTAATCTAATCTAACCTAACCTAACTTATCCTAACCTAACCTAACTTATCCTAACCTAACCTAACCTAACCTAACCTAAAATAACCTAACCTAACTTATCCTAACCTACTCACTTTACTTTGAACACCTTCAAAACACTCTCATACATCATTTGAGACCCCCTTTTCTCAATATCTCTCATCCACGAGCTCACCTCCAGTGACGTCACACTCCCATTGTGTTACTTGGTGGTTGGTAACATCACACCTAACCCCCCTTGTTTCAACCTGTTGTACCCTACATTATCTAAGAACACTATATCCAAGACGATTACCAGATTTTATGATCCCCAACACCAAGATCACAGAAAACACACATTTTTATAATTATTCACACAAAAATCACGATCACCAATTCCATATCATGTTTACCGTCATCTATCAACACTCATCACCAAGATCACCAAAAAATCTAAGATCATGCATCTCAAAACTACTATGATCACTGAAAACACTTATTTTAAACATTCGCACAAAAATAAGACATACACAAAAATACCACAACACTTCCACCAACATCTATAACATAACATGAACACTATAACATATCACTATCACAAAAAAAAAAAAAATAATACACAGACACCCACATATTATACATTTCAATTGCAAATTTAAGACATGAGACATACACACCAAATCTAAGACATTCACCTCCAACTAAGACATACACATCACCCTTAAAACTTCCTTCCTTATTCATTCCGTATATCTCCTAGAGCTGTTTTAACCCCGACGGTTCCATCACGACGTAGGAGCCAGAGGAACCATCACCACTCCAACACCACCTACTACACTCTGGCTCCTACGTCGTGGTGGATCCGTCGGGGTTAAAACAGCTCTAGGAGATATACGGAATGAATAAGGAAGGAAGTTTTAAGGGTGATGTGTATGTCTTAGTTGGAGGTGAATGTCTTAGATTTGGTGTGTATGTCTCATGTCTTAAATTTGCAATTGAAATGTATAATATGTGGGTGTCTGTGTATTATTTTTTTTTTAATCTCACTCCAAAACTTTTTCTTATTTTCAACAAAATTTGTTGATAACATCTCACCCACTCTCTCATTTGCTCTCTTTTTACATTGCTTCACCACTCTCTTAACCTCTCTCTTTTTCTCCATATACTCTTCCCTCCTTGCATCACTTCTACTTTGTAAAAACTTCTCATATGCTAACTTTTTCTCCCTTACTACTCTCTTTACATCATCATTCCACCAATCGCTCCTCTTCCCTCCTGCACCCACTTTCCTGTAACCACAAACTTCTGCTGAACACTCTAACACTACATTTTTAAACATACCCCATACCTCTTCGACCCCATTGCCTATGCTCTCATTAGCCCATCTATCCTCCAATAGCTGTTTATATCTTACCCTAACTGCCTCCTCTTTTAGTTTATAAACATTCACCTCTCTCTTCCCTGATGCTTCTATTTTCCTTGTATCCCATCTACCTTTTACTCTCAGTGTAGCTACAACTAAAAAGTTATCTGATATAACTGTGGCCCCTCTATAAATATGTACATCCTGAAGTCTACTCAACAGTCTTCTATCTACCAATACATAATCCAACAAACTACTGTCATTTCGCCCTAAATCATATCTTGTATACTTATATATATATTTATATATATAAGTAAAAGGTAGATGGGATACAAGGAGAATAGAAGCATCAGGGAAGAGAGAGGTGAAGATTTATAAACTAAAAGAGGAGGCAGTTAGGGAAAGATATAAACAGCTATTGGAGGATAGATGGGCTAATGAGAGCATAGGCAATGGGGTCGAAGAGGTATGGGGTAGGTTTAAAAATGTAGTGTTAGAGTGTTCAGCAGAAGTTTGTGGTTACAGGAAAGTGGGTGCAGGAGGGAAGAGGATCGATTGGTGGAATGATGATGTAAAGAGAGTAGTAAGGGAGAAAAAGTTAGCATATGAGAAGTTTTTACAAAGTAGAAGTGATGCAAGGAGGGAAGAGTATATG